>NW_028090025.1:483284-1008347 GCF_014824575.4 Sturnira hondurensis | reverse complement strand
TGTAACTTTTTCTCTCATCAAATTAGGAAAATTTTCCATCATTACTCTTTCAAATAGGTTTTCTATCCCTTGTTCTTCTTCTTCTCCTTCTGTTATTCCTATTATTTGGATATTATTACGTTTCATATTATCTTGCATTTCTCTTAGTCCATCTTCATTCTTCTTGAGCCTCTTTTCCCTTTCTTGCTCTTTCTGGGAGATTCTTTCTACTGTGTCCTCTAACTCACTGATCCGATCTTCTGCCTCATCGATCCTGCTTTTTATTCCTTCTATTGTGTTCTTCAGTTCCGAAATTGTATTCTTCATTTCCTCTTGGCCCTTGCTGATAGTTTCTATTTCCTTTTTCATGTTGATATATTTTGCGGAGAGCTCATTGTACCTCCCCTCTAGTTTCTGGTAGCTCATTGTGAGCTCTTTGAATTTCCTGATATCTAGTGCTTTGAATTTAATATCTGATAGCTGACTTGCCTCTCTTTCATCTAACATTATTTCTGAGACTTCCACCTTTTCTTTCATTTGGGCATTGTTTCTTTGTCTTCCCATTGCTTATGAGACTCTTCTTGTTAGCTTCAGCTTCTTAAATTGATCTGTTCTGACTCCCTAGGTTTATGGTGTGAACTTCTGTGGTAGAATTCCTGTGAAATTCAGTTTCGCAGTCTCCTGCAGGTATCTTGATGTTCTCTGTTTCCACCTACTCCTTTCTTTTTGTGTGTGTGATCAGCTGGAGGGGGAGGCAAAATGATTTATGACAGCAGGAGAGTACTTTATGATATTTACAGTCACAGCTGGTAGAGAAGAGATAGAAGATCTTTAGGCTCTATATAGTGTTAAATGTAACCTTCAACCCAATTTGCCTCCTCTAGGAAAGGATAGACCAAAGATAAGTCTCTTGTTGGGGAGGGAAAGCTTGTGAGTTGTATCTAGAAAGCATTGAGGTTGCGGGTGGCCAGATTTTGAGGTAAGGTGAGAGTAAAGAATAGTAAATGGATGTAGCGTGTGAGCAAGTAGAGTTAATCACTACAGTAATAGAATTCAGGAACCTATAAAGTGGGCTAAGACCTGAGAGATGTGTTGTGAAGTATTTACAGTGGTATAGAAAGCAACAAACAAACACACACAAAAAAAAAGGGCAAGAGAAATGAGGAAAAAGCAATAAGTTTGGGGTGAAATGAAGAAGGACTAAAACAGGAAAAAAGAAAGGAGAGAAACAGAGTACTGAAAGATACAGCAACAATAAAATTAAAAAATATATACGATTACTGAAAAAAGTTTAAAAATAAAAGTAAAAAAACAAAAAACAAAAAAAACCCAACAACAAAAACTCCTTCCTTGTTGGTTTCAAATTGTCCAATCCGGTTTTTCTGGTTTCGGCGGGACCCCTCTGTGGGCTGGGTTGTAGGCCTAGGCGCACACCCGCCCACCAGCCAGGCTACCAGACTGGGGTGCGGGCGCCCGCCCACCTGACAGGCTGCCTTGGTCCCACGGGATCTGGTACTGGTCCTTCCCAGTCCTGTGGCTGGGTGAGAAACAAGTCAAGCTGACTTCACAGGAGAACACCTCAGTCCACTTTCCAGTAAAAACTTCTCCAGAAAGCGTGCCTCTCAGCCCAGCCCAATCCCCAACCTGACTGGTTAGGACAATGCTCCTCTCAAATTTCCTGGGCTGGCAGGCTGGTGGGCTGGCGACCACAGAGATCACAACTGAACACCGCCCCCTGACCTTGCCACCCTCCCTGCACACCTAGGCAGACAGGACTCTGCCACCCAGCCCAGCCTAGATGGTGAGGGAAGGAGCCAGCTCTTCCAGGGACCCCGCAGCCGGCCCAATCCTCCACTGGGTGCTGGGCTCCCTATGAGTCCTCCGTGGCACTGGCCACAGACGGAAGCCTCTACACCCCTAACACAGTGGCAGCGGCGGCTCTGAGGCGTTTTGTGCTGGCCCAGGCCAGCCGGTCCTGCCACTGCCGCTTTTGTCTTTACTCACAGTTGCTGGGCTCCCGCTGAGTCCTCTGTGGCAGACGCCCTGATGCTGGCCCTAGACAGAAGCCTCTGGGCCCTGGAAGCTGCGGCAGCAGCAGCTCCGAGGTCTTTACACACCGGCCAATGGCTGCTGGTCCCGCAGGTGCTGCTTTTGACTTTGCTCTGGGGTGCCTGGCTCCCGAGGGCAGCCGGCCCTGCCACTGCCGCTTTTGTGTTTACTCACAGGTGCCCAGGTCCCAATGAGTCCTCTGTGTCAGACGCCCCTGTCACTGGGCGCAGGCGGAAGACTCTGGGCCCCCGACCACTGAGGCAGCCAAGGCTCCAAAGTCTTTATGCGCCCGCCAATTGCTGTCCTCCCTCAGCCACCGCTGCCACTGCCCCTGACTTTTCTCAGCGTTGCTGGGCTCCCGATGAGTTCTCCATGGCAGACGCCCCTGTCGCTGGGCACAGAGGGAAGGAAGCCTCTGGGCTCCAACCGCAGCCTCGGCTCTGAGAAGAATAAAAATTTTTTAAATGAAACATTATTTTTTAAAAAAACTCTTGTTTGTTTCAAACCAGTGAAACTGTTGGGTTTTTTTTTTTTTTTTTTTTTGGTCTTCCTGCCTGCAGCAGGCTGAGTGGCATTTGTTGTGGCCTTTCTCCTTTCCAGATGTGTACTCCGTCAATCTTGTAAGCACTCTCCCAAGATATGGTCTGGCACCTCTCCCTGGGGACCTACACGAGGGGTCCAGGTCTTCTTAAGAGCACTGTTTCCCCGGTGGTCATCACCAAGAGCTGGGGTGCGGGCATGTGTGCCCAGCCAGGCTTCCTCGTTCCCGAGGGTTTGGGTGGGAACCGTTCCCAGTGGTATGGGAGAACGCAGAGGCTTCTGCCTAACCTCAGGATCACTGATGCCTGGCTGGGTGGGGAGTTGGCTGAGCGGCTTTCACAAGAGAATCCCCCAAACAGTCTTACTTTTTGAAAAATTCCTCCTACTGAAGCCTGCTGCTCAGTACAGCCTAATTCTCCAGCAAGACCGGTGACTATCAGGGTCAGTGTGAGTCTATGTGAGTCTCTCAACTCTCCTAAGCTGACAACCACAGACTCCGTGGGTGGTCACAGCCCTTGTGTGTTTGTCTCTTTGTCCTTATTCCCCTCTCTGTAACTTCAAGCAACCAAGTCTCTTCTGGTGCTGCTCAAAGCTTGCTAGGCCTGGAAGGGAGGGAGCAGTTTACCGGCTCTCTCCCAAGGACTCTGTGGCAGGCCCACCAGCTCCCAAGGAGTCTGTGGTACATCCAGCACTGGGCGTCAGTTGCCGGGCCCAAGGCTACAGCTGCTTCTGTCCCTGTGCTGGTCCCCGGGAGTTTATTGTCCTGAAGCAGTCTCCTTACCATCTGTTTTTTCAGTGTCTTCTACAATTTTCGGTCTCTTATTTTCATATATGCTGGGGTACTGTTGGCTGTTTGCTCTGTTCCTCGGCCAGGAGAAACACCTCAGCCAGGTGTTTCTCCCATGTGTAGGGGGAAGTGGAATCTGCTCCCTCCTACTCTGTGGCCATCTTCCCTCTGCCCAGAATTCATGTTCTACCTTCTATTGCAATCCCCATTTCTAAATCTGGCAGTCACTCATCTCCCTCCAGCCCTATATATTATTAAGAAGTTGGAATTAATAGCTCTCAGCCCATTAGGGTCTCAAAGTTGTCTACCTTGTTTTTGTTTTACCCAGGCAGCAGCCCCACCAAAACAGCATAAACCTCAGAGCAGCACCTACATACACGCTATCTTCACATTTCAGCTTTCCCAAAGCATCCAACATTTCTTTTTCCCCTACATTTCTGCTGCATGATCATATCCTAACATCAAATATATTTTTAGAGAATTTAGATTTTTTGCTAGCCAGTTTCTATGTCATCAGGCTTTGTGCTCTAAACATGGCCTTAGCACAGTTAGTTATAGTTAACTTTACTGTTATCATTGTATTTGTTGTTATAGCTAGCTATGGTTAAAATTATAGCTATGATTATGCTAGTTAAAGTTATCTGTAGTTAGTTGAACTTAATATAGTTAGTTGTAGATACAGACTTGTAGTGGGTTCTAGCTATAGTTAATTCTAGTCATAGGTAGTTATCACTGCTAACTATACACTTCTAAATACTTATGGATACTAATTAGCTATGCACACCATTCATAAATGCTAACTAGTAATGCTTATCAGACATGGCCAAAAATAGTTGCTGTTACTTATTGTGACTACTAACTAGTTGGGACTACTGGATATGAATGGTGGTAGTTGTGTTTCCAGGTGATGACTGTTTTAAATTGTGGTTATTTGTAGTAGTTATAAGTATTTTTAATAGGCATATTTGGTTATAGTTATATATAGAATGTTAAAATTATAGTTATTTCCCCTAGAATGTAATAAACTCACAGATTTATCTTCAGATCTTCCAAAACTTTAATGATCAATGCATACTGGACAATACTATTTTGTTCAATCACAAACAGATAACTTTATTACTTAAAGAAAACCTAGTGTTGCCCTGGCTGGTGTAGCTCAGTGGATTGAGTGTGGGCCTGCGAACCACAAGATTGTGGTTTGATTCCCAGTCAGGGCACATGCCTGGGTTGCAGGCCAGTTCCCGGTTCAGAGCAGGGGACGAATGAGAGGCAACCATACATTGATATTTCTCTCTCTCCTTCCCTTCCCCTCTAAGATAAATAAATAAAATCTTTTTTAAAAAGGTACAGCTAGAAAGAGATAGATTAAAAAAAGAAAACCTAGTGCCTAATGTCAACACAAAGTCAAATATTTTGGTATAGTGGAATATGGTTATTATCCTTAGGTATTCGTGGTTATAGGTTGTCCCGACTAATAAGTCATCGTCACTTAAGACCACAACTAGCTGTGGTTAGTACTTATGGCTTCTAACTCCTTGTGTTTGCTATGTATAGTTAGTTGTAATTATGATTAGTTAAAATGATGAATGCTTATGGTTATAGTTGATTAACTAGTTGAGATTGCTAATCAGTACCACCAACTACTTGTGGTTATTAATTATGACTACTAACTCATTCTATGACTGTTTATGTCTACTAACTGGTTGTCATTGATAGCCATGGGTGGTGAGAATTTTGGATGTTATTGATTTTTAGTTGTTATTTGGAATAGCTACGATTATTTATTTTGTGGTTGATTATTATTCTTCATTAGTTGTGGCTACTAGTTTGGCAAATAACCAGTCACAGATGTTAGTTATAGTGACTACTAAATGTGTGTGGTTGTTTTGTGGCTACTAACTAATTGTAGTTACTCAGTATGGTTAGTTTGTAATTCTGTATTGTTATAGTTAGAGTTTGTTGTTCTTGTGTTTGGTTATGATTCCCAACTAGCTGTGATTACTAATTATAACTATTAACCACTGTGGTTAGTAGTCGTGACTGCTATTCAATTGCAATTACAATCATGAATACTAACTACAGGCACACCTCATTTTATTGTACTTAATTTTATTGCACTTCATATGTATCACATAGGATTTCTTTTCTTTTATTTTCTTTTTCTGTTTTTTATAAATTGAAGGTTTGTGGCAACCCTGAATTGAGCATATCTATTGGTGTCATTTTCACAAAAGCATTTGCTCACTTTGTGTTTGTTTCACAATTTAGTAATTCTCACAATATTTCACCTTTTCATTATTATTGTATTTGTCATAGTGACTTGTGATATTACTATTGTAATTGTTTGGGATCACCATGAACCACACCCACATAAGATGATAAACAATCAATAAACATTATGTGTGTTTTGATTGCTCCACTGACTGGTCATTTCTCCATCTCTCTCCCTCTCCTTAGGATTCCCTGAGACACAGCAATATTGAAATAAGTCCAACTAATGACTCTCCAATGGCTTCTAAGTGTTCAGGTGAATGTAAGAGTTACATGTCTCTCGCTTTATATCAAAAGCCAGAAATTATAAAATGCAGTGGTGAAGGCATGTTGAAAGCTGAGATAGGCTAAAAGCTAGGACTCCTGTGCCAATTAGCCATGCTATGAATGCCAAGAAGATAATCTTGATGGAAACTAAAAGTGCTACTCCAGTGAACACACAAATGATGAAAAAGCAAAACAGTTTTGTTGCTGATGAGGAGAAAGTGTAAATGGTCTGATAAAAGATCAAATCAGCCATAACGTTCCCTTAAACCAGAGCCTAAACCAGAGCAAAGTCCTAACTCTCTTCAATTTTATGAAGGCTGAGAAAGTTGAGGAAGCTACAGAGCAAAAGTCTGAAGATATCAGAGGTTAGTTCATGAGGTTTAAGGAAACAAGCTTTCTCCACAACACAAAAGTGCAATGTAAAGCAACAAGTTCTAAGGTAGAAGTTACAGCAAAGCATGTTATCCAGCGATCTGGCTAAGATAATTAATGAAAGTGGCTACACTAAACAACAGATTTTCATTGTATATAAAACAGTCTTAGACTGTAAAAAGATGCCATCTACAACTTTCATACCCAGAGAGAAGTCAATGCTTGGTCTCATAGTTTCCAGGGACAAGCTGACTCTCTTGTTAGGGAGAAATATAGCTGGGGACTGTAAGTTGAAGCCAATGCTCACTTACCATTTTGAAAATCCTAGAGCCCTTAAGAATGATGCTAAGTCTACTCTGCCTGTGCTCTACAAATAGAAAAACACAGCCTGGATGATAGCATATCTGTTTACAACATGGTTTACTGAATATTTAAGCCTGTTGTTGAGACATACTCTCAGACCAAAGATTTCCTTCAAAACAGTATTGTTCAAATATGTAGTAATCTAAGAGCTCTGATGGATATGTAAAATGAGATTGCTATTTTTATGCCTGCTAACACTACAGCCATTCTATAGCCCATGGGTCCAGGAGTAATTTCAACTTAACTTAAGAAACACATTTTGGTATTTGTATTTCACCAACTGGCTTATTTCACTTCACATAATGCTGGAATGGGTGGGGAGTGATACAGGGAAAATGGAGACAACTGTACTTGAACAACAATTAAAACATACAATGAAATAAAATAATATAAAAACTCTACAAGCTAAAAAAAGGAAATATATTTTGTAAAGCTATATCTGCCATGTATGGTGATTCACCTAATGGATCACCACAAAATCAATTTAAAAACTTATAAAAATGATTCACTATTCTAGATTCCATTAAGAACACTAGCCATCATAGAGATGCAAATTAAAACCACAATGAGATATCACTTCACACCACTGAGAATGGCCATCATAAACAAATCAACAAACAAGCACTGGTGAGAATGCATAGAAAAGGGGACCCCAGTACACTGTTGGTGGGGATGCAGACTGATACAGCCACTGTGGACAACAGTATAGAATTTCCTCAGACAACTAAAAATGAAATTGCCTTTTGGCAATTCTGCTGTTGAGATTATATCCTAAGAATCCTGAAACACCAATCCATAAGAACCTATGCACCTCAATGTTAATAGCAGCACAATTTACAACAGCCAAGTGCTGGAAGCAACCTAAGTGTCCATGAGTAAATGAGTGGATAAAAAAACTGTGGTACATTTATGCAATGGAATTCTATGCAGCAGAAAGGAAAAATGAGCTCCTACCCTTCACAACAGCACAGATGGATCCAGAGAGCATTATGCTAAGTGAAATAAGCCAAGTGATGAAAAATAAATACCATATGATCTTACTTATGTTGATTAGTGGAACCTAATCAATAAAACAAAGCAAGCAAAATATAACCAGATGTATTGAAATAAAGAACAAATTCACAGTAACCAAAAGGAATGGTGAAGGGGGATAATAGGGGAAAGAAGGAGGAGAGTCATCAAGGAACATCTATGAAGAACCCATGGACAAAGCCAAAGAGGGGAAAGATTAAAGGTGGGAGGTGGGAGGTGGGGGTGGGTGGGACAGAAGAAAGTGGTGGTGGGAAAATGGAGACAACCGCACTTGAACAACAATTAAAAAAACTGATGCTGTGTACTGAAAAAAATAGAATACGCTATTTTGTTAGTATTCCTATATCAGCATTCTGAATGATGAATACTCACATATTTGTTCAGTTTTTGATATAAAAGTGACATAAATTAAGAGAACTAAACTTAGTCATTTCAACAGATTTCCTTTATTTTCATTGTTACAAAATAAAGATCTAGTGAATATGAGATATAGCAAATGAATTTATACTTTTTATCATGCTCTGGAATATATTTATTTTCAAATGTTACTGCAAAATTACAAGTATTTAAATTTATTTTTTCATTTCCTAATTTGTAAGACCATAACTCTTCTGCCATGTAGTTAGATAAATCAAAAATTTTTTTGAGTTAATAAAATTTCCCCCAAAAAACCTGATATAGTTAAAAACAATTGATAGTTCTTGAAAATAGTTGAAGTCTTAAGATATTATAATCTTATTTTTAGGGATTCTTTTTAATCTATAAGTTGGTTAGCAAGGTGGACAAAGAATATGCTAAGCCCTGTCATTGAGGCCTAAAGTCTACTCAACGTTAACACATGTAAAATACTTGCATAAGCAAATGCAAACTAACACTGTACAGATCTCTCTGGTGGAAGGAGTCAGAAGAATTCAGGGATCAATGATAAAATGAGTTAACAGTGAGCATCATGAAGAAACTAAGGCTTTTTTCTCTGTAAGAAATAAATATTCACATTCTATTTGTGCTCCTTTAGAGATATTCCTGCCCATTTCAACTGTGGAACAGTAGTGACTTCAGTTATATGCAGCCCATTGTACTCTCTAAGGGAACGGTAAGTGTTAGATCCTTTGTCTGAAGGAAAAGGTGTTAGGTCCTTGTTGCTCCGAGTGTAGTCAAGGGACTGGCAGCACCACTATCATCTAGACACTTATAAGAAATTAACTGAATCTTAATTTGCATTTTAACAATTGTTCCAAGTGATTCATATGTTTATTAAAGTTTGAGAAGCACTGTGTTAGATCCTCATCTTGGTATGTCCTCTCTCTAAAATGCACAAGTAATTTTGTGTTTTCATTTTTTTAAATAATATAGTTATTATTTATTTATCTATTTTTATTTTTGTTCAAGTAAACTTGTCTCCATTTTCACCCCACTACACGCCACCCATCCTCACCTCCCACCCTCAAACCTACCTCTTTTGGCTTTGTCCATTTGTCCTTTATCTGTGTTCCTTGATGGCCTTTCCCTATGTTCCCCCATTATCCTTCTCCCACTCCCCTCTGATTACTGTCAGTGTGTTCTTTATATTAATGTTTCTGGTTACATTTTGCCTGCTTGTTTTTGTTGTTGTTGTTGATTAGGATCCACTTATGGATTAGGATTACTATTAGGTGAGATCATATGGCACTTGTCTTTCACTGCCTGGCTTATACCACAGTAACATATTTCTTGTGTACACAGTGAAAAGTTGTCAGAAATAACACTCAAGTACCTAAACTGCTTTACCTCACCACCACAAGTGAGAGTCAAGTGTTTATTACTGGTGAGAAATTTCTTTATATATACTTTGGAAATGTAGTATATGTCCCCTTCATTAAAATTAACTTTCACATTACAACATTCAACCACAAGATAACTCTATTTTGACCTTCTTTATCACTAAAATAATGTTTTAACAGACAATATTTAGCCTATGGAATATATTGCTCCTAGATTATTTACTATTGAAGCAATGATTTTGTGACACACTAGAGAATTAATTGTATTTATATCCTCTGACTAACTTTAATTCCTGCTTGCTGTAAGGTAGATAATCATAAATTGGTTGATAGATTGAAGATTGGAAGGCCCCATATCACATAGGGATTCAATTATAATATATTTAAATACAAAGTAAAACAAAAATGTGCGTCTAAATTTGGCCCCGGGATATCACATTTTACCTATGTAGCAGGAAGAGTTTCACTACTTGTGTACTATTTACAGATTTTTTTCTCTATTCCTTTTGGTAATGGGGTAAAAACAATGAAGATAATAGTTTCCAGATGAGTGAGGGTGTAGGGTAGAATGATGTGGTTACTGTAATGCCACCATATTGGTGATTAGGAAAATTGTCAAAAAAAAAGAGTCCTAGGAAGTGTGTAACACACATCTATGTCAATAATTGATTTTGTAAATACTAATAACATCAGATATAAGTAGAACTTTTTATATTGGAAAAATTGTACTTTTACAAACCTTTATAGGTCATTGTCCCACGTTTGTACCGGTTATTTGAGACTTTTGCCTTTCATTGATACTTACTGTGCATTAGATCCATGACATTAAGCTATACGATTTTATTTTCAGAGCCCTAGTACAGTGATTTGAACATCTCTTAATAGATGCCATACTAAAGACTGCATATATTGCATTTAATATTAATTTATTTTCCTTATAAAACACTTCACACATGATCTACTGAGGAAGATAAAATAACTTTTGATCCCTTTTCTTTTTTTATATAAATTTTATTTATTTATCTTTAGAGGGAGAAGGGAAGAAGAGAGGGAGAGAAATATCAATGTACAGTTGCCTCTCATGCATTCCCTGCTGGGAACTGGCCTGCAAACCAGGCATGTGTCCTGACTGGGAATTGAACCACCATCCTTTGGTTTGCAGGCCCATGCTCAATCCACTGAGTACACCAGTCAGGGCTGGTCACTTTTCTTAAAATGTGCCCATTTTTTAAAGATTATAATAAGTTAGGTCATATAAAGATGACTGCCTTTTGCTTTTTTCAGTAAAATCTCAGTTATAGAGTTTAATTTATTATATTTTTAATTTACACTTATATTGTTATCCAAGTACAGTTTTCTGCCTTTTCCCAAAACCCCTCACACCACCCTAGCCCTCCCTACCCCCCACCTAATTTTTGTCCATGTGTCTTTTATACTTATTCCTGTAGTCCCTTCGACTTTTCCCCTGAAATTCCCTACACTCTCCTCTCTGGTCAATGACAGCCTGTTCTCGATTTAAGTGTCTTGGCTATATTTTGCTTGTTTGTTTTCTTGTTTAGATTCCTGTTAAAGGTGAGATCATGTGGTATTTGTCTTACACTGCCTGGCTTATTTCACTCAGCATAATGCTTTCCAGTTCCATCCATGCTGTTGCAAAGGGTAGAAGCTCCTTCTTTCTTTCTTTCTGCTGCATAGAATTTCATTATGTAAATATATCACAGTTTTTTGATCCATTCATTTACTAATGGGAACCTAGGTTGCTTCCAACATTTGGCAATTGTAAATTGTGCTGCTATGAACATTGGGGTGCATAGGTTCTTTTGGATTGGTGTTTCAGGGTTCTTACAATGTAGTCCTAGCTGTGGAATTGCTGGGTCAAAAGGCAGTTCCATTTCACTTTTCTGAGGAAATTCCATACCGTTTTCCATAGTGGTTGTACCAGTCTGCAATCCCACCAACAGTGCAATAGGGTCCCCTTCTCTCCACATCCTCACCAACACTTGTTGTTTGTTGCTTTCTTTATGATGGCCATTCTGACTGGTGTAAAGTGATATCTCATTGTGGGTTTAATTGGCATCTCTCTGATAGATAGCAATACTGAGCATCTTTTTATGTGTCTCTGGATCCTCTGCATGTACTCATTGGAGGAGTGTCTGTTCAAGTCCTTTGCCCATTTTTAATTGTGTTGCTTGTTTTCTAAGAGTGGAGTCTTGAAAGTTCTTTATATATTTTGGAAACTAAACCTTTGTCTGAGGTATCATTGGCAAATAAGTTTTCCCATACAATTGGTTCTTGTTTTATTTTAATACTGTCTTCTGTAGCTGTGCAGAAGCTTTTTATTTTAATGGGATCCCATTTGTTTATTCTTTCCTTTATGTCCGTTGCTCTAGGGGACATAACAGTGAAAATGTTGCCACATGAAATTTTCCTGCCAATGTTTTCCTCTAGGACTTTAATGTTGTCAAGGCTCATATCTAAATCGTTTACCACCTTCAATTTATTTTGGTGTGTGGTGTAAGTTGGTGCTCGAGTTTCATTTTTTTTGCATATAGCTGTCCAGTTCCCACAAGACCATTGTTGAAGAAGCTACTATTACTCCATTTTATGTTGCTGCCCCCTTTGTCGAATATTAATTGACCATAGAGACTTGTGTTTGTTTCTGGGCTCTGTTTTCTGTTCCACTGATCCATATGCCTGTTTTCATGCAGTACCAGGCTGTTTTATTGTAGTGGTCTTGTAATACAGTTTGGTATCAGGTATTGTGATTCCCCCTGCTTTGTTCTTCTTTCACAAAATTGCAGCTACTATTTAAAGTCACTTAGGGTTCCATATAAATTTTTGTCATGTTTGTTCTATCTATGTGAAATATTCCATTGGTACTTTAATAGGTATTGCATTCACTCTGTAAATCGCTTTGGGTAGTATGGACATTTTGATGGTGTTAATTCTTCCAATCCATGAACATGGTATATGTTTCCATTTGTTTGTTTCTTCATTGATTTCTTTCTTCAGTGTTATGTAGTTTTCTGGGTACAGGTCTTTTAGCTCCTTTGTTAGGTTTATTCCTAGGTATTTTATTTTCCTTGTTGCTATATCAAATGAGACTTTGCTTGTGATTGATATATATGATATTACATTGATGGTATACAAAAGTGCCTTTGACTACTGTATATTGACTGTATAATGCTGTTTTGCCAAATTCATTTATTAGGTTGAACAGTTTTTTTATGGAGTCTATAGGATCTTCCATGTACATTATCATGTCATCTGCAAACAATGACAGTTTTGTTTCCTCTTCTCCAATTTGGATGCCTTTTACTTTCTTTTCTTGTCTGATCACTGTGGCTAAAACTTCAAATAGTCTATTGAATAGAAGAAGTGAAAGTGGACAACCATGTCTTGTTCCCGATCTTAGTGGAAAAGATTTTAGTTTTTCCCTATTGAGTATGATGTTGGCTGTAGGTCTCTCATATATGGCCTTATTATGTGGAGGAATACTCCCTCTGTTCCCATTTTGCTGAGTGTTTTTAGAATAAATGGGTACTATATCTTATAAAATTCTTTTTCCTCATCTACTGATATGATTATGTGATTTTTAAATTGTTTTTCAAGTTCAGTTTTCTGACTTTTACTCCAATCCAAGCCCACTGCCCCCCAGTGCTCTTCACCGCCCTCACAGTTTCATCCCCAATAGTTATTCTCCATCTCTCCTATATAATAGTTCCTATAAATCATTTTCCTTTTTCCCCTGAAATTCCCTCCCCTCTCCCCTCTGGTCACTGTCCACCTGTTCTCCACTTTAGTGTCTTTGGTTATATTTTGCTTGCTTGTTTGTTTTGTTCTTTAGCTTCCTGTTGAAGGTGAGATAATATGGTATTTGTCCTTCAACACCTGGCTAATTTCACTCAGCATAATGCTTTCTGTTTCCATTCATGGTGTTGCAAATGGTAGGAGCTCTTTCTTTCTTTCTGCTGCATAAAATTGCACTGTGTCAATGTACCATAGTTCTTTGATCCATTCATTTACTGATGGGCAATTAGGGTGCTTCCAACTCTTGGCTATTGTAAATTTTGCTGCTAGGAACATTGGGGTGCATAGGTTACGTTGAATGGTGTTTTACAGTTCTTAGCATATAATCCTAGCAGTGGAAATCCTGGGTCAAAACGCAGGTCCATTTGTAGTTTTCAGAGAAAATTCCATACTGTTTTCCATAGTGGTTGTACCAGTCTGCAATCCCGCCAGTAAGAAATTAGGGTCCCCTTTTCTCCACAACCTCTCCAACACTTGGTGTTTGTTGCTTTGTTTATGATGGCCATTCTGACTGGTGTAAAGTGATATCACATTGTGGTTTTAATTCGCATCTCTGTGATAGCTAGTGATAATGAACATCTTTTCATGTGTCTCTGGAGCTTCTGTATATCCTCCTTGGAGAAATGTCTGTTCAAGTCCTTTGCCCACTTTTTAATTGGGTTGCTTGTCTTCTTAGAGTGGAGTCATGTAAGTTCTTTGAATATTTTGGAAATTAAACCCTTGTCTGAGGTATCACTGGCAAATATGTTTTCCGATACAGTTGGTTCTCTTTTTATTTTAATACTGCTTTCTTTAGCCATGTGAAAGTTTTTAATTTTGATGAGATTCCATTTGTTTATTCTTTCCTTTATGTCCCTTGCTCTAGGGGACATATCGGTAAAAATATTGCTGCATGAAATATCTGAGATTTCCCTGCAAATGTTCTCCTCTAGGACTGTAATAGTGTCATGGCTTATATTTAAGTCTTTTATCCACCTTGAATTTATTTTGGTGTGTGATATAAGTTGGTGCTCGATTTTCATTTTTTTGCACATATCTGTCCAGTTCTCCCAACACCATTTACCGAAAGGGCTATCTTTAATCCATTTTATGTTGCTGCCCCCTTTGTTGAATATTAATTGACCATAGAGACTTGGGTTTATTTCTGGGCTCTTTCTTCTGTTCCATTGGTCCATGTGCCTGTTTTTATGCCAGTACTAGGCTGTTTAGATTACAGTGGCCTTGTAATACAGCTTTGTATCAGGTACTGTGATCCCTCCTACTTTGTTCCGATTTCTCAAAATTGCATCTACTATTTAAAGTCATTTATAGTTCCATATAAATTTTTGTGGTGTTTGTTCTATGTCTGTGAAATATATCATTGGTACTTTAATTGGTATTACACTGAATCTGTAAATCGATTTGGGTAGTATGGACATTTTGATGATGTTCATTCCTCCAATCCATGAACATGGTATGTATTTCATTTCTTTGTGTCTTCCTTGATTTCTTTCTTCAGTGTTGTGTAGTTTTCTGGATACAGGACTATTAGCTCCTTGGTTAGGTTTATTCCTAGGTATTTTATTTTTGTTTTTGCTATATCGAATGGGATTTTTTTTCTTGATTTCTGCTTCTGCTGTTTTATTGTTAGTATACAAAATGCCTTTGATTTTTGGATATTGACATTGTACGTGCTGTTTTGCTAAATTCTATATTAGGTTGAGCAGTTTTTATGTAGGGTCTACAGGATTTGCCAAGTACACTATCATGCCATCCTCAAACAGTGGCAGTTTTGTTTCCTCCTTTCTGATTTGGACGCCATTATTTCCTTTTCTTGTCAGATCGTTGTGGCTAAAACTTCCAATACTCCATTGAATAGAAGTGGTGAAAGTGGACAACCTTGCCTTGTAACTGATCTTAGTGGAAAAGATTTAATTTTTCATCTGTTGAGTATGATGTTGGCTGTAGGTCTCTCATATATGGCCTTTATCATATTGAGGAATGCTCCCTCTATTCCCACTTTGCTTAGTGTTTTTAACATAAATGGGTGTTGTACCTTCTCCAATGCTTGTTCCACATCTACTGATATAATCATGTGATTTTTGCATTTACTTTTGTTTACATGATATATTACATTTACTGATTTGCAAATATTGAACCATCCTTGCATCCCTGGGATGAATCCCACTTGGTTATCGTGTATGATCTTTTTAATGTATTGTTGGATGCAGTTTGCCAATATTTTGTTGAGGATTTTAGCATGTATGTTCATCAGCCATATTGGCCTGAAGTTTTCTTTCATTGTTGTATCTTTATCTCATTTTCGCATTGGGGTGATGCTGGCTTCATAAAAAGAGTTTGGGAGTTTTCTATCATTTTGAATTTTTTGGAATAGTCTGTGAAGAATGGCGGTTAGCTCTTCCTTAAATGCTTTGTAGAATCCCCCTGTGAAACCATCTGGTCCAGGGTTTTTGTGCTTTGGGAGATTTTTGATTACTGCTTCAATTTCATTTGCTGTTATTGGTGTATTCAGGCTTTTTGCTTCTACTTCACTGAGTTTTGGAAGATTATATTTTTCTAGAAGTTTGTCCATTTCACTTAGGTTTTCAAATTTCTTGGCATACAATTCTTCCATTTTGGAACCAATTCTGTGGTATAATACCTGTCAGATTCAGGGGTGTAGTTTCTTTGATGTCCCGAGCTCACTGGTCTTGGGCTGTCCTTTAGGTTGGCTCTGAGTTTGTTTTTGGGTTTTGGTGGTTTTGGGGTCTTTCTTTTGTGGGTCCTTCCCACCTACTTGTGAACTGATGATCTCTCGGTACACTACCCATTTTAATTTGTTTTGCTGGTGAGTGTAGGTTGTATTGAAGCTAGTTTTTCTGTGTGTACAGGGTTTTGAAGATTCTCTTTTACTGTTGTTCTGTTGTTTGCACTGGGAAGTTTCTCCACTGTTTAGTTGTATTTCCAGATAGGTCTTTGGTTGAGGTTTGTGTGGTTGCACTCCCTCCTTCACCTTCTTTTGTTGTTATCTGTTAGTGGTTCCTTTGTAGTTGGGTTTCCTCTTCCAATGTATATCCTGGTGTTCACAGCTTCCACCTACTCTTTTTTTTTTTTTTTAGTGATCACTTGGAGGGGAAGACAAAATGGTTTTTGACAGCAGGAGAGTATTCTATGATATTTACAGTAGCAGACAGTAGAGAAGAGATTGGATATCCTTCGGCTGTGTATAGTGATAACTGTAATCTTCAACCCAATTAGCCACTTTTCAGAAAGGATGGAAAGAAGATAAGGTTCTTGGTGTTGATGGAAGTTTTGTGAGTTGGATCTAGAAAGGAGTGAGGTTGAGGGAGGTCAGATTCTGAGGTAAGGTGAGAATAAAAGGTGGTAAATAGGTGTACTGTGTGACAGAATAGAGTTAACCACCACAGTATTATACTTCAGGCAATGATGAAGTGGGCTAAGATCTAGGGAGGGCTGTTGTGTAGTATTTACAATAGTATGTAACAACTATTATTTACAATAATATTAGAGCAACAATCATATAACAGAATCATGAGAGACCAAGATTAGGGAGTATTAGACC
The DNA here is from genome assembly GCF_014824575.4 of Sturnira hondurensis. Classification (NCBI taxonomy): domain Eukaryota; kingdom Metazoa; phylum Chordata; class Mammalia; order Chiroptera; family Phyllostomidae; genus Sturnira; species Sturnira hondurensis. The sequence continues at coordinate 991,555 of NW_028090025.1, read as the reverse complement.
TTCAGTAGTGTGCTAATGGAGCAAGGGGAAGTAAAGGACAGTAAATTAGTAATACACTATGAATGAGGGGACAGGGGAAACCTGTCAATTGATAAAATATATCCAGCCAAGGCAAAGAAGACTACACAGAAAGAGGAAGAATACAAAGATACTATTAAAATAAAAGATGTAAGAATAATGAAAAATAATGAATAATTTATGCAAATATGCAGTAACTTGTAGAGTTTCTGCTGTAGCAAAGTGAAATTGGTCTGTCTCTTCTGTTAGGATGCCCCTCTTTGGGTCCAACTCTAGTCTTTTTGCAGTTCCAGTTTTTTGTCTCACTTGTAGGGGAGGGAAGGCAGCAGAAGGGAGGAAAAAGCAGTAAGTTTGGCAAGAAAGGAAGAAGGAATAAAACAAGAAAGAAGTAGAGAGAGAGGGTAAAAGTATTGAAAGATAAAATATTAATAAAGTTAAAAATAAAAGATTATTTAAAAAATAACTTTTGTTGGTTTACAGTTGGCCAAACTGTTTTTTCTGGTCTTACTTGCTGCATCAGTCTGAGGGGGCAATTGGTGTGGCCTTTCTCTCTTCTTGATGTAGTCTGTGGGTCTCAGGAGCGCTCTCCCAAGATCTGGACGTGCACCTCTCCCCAGTACCCCACTGAGAGCAGTCTTTCTCCAGGAGTCCTCTTTAGAGCAGTTTTTCCCTGGGAGTCATGTTTGTAGGTTAGGGTGCAGGCACACACTCCAGGCTAGGCTTCCCTGGTCCTGAAGGCTTGGGTGGGAACCTTTCCCAGTGCTATGGGGAATGCAAGGGCAACTCTCAATTCTCCCAAGCTGCTGTCCACAGACTCCAGGGGTGATCAAGGCTCCCTTGTTTGCATTCTTGTGCCCAGTTCTCTCTCTGACACTTTAAGCAGACAGATCTCTCCCAGCATTTTTCAAACTGTGCTCAGCCAGGTAGAGAGGGAGCTGAGTACCTGCTCTCTCCCAAAGACCTTACTGCAAGCCCTCGGCTCCCAAAGAGTTTTCAGCAGACCTGACCCGGGCCCTGGTGCGACCTGGCGGAGGTAGCAGCCTCGTCCTGGGGCTTCTGCACTGTTCCCTTGGACTTTATTGACCTGCAGATTTCTCCTCACCATCTGGTCTTTCAGTGTCCACTACAATTTCTGGAGTCATATTTTCTTATATTCTGGGGCACTGTTGGCTATTTGCTGTGTTCCTCTGCATATCCCCCAGGTTTTTCTCCCATGTGTGGGGAGAAGTGGAATACTTTGTTCTACTCTGCCACCATCTTGTCCTATGGCTGATTATGTGATTTTTGTCTTTGCTTTTGTTTATGTGATGTATTACATTTACTGATTTGTGAATATTGAACCATCCTTGCATCCCTGGGATGAATCCCACTTGGTCATGGTGCATGATCTTCTTAATGTATTGTTGGATGTGGTTTGCCAATATTTTGTTGAGGATTTTAGCATCTATGTTCATCAGCGATATTGGCCCGAAGCTGTCTTTCTTTGTTGTGTCTTTACCTGGTTTGGGGATTAGGATGATGCTGGCTTCATAAAAAGAGTTTGGGAGTCTTTCTTCATTTTGGATTTTTTTTGGAATAGTCTGTGAAGGATAGTGGTTAGCTCTTCCTTAAATGCTTCGTAGAATTCTCCTGTGAAACCATCTGCTCCAGGGCTTTTGCATGTCAGGAGTTTTTTTTTTATTACTGCTTCAATTTTATCTGCTGTTACTGGTCTGTGCAGGCTTTCTACTTCTTCATTGAGTTTTAGAAGATTATATTTTTCTAGAAATTTGTCCATTTCACCTGGGTTTTTTAATTTCTTGGCATACAATTCTTCCTAGTGATTTCTTACAATCCTTTGTATTTCTGTGTTGTCAGTTGTAATCTGTCCTCCTTCATTACTGATCATGTTTATTTGGGTTCTCTCTCCTTTTTCATGATGAGGCTTCTTAAAGGCTTGTCTATTTTGTTTATCTTTTTTCTAAAAACAAGCTCCTGGATTCATTGATTCTTAGAATTGTGCTTTTAGTCTCTATGTCATTTAATTCTACTCTTATCTTGGTTATTACTTCCTTCTACTTGCCCTGGGCTATCTGTGTTGCTGTTCCTTGAGTTCTTGTAAGCATAGGGTTATGTTGTTTGTTTGAAATGTTTCTATCTTATTTAGGTAGGCCTGTATTGCTATTAAGTTTCCTCTCAGGACTGCCTTCACTGTGTCCCATAAGTTTTTGGTGGTTGTGAGTTCATTTTTGTTTGTTTCCAGGAACTGTTTGATTTCTTCCCTAATTTCATTTTTGACCCATTCATTGTTTAATAGTATTTTATTCAATCTCCATGATTTTGAATGTTTTGGGCTTTTTGCTTTGGGGTTGGTTTCTAGTTTCAGTTCTTTGTGGTCAGAGAAAATGCTTGGTATTTGCTGCAGACAACTGCCCACACTGTCTGTGGCATTATGGATGAAATATGAGGTAAATTCACATGGACTACCGAATCCTGTGGAGAAAAAGGGATAGCATGGCTACTCTCTCAAAGGGAGATCACCTCAGAGTGGCCTAGCCATTCTCTCAAGGGGGGAGTGCACTGACCCTTGCTTAGACAGGCTTTTATTGGCTTCAATTAGCATAAGAATACAGGTAAAGTTCATTAATCAATGTCAGGCAGTAAGTATCAAACAATAGATAGCATACAAAAAGCTATGAGGGTCTATTCTGAGTCATGGTATGTTAGCTAAAGGGGTAGAAAACTTTGGGAAACAAACTCATTTCTACTCATACCCTTATCATTTACTTGAGAACATTCTTAGCAAAACAAGTTTCACAGGATTTTATATATTCTTTCTTAGGCCTGATTACCCAGGGAACCCATCCTTTCCAGCACAGTGCTACACTGCCCTCTGTCATTGTTTCAGACTTAAGTCAGGCATGGGAAGTAAGGCAACCAAGAGATTAGGAGACTTCTCACAGATGAAATGAGGACTCAGGCTATGTCAAACCCAAGGGGTGAGGGTCCATCACACCCTTTTGCTGTAGTCCCCCAAATTCTTCCCTGGGGCCTCACCATGATCATGCCTGTCTTAAGTTGTTTCCCACTTGGGAAATCTTACAGGTCATTGGCTAACTGATCATGCTTGGGGGCCAGTTATGGATAAAGCAAAAGGAGCAGAAGTGGCATTCCTGCCAGGGAGATAAGCTTTGTCTCCTTAGTGGCTTATGGTCCCAAGGTTGCTCACTCACCCTTAGCCATGGTGGGGTTAGAGCTCCTGAAACTAGGCACAGGAATTTCCAACAAGTATGATTTCAATTTTCTTGAATCTGTTGAGGCTTGTTTTGTCTCCTATCATGTGGTCTATCTTTGAAAATGTTCCATGCGCATTTTTATTTTTTATTTTTAAAGATTTTATTTATTTATTTACTTATTTTTAGAGGGGAAGGAGAAAGGGAGAGAAACATCAATGTATGGTTGCCTTTTGTGCATCCCCTGCTGGTAGTTAGCCTGCAAGGAACCGGCTTGCAACCCAGGTATGTGCCCTGACTGGGAATCGAACCGCGATCGCCTTGTTCGCAGGCCCGCACTCAATCCACTGAGCTACGCCAGCCAGGGCTCGCATTTTTAAAAGAATGTACATTTAGCTTCTTTGGAATGAAGGACTCTATATATATATCAGTTAACTTCATTTCGTCTAGGGCATTGTTCAATGCCACAATATCTTTGTTGATGTTTTGTTTGGAAGATCTGTCCATTTTTGACAGTGGGGTGTTAAAATACCCCTACTATAACTGTGTTGCTGTCAGTATCTTTCTTGAAATCTTTCTAAGACTTTTTAATGTATTTCGATGCTCCTATGTTGGGTGTACATATATTTACAATGTTTATGTATTCCTGGTGAATTCTTCCCTTGAGCGTTATGAAGTGACCTTCTGGGTTTCTCTTTATGGCCCTTTCCTTGAAGTCTATTTTGTCTGATATGAATATTGCTACCCCAGTTTTTTTCCCTGTCCATTTGATGGGAATATTTGTTTCCAGCCCTTCACTTTAAGTCTGTGTAGGTTTTTTGTCCTGAGGTGGGTCTCTTGTAGGCAGCACATGTGTGGATCACTCTTTCTTATCCACTCAGCTATTGTATGTCTTTTGATTGGAGCATTTAATTTATTTGTGTTTAAGGTTATGGTTGATAGGTACTTATTCATTGCTGTTTTCATACCTGTGCTATTCTCTGTCTCTCTCTTTTCCTTCCTTTTCTTTAAGCAGTCCCTTTAGCATCTCTTGCAGAGCTGGTTTGGTAGAGGTGTATTCTTTTAGACATTTTTTTTTTGTCTGGGAAGCTCCTTATTTGGCCTTCTATATTGATTGAGAGCCTTGCTGGGTAAAGTAGCTTTTCTTGCATGTCTTGGGTTCTCATTATTTGGAACATTCCTTGCCATTCTCCTTTGTTTTGGAGCATGTCCATTGACAAGTCAGCTGCTAACCTTATCGAGCTGTGCACTTGGTAAACATCTGCTTACTGACTAAGACCACACATGGAAGAAATTCCCGAATAACACAGGAAGGATCTTGATTCACCTTCCCTTTAGTAAAACAACAATTTAAGTGGTGAAGATTTTTTTTTTAAAGAAACAATGATTTAAAGTGTCTGGAAATTGTTCTAAGTTACTTCCTGTTTCTTCCTTGCTGCTTTTAAGATTTTCTTTTTTTCTTGGTATTTTGCCATTTTAATGATGATATGTCTTGAAGTGGGGTTCTTTGGGTTCATCTTGATTGGAAGTGTCTGTGTTTCCTAGATTTGTGTGACTTTTTCTCTCATCAAATTAGGAAAGTTTTCTCTCATTACTTTTTCAAATAGATTTTGTATCCCTTCTTCTTCTTCTTCTTCTTCCTCTTCTTCCTCTTCTTCTTCTTCTTCTTCTCCTCCTCCTCCTCCTCCTCCTCCTCCTCCTCCTCCTCCTCCTTCTTCTTCTTCTTCTTCTTCTTCCTCCAGTATCGCTATTATATGAATATTATTACATTTCATATTGTCTTGCATTTCTCTTAATCCCTCTTCATTCTTTCTGCGCCTCTTTTTCTTTTCTTGTTATTTCTTGATTTTTTTTTTTTTTTTTTTTTTTGCTTTGTCCTCTAGCTCACTGATCCAATCTTCTGCTTCATTGATCCGGCCTTTGATTCCTTCCACTATGTTCTTCAGTTCAATCATTGTATTCTTTATTTCCTCTTGGCCCTTGTTGAACGTATCTATTTCCTTTTTCATAGCATGGCTACTCTCAGTGAATAAAGTTTGCAGTGAGTTCATTGTAGTTTCCCTATGGTTTCTGGCAATTCACTGTGAGATCATTGAGCTTTCTGATAACCATTGCTTTGAACAGTTGAGTTGCCTCTATTTCATTTAGCATTCTTTCTGAGGTTTCCTCCTTTCCTTTCATTCGGGGATTGTTTCTTTCTCTTCCCATTGTTTGTGATACTCTTCTTGTTAGCCTCAGCTTCTTAAATTTGTCTGTTCTGACTCCCTGGGTTTATGATGTGAACTTCTGTGGTAGAATACCTTTGAGATTGAGTAGTGTAGTCTCCTTGGTCTCCTGAGCTCAGTGGTCTTGGGCTGTCCTTTACGTTGGCTCTGTTTTTGTCTTTGGGTTTTTGTTGTTTTGGGGTCTTTCTTTGGTGGGTTAGCTAACCACTAGATGGTTAGCTGAGGATCACTCTGTCCGCCATGTCTTGTATTTTGTTGTGCTGGTGAGGGCAGGTTGTGTTGAAGCTGGTTCTTCCATGTGTTCAAGGTTTTGAGGATTGTCTCTTGCTCTTGTTCAGTTGTTTGTACTGGGTAGTTTCTCTGCTATTTAGTTGTATTTCTAGATAGGTTCTGGATTGAGGTTTGTGTGGTTTCCACTCCCTCCTTCACTTTCTTCTGTTGTTATCTGTTGGTGGTTCCTTTGTTGTTGGGTTTCCTGTTACAGTAGGTATCCTGATGTTCACCGCTTCCAACAATTCTTTTTTGTGATTAGTTGGAGGGGAAATCAAAATGGTTTAAGACAGCAGGAGAGTATTCTGTGATATTTACAGCAGCAGGCAGTAGAGAAGAGATAGGAGATCCTTTGGCTGTGTATAGTGTTAACTGTAATCTCCCACCCAACTAGCTGATTTTTAGAAAGGATGGAAAGAAGATAAGATATTTGGGGGGAGGATATTGTGAGTTTGATCTAGAAAGCAGTGAGGTTGTGGGAGGTCAGATTCTGAGGTAGGGTGAGAGTAAAGGATAGTAAATAGGTGTAGTGTGTGAGAGAATAGAGTTAACCACTACAGTAATAGAGTTCAGGAAACTGTGAAGTGGGCTAAGATCTGGGAGGGATGTTGTGAAGTATTTACAATTGTATGGAACAGCTATTATTTACAATAATATTAGAGCAACAATCATATGACAGAATCTATGTTGTCTGGATAACAAGAATGGGGAGTGTAGGACCTTGAGTAGTGTGCTAATGGAACACAAGTGAAGTGAAGGACAGTAAATTAGTAACACACTATAAAAAAGAGATCAGGAGAAACCTGTCAAATGGTACAATATAACCAGTCGAAGCAAAGCAGACTATACAGAAAGAAGAGGAATACAAAAATACTATTAAAATAAAAGATGTAGGAATAATGGAAAAAATAATACAAATATGCAATAATTTGTAGGTTCTCTGTAATAGCAAAGTGAAATTTGCCTCACTGTCTCAGCTCTTGTGATGCCCCTTCTTTGTGTCTAATACTGGTCTTTTCACAGTTCTAGGGTTTTTTTGGTTTCACTTGTAGTTATTAAAAAAAGCAGAGGAAGGAAGGAAGAAGAGGTAAAATTGGAAAGAAAAATAGAAAGAGTACAAGAAGAAAGAAAGAAAGAAAGAAAGAAAGAAAGAAAGAAAGAAAGAAAGAAAGAAAGAGAGGAAAAGGGAATTGAAAGATGAGAAAAATAAGAAAACTTAAAAAATAAAAAATATTTAAAATAATTAAATTAAATTTTAAAATCCTTTTGATTCCGAAGTGGCCAAACCGGTTTTTCAGGTCTTGCTAGCTGCAGCAGGCTGAAGTGCGATTGATATGGCTTTTCTTCCTTCTCATCTGCACTCAGCCTGTGCTCTCTCCAGGGAGTAATCCTGGCACCACTCCCAGTTGCCTTGGGTGTGGGATTCACCCCTTCCTGAGCGGAGCACTTTCTTCCGGGGTTACCGCTGTGGGCTGGGGCACGGGCACGCACATGCTTTCCTTGTCCCACAGGTGCACACCCTTACCAGTGCTATGGGGGTATACAGGGTCTTCCACACAACCTTCCGTGCAACCTCAGGATCACTGCTCGGCTGAGTGGCAGTGAGGCCAGAGCAATTGCTGCAGGAGAATTCGCCAGTGTCTCTCTTTTCACCTTTTCTTTTTGAGAAATTCCTCCTATTCAAGCCTGCCACTTTATACAGTGGTCTGGCCTCTCCTACAGCCCCCTTCTCCAGCCAGACCACAGAATATTGGGCCCAGGGCCCATCACTACGCAACTCTCAACCCTCCCTAACTTGCACCCACAGACTCAGTGGGTGCTCACAGTCCCTGTGTGTTTGCCATTTGTCCTTATTCCCCTCTCTTCCACTTCAAGCAACCAGGTCTCTCCCGGTGCTGCTCAGACTTTGTTTGGTCGGGGAGGGAGCAGTTGCCTTCGCTCTATCTCAGGAACCCTGTGGCAGACCCAGTGCACCAGGCCAGGGCTATAGCTGCCCTGGTCCGTGCACCTGCCCCTGGGATCTCATCGTCCTGAAGCACTCTCCTTACCATCTGATTTTTCAGTGTCCGCTACAATTTTTGGTTGCTTATTTTCACAAATGCTGAAGTACTTTTGGCTATTTGCCCTTTTACTCCATAGATCAGCTAGGATTTTCTCCCGTGTGTAGGGGGAAGTGGAGTCTGCTCCTTCCTACCCTGACGCCATCTTCCTCTCTCCTTCTTTCCTTTTTTATTCCTTCTTCCTTCTTTCTTTTTTCTTTTTTTTTCAAATTCCCACAAGTGAGACAATAAAACCTGGAGCTGTGAAAGGACCATAGATGGACCCAAAGAGTAGTCATCCCAACAACTGAGAAATTGAGATAATTTCCCTTTGCTACTCCAGAGAACTTGCAAGTTATTATATATTTGTATTATTATTTTTCATTATTCTTACAACTTTTATTTTATTAGTATTTTTATATTTCTTTTCTTTCTGTTTAGTCTTTTTCACTTGCTGTGTTAAATTACATTGTTTGACTGGTTTCCCTTGTTCTCTCTTTCATAGTGTACTTTTAATTTTCTGACTTTCATTTCACTTGTGTTCCATTAGCACACTACTCTAGGTCCTATACTACCTATTCTAGTTATACAGATCACATAGATTCTCTCATATGCTTGCTGTTCCATTACTATTGTAAATAATTGCCGTTCCATACAATTGTAAATACTACACAACACCCCTTGCAGATCTTAGCTCACTTCACTGTTTCCTCATTTTTATTGCTGTTGTGGTTAACTCTATTCTCTCACACACTACACCTATTTGCTATAATTTACTCTCATATTATCTCATAACCCAACCTCTCACAAGCTCACTGTTTTCTAAATCAATCTCACAGTTCTTTCCACCCCCAACAAGAGTATTATCTTCTTTCCACCCTTTCTAAAAAGTGGCCAGTTCACTGAAATATTGCACTTAACACTGTACATATGCAATGGATCACCTATCTCTTCTCTACAGATTGGTACTTTAAATACCAGCAGAATACACTGCTGCTGTCTTAAACCATGTTGCCTTCCCCCTTCAACTGATCATAAAAAAGAGTAGTTGTGATCTGTTAAATGTCCCCAAATAGCTGCAGAAGTTTTGAGAAAAAAAGAACAAAGGAGGGATCACAATATCTGACATTAAACTATATTACAAGGCCACTGTAATCGCAACAGTCTGATATTGACATAAGAACAGACACACGGAGCAATGGAAAAGAACAGAGGACACAGAAATAAACCCAAGTCTCTATGGTCAATTAATATTCAACAAAAGGGACAGAAACACGAAATGGAATCAAAATAGCCTCTTCAACAAATGGTGTTGGGAGGTCTGGATAGCTACATGCAAAAAATGAAACTCAATCACCAACTTACACCATACAGAAAAATAAATTCAAGTTGGGTAAAAGACTTAAATATAAGTTGGGATACCATGAAAGTCCTATAGGAGAAGATAGGCAGGAAAATCTCAGATATTCCACCCAGCAATATTTTTACCTATATGTCCTCTAGTGCAAGGAACATAGAGGAAAGAATAAACAAATGAGATCTCACCAAAACAAAAAGCTCCTGCATGACTAAAGAAAACATTAGCAAAGTGAAAAGGGAACCAACTGTATGGGGAAACATATTTGCCCAGGGTTTTGATCTTCAAAATATATAAAGAACTTACATGACTTCTTACCAGAATGACAAAAAATCTAATTAAAAAATGGGCAAAGAACCTGAACAGGCACTTCTCCAAGGAGGACATACAGTGGACCCAGAGATATATGAAAAAATGCTCAGTATCACTAGCCCTCAGAGATATGTGAATTAAAACCACCATGAGATACCACTTTACACCAGTGAGAATGGTCATCATAATCAAATCAACAAACAATAGATGCTGGCGGGGTTGTGAAGAAAAGGGAACCCTAGCGCACTATTGGTGGGAATGGAAACTGGTGCAGCTTCTGTGAAAAACAGTATGAAATTTCCTCAAGAAACTAAAAATGTAATTGCATTTAGATTCAGCAATTACACTGCCCTTTTGATACCCTGAGAATCCTGAAACACTATTTCAAAAGAAATTATGCACCCCAATGTTCATGGCAGCACAATTTACAAGTGTTGGGAGCAGCCTAGGTGCCCATCACTAAATGAGTAGATCAATAAACTATGGTACATTTATATAATGGAATGCTAGACAGCAAAAGGAAAGAAGGACATCCTACCCTTGGTAACAACATGGATAGAACTGGAAAGTATTATGCTAAGTGAAGTAAGCCAACTGGTGAAAGACAAATACCATAAGATCTCACCTGTAAGTGGAACCTAATTAATTAAACAAACTGGCAAGCAAAATATAGCCAGAGAGGTTGAAATGGACAACAAAGTTACAGTAACCAGAGGGGAGGGGAGAGGGAAATAACATGGGAAAGAAGGGAAAGGATGTAAGTGAACATAAATGAGGGACCCATGGATGGAGAAGCCAAGGGAAGATGAGATTGAGGGTGAGAGGTGGGTATGGGGACGGCAGGGGAAAGTGGTGGTGGAAAAATGGAGACAACTGTATTTGAACATCAATAAAAAGGGGACAATTTTTTAAGTTACCACTGAGAAATAAAATACACTAAATGAGATATTACAACTTCTTAATTTCATTCTACTGATAATATTTACTCCATAAAGAGAAAAGGTGAATGAACCATACCATGGTTAGATAACTTTTTAAAAATCATTTTTAGTGTCTCCTGAGAAAAGCAGCACCCACCATAAGAAAGATTTTTACGTAATGGTTGTTGCCTGAAAAGCACTTACTAATTTGAATTGATGACACAAAAATCTTGTGCATTTTTATCATTATAAATTATTTCTAATTTGCTTATATTAGCAACTTCTCAAAATTATGTTCTTGTTCTTTTTTATAGTGTCTTCTGCTTTTCTCAAGTGAAGGCACTGAAAATAATTTCCGGTTAAATTATAGAGCATTTCAATATATAATGTGAGATTACTTACATTGTCTCATTTGATTATCAACATCCATATATCTCAATTTTTAGAAGAGGAATCTGAGATTCAGAAAGGACAAAATATAGGATTTGTATGTATGTATGTGTGTATAATAAGTATTTTAAGTTTCTTTGCATGAAAGATACTTTTTAAGACTATAATAATATTAATTATGGTTCTGTTATATAGATATGAGAGTGACATATAATAGAATCTATATGATTTTTATCTAAGGTCAATAAGCTAGTGAACAGGGCAAGGTTACAGCACAACTATAGCCTCTGACATAATTTGTATAGTATTTTGCCACTACACATCATATGTATCTTTATTTTCTCTCATTTTAGCCCTCTTAATCCTTTCTGTCCTCAGTTATCCTTCTATGCTTCTTTTTTCTTTTCTTATTGTTGTTATGTACAGTTGTCTCCATTTTCCCCTACACTTCTTATCTTTTCATTTTGATCTTTTTCCAATTTCCTCAGTTGATACCCATATGCATTTTATACTCCACTTGTCATTTAGCAACTTTTAGAAATTTAAACCGTATGAACAAGTAAGTTCTTTTGAATTGGTGTTTCATAATTCTCAGGGTATAATCCCAGCAGTGGAATTGCTGGGTCAAAAGGCAGTTCCATCTTTAGTTTTCTGATGAAATCCCATACTGTTTTCCACAGTGGCTGCACCACTCTACATTCCCACCAACAGTGTCCCTTTTCTCTACATCCTCACCAGCGCTTCTTGTTTGTTGATTTATTAATGATGGCAATTATGACCAGTATGAGGTGAAAACAATTTCTTTTTAGTTCATTAATAACTTGCTACTATAAAAGAACAATAACGTGTGGCATTCTACAACATGAAATTTCTGTATTTTATGCTTTTAGTTTTGGAAATGCAATAGATAAAGCTCATTACAAAAATATGCTGAAATCCCATACGATAGAAATCTTTCCTTATACAAGGCTTCACCTCAGCTGCAAAATAAAATGTTTCCCTTTTCCTTTATTCAATACAGTTTAAGAAATAGTTAGTGAACAGATAATATGTAAAAATACAAAAATGAATAAAATGAAGTCTATATTTTTATAGAGCCTATAGCAGAATCATGAGGAAAAGACAGACTCATAAACCTGTAAATTCAATACAGTGTGATGAATACTATGGTAGAAGTTTGTTCATGAGAGAGACAGCGCACACAAGGAAGAGTAAGGCTTGACTAGAAATCAAGGATGTTCTTATAGCAAAATAATGTTGAGTTAAATTCTGAAGGATGATATAAACTTAACCAAGAAAAATGGGTATAAGGTTGGTCCTGACCGAAAGAAAAGTATAAAGATTCAAAGAAGCATGAGGCTTATGAAAACTGTGGAATGTGATTAGAGAGTTAAGTCAGATAATTTTCCAGAATATTTGAACAAAACAACCATGAACATAGGCCACTGAAATAATTTTTAAAATCCCATCATAGAAAATAAAATAGATATATATGTGTGTGTGTCTGTGTCTATGTGTGTGTGTGTGTGTGTGTGTATATACACACACATATATATATAAATATAAATATAATGGTATTTGTCTTTCACATCCTGACTTATTTCACTTAGCATAATGCTTTCCAGTTCCATCCATGCTGTTGCAAAAGGAAGGAGCTCCTTCTTTCTTTCTGCTGAATAGAATTCCATTGTGTAAATATGCCGTAGTTTTTGTATCCGTTCATTTACTGATGGGCACCTAGGTTGCTTCCAGCACTGGGCTGTTGTAAATTGTGCTGCTATGAACATTGGGGTGCATAGGTTCTGATCTCACCTTTAACAGTAACCTAATCAACAAAACAAACAAGCAAGCAAAATATAACCAAATACACTGAAGCTGAGAACAGGCTGACAGTGACCAGAGGGAAGAGGGGAGGGGATTGTAAGGGAAAAGGCTGAAGGGTTTGTAGGAGCAATTATAGAGGACACACAGACAATAACAAGGCGGGATGGAAAGAGGGGAGGGAGGTGGGGAGGGTCAGGGTGGTTGGGGAGTGGGGGAGGGAAGGCAGAAAACTGTACCTGAACAACAATTACAAATGTTAAAATAAATAAACAAACAAATAAATAAATAAATTCAAATCAAACTAAAAAAATATATGAGGCTTAGGAACCTCCAGGACAACTCGAAATGTTACAACATCTGAATCGCAGATGTGCCAGAAGGAGAAGAGGAGGAGCAAAATATTGAAAACTTATTTGAAAACATAATGAGAATTTCCCCAATCTGGCAAAGGAAATGGACTTCTAGGAAGTCTGGGAATTTCAGAGACTCCCAAAGAAGTTGGACCCAAGGAAGCACACACCAGGGCACATCATAATTATATTACTCAAGATTAAAGATAAGGAGAGAATCTTAAAAGTAGCAAGAGAGAAGAAGACTGTTACCTACAAAGGAGAGCCCATAAAACTAACAGCTGATTTCTCCAAAGAAAATTTATAGGCAAGAAGGGGCTGGGAAGAAGTATTCAAAGTCACGAAAGGCTAGGACCTGTATCCAAGATTACTCTATTCAGCAAAGTTATCATTTAGAATGAAACAGCAGATAAAGTGCTTCGCAGAAAAGGCCAAGTCAAAGGAGTTCATCATCACTACAAAACCCTTATTATATGAAATGTTAAAGGGACTTATCTAAGAAGAAGATAAAAATATGAACAGTAAAATCACAATGAACTCACAAGTATCAACAACCAAACCTAAAAAACAAAAACAAACTAAGCAAACAACTAGAACAGGAACAGATTCACAGATTCACAGAAATAGAGATCACATGGAGGGTTATCAGTGGAGAGGGTTGGCGGAATAATGGGGGACAACTGGGGAACATACCCTGATAACTCTCCATGTTTTCTCTATTTCTGTAATTCTGTTCCTGTTGTAGTTGTTTGCTTAGTTTGCTTTTGTTTTTGCCATTTTTTAAAGATTTAATTTATTTATCTTTAGAGGGGAAGGGAAGAAGAGAGGGAAAGAAATATCAATGTATGGTTGCGTCTTATGTGTCCCCTTCTGGGAACTGGCCTGCAACCCAGGCATGTGCCCTGACAGGCAACTCTTTGGTTCGCAGCCTGTGCTCAATCCACTGAGCTATACCAGCCAGGGCTGTTTTTGTCTTTTTTTTAGGTTTGGTTGTTGAACCTAAAATGACTCAACAACTGGGGAAAAGGTACAGGGAATAAGAAGCATAAATGGTAGGTACAAAATAGACAGGGGGGATTTAAGAATTGTACAGGAAATGGAGAAGTGGAAGAATTTATAGGTATGACCCATGGACATGAACTAAGGTAGGGTAATGATGGTAGGAGAGGGTGTGCAGGGTGGAGGGGGATAAAGGGGATAAAAATGGGACAATTGCAATAGCATAATAAATAAAATATATTTAAACAAAATAATGTTCTCTTAGGGTACAATTCTGAATGTAAGTGTTCATTGGACCTAAGTGGTATTCTCATGGGTGAGTGCAAATTCTCCTCTCCTTTCCTCTTAGCTCATGCAAGACAATTTGTCCTTTCACCTTATAATTGCCTGAAATTTTAATACCTCTGTAGTATAGTATAATAGCATTGTTTTTTCTTATTAATGTTGAGTTATTCAAGTATTATGCAATAAAATCCTTGAGGAATGCTATGAGTATATGTAATCCCAATAGTGAAATCATTCAACCAACTAATTATTTAAGTTACTACATAATATAACAAACTTATTTATATATACCAAAATTACTTACATATACCTATGAAATGACGTGCCCATAATTACCTCTTCCTGCTCATGTTGTCATGTCCCTTTCCTAAGCATGTGGTAAAGTTTCTAGCAGTTTTTTTAGCATATAAGGATATTATACTTAAAAGAGCATTTAACAAATGGGATTTCATCAAAATAAAAGCTTCTTCATGGCTAAAGAAAACAGCATTAGCCCTGGCTGGTGTAGCTCAGTGAATTGAGCACGGGCCTGCGAACCACACCATCACGGTTCGATCCCCAGTCAGGGCACATGCCTGGGTTGCAGGCCAGGTCCCAGCAGGGGACACATGAGAGGCAACCACACATTGATATTTCTCTCCCTCTCTCCTTCCCTTTCCCTCTAAAAAAAGATAAATAAATAAAAGATTAAAAAAAGAAAGCGGCATTAAAATGGAAAAAGAACCAACTATATGGGAAAATGTATTTGCCAGTGACATCTTGGACAAGGGTTTGATCTCCAAAATATATAAAGAACTCACACATCTCCATTCCATGAAGACGAACAACCCAATTAAAAAATGGGCAAAGAAAAAGAAGACAAAAAGCGTACAGTAAAATGACAGCAAACTCACATCATTAACAACCACACCTAAAACAAAAACAAACCAAACAACAACTACAGGAACAGGAACAGAACCACAGACATAGAGATCACATAGAGGGTTAGCAACAGGGGAATGGGAGGAGGAGAGAGGGGGAAAGGTAGAGAGAATAGGTAGAATAGATGGTAGGTAAAAAATAGACAGGGAGGGTAAGAATAGTATGGGAAATGTAGAAGCCAAAGAACTTATAAGTATAACACATGGACATGAACTAAAGGTGGGGGGAATGTGGGTGGGAGGGAGTGTGGGGGGTGGAGAGGAGTGAAGGGGGAAAATGGGACAACTGTAATAGCATAATCAATAAAATACAAACAAAATGGGCAAAGGACTTGAAGAGACACTTCTCCAAGGAGAATATACAGAGGACCCAGAGACATATTACAAGATGCTCAGCATCACTAGCCATAAGAGAGATGCAAATTAAAATCTCAAAATGAGATACCACTTCACACCAGTCAGAATGGCCATCATAAACAAATCAACAAAGGAGCGTTGGGAGTGTGGAGAAAAGGGACCCCTGGTGCACTGTTGGTGGGAATGCAGACTGTTGCAGCCACTGTGGAAAACAGTTTGGAATTTCCTCAGAAAACTAAAAATGGATCTCACCTATAAGTGGAACTTGATCAGCAAAACAAACAAGCAAGCAAAATATAACCAGAGACGTTGAAATTGAAAACAAACTGACAGTAATCAGAGGGGAGGTGGGAGTAGATAATGGGGAGAAAAGGGGGGAAGGGTTTACATGAGCACTGATAGAGGACACATGGACAACACCAAAGGGGGGGTAGGATCAAGGGTGGGAGGTGAAGATGGCTGGAGTGGGGTTGTAGTGGGGGGAAAATGGAGAAAACTGTACTTGAACAACAACAAAAATATATTTAAAATATTTTTAAATAAATAAGAGCATTTAAGAATGACTATTATCTGAGGATATTTTGGTGGGTCTTTTTGTACTGATGAAACTTTAGTGTCGTTTTTAAACAAGTCTTATCCCCCCTGCATTGGGGGGGGGGCAGTAAATGCAGACACCTGTACTTGAACAGCAATAAAAATCATTATAAATAAATAAATAAATAAATAAATAAATAAGCAAGTCCTATGAGGCATGCCTGATGATTAAGTAAATTTTGGCATTAATCGTTACTGCGTACTGAACTTGAGTAGCTAATTTTATGAGATGAGGTGTTTTATTTTTTCCTAGTCTATTTTAGAAATGATTATTAGTAGACTTGCAGTATTATTTCCTACACTGCAGCTCTTTAGACTTCCAGAAATATCAGATTCCTTAATTAGTGGCCTAATATGTACTTAAATATTTGTGCTCTCATGTTCTTGCATTATACAATATCCATTCTATCACACTTCTGCTATATGTATATGTTATTATTAAAATAAAATATCAGGGCAAAATTCTCAGCTTCCTACTAGTTGCTAGTATTCTTCCAACTGTCACTAACATGGTCACATAAAAATATTTGGTACCACTCTATCAAATTAGTTAATATTCATGAGAAGAAAGACAAAAATTGCTGGAGAAAAGTGATGTGATAATTAGAAGCAAGGTGATTCATTTTGTGTTTTTCATGACATGACATAACTAGTGATATAGTGTCCATTTAGCTCTGTGCCAAGTACTTTGCCTGAACATTTTTATGTTTATGATTAACCCCAATAAGAACCTTGCAAGGTGAACATTATTATCCCCTATTTAAATACAATTACACTGAAAGTCAGATTTACTAGAGCATGGGTAGCAGCTGGGATGTGAAACCAAATCTTTTTTTTAAAGACCTTTTATTTTTTATTATTTTTTATTGTTGTTGAAGTACCATTGTCTCCATTTTCACCCCACCACAGCCCTCCGCCCCTCCCATCCCCACCTTTCACCTCTGAAACCATCCCCCATGGCTTTGTCCAGATCTGATTTAAATGTTTTCATTTCTCCCATGGTTCCAAAGAAAAAGATTTTAAAAAAAGGTACAGAATAATGTAATGCAGTGGCTTATCATTGGTGTCATTTTTTAAACATTTTTATGAACTAGTTTATTTTTATTGCCTTGAAAATATGGAGACTTACTTTGCTTCACTACAGAAATAAAAAATTAAATATAACTAAATATGGTTTTGAAGCACCAGCCCATATCTTGACATTATTGGTAGCATCTGCTTCATATATTCACTGTCATCTGAAGAAGTTACTATAGCATAACTTTGATGAATGTGTGAGATGAATTAGAAGGAAAAGAGAGAATATGAAGGACAGTGTTGTTAATATTATAAGAAAAATCAGCTTATGTGATATTAAATGCAAGTAAATATTAAACTATTTTACAATACTTACTATCTACCATTTCTTTTAGGTGATCAGTAACTGAACTGGATACACTGCGTGCCATCTGCATCTTGGGTATCTGTAATTTGGGTAACAACAAAGTAGAAGACTATTTGCCTAAAATGTATAGACCAGATAATACTTCTTAAAAATTGACAAATGGAATTATTACAGTTTATTAAAGAAGGTATTGATTTAAAGATAATTTATTATTTTGTTGGTAATTCCAATAACTGTTTTTCTGCAAGAATATTACATAAACTCTAAAGTTATTAAGTGGTCTAATGTTTGTGTTACATTTGGAGCTAGCACACTGTAATTTAATTTGTTACTGAACCAATCATCAGAAATAATTTTGCACCTGGCTGGTGTGGCTCAGTGGTTTGGGTGCCGACCTGAGAACCAAAGGGTCACCGGTTTGATTACCAGTCAGGGCACATGCCTGAGGTCCCCAGTGTGTGGTGCATGAGAAGCAACCACATTCTAATGTTTCTCTCTTTCTCCCTCCATTCCCTGCTCTCTGAAAATAAATAAATAAAATTTAAAAAAACATATTTTGCGTATCAAGAATATTTACTCTATTTTGATATAATTGTTATCTAGACTTATAATAATTTATGTTCACTGTCTTATTTGTGAAGTGTGTGTTTGTTCTAAAGCCTCAGTACAAGGTATTTGACTTAGAAGAGTAACTTCATGGACATTTAAAATCCCTTAAATCCCTGAACATTCTATTCACCTATAATGGGAACTTGTAAATTGCTAATTTGAAGATTAAATGCTTCCAAAATGGTCAGCCTGCATTTTCCACAACTGAGGTACTTTCTATCATTTTCAAAAACACACAATAATTGTTATAGTTTAGTTGCCCCAATCCTTAGTTTAGTCAGCTGTACAATATGCGTACTAAATTAAATTGTCTTAAAGATTTTTTTGTTCTAACATTTAATATTTTTATCATTCATTATTAATATTTGAAGACAGTTGTCTCCATTTTCCCACCACCATCTCCCTTACCCCACCTCTCACCCTCAATCCTACCTGCCTTTGGCTTTGTCCATGGGTCCTTCATACATGTTCACTTACAACCCTTTCCCTTCTTTCCCACGTTGTTTCCCTCCCCTCTTCCCTCTGGTTACTGTCAGTTTGTTCATTATTTCAGTGTCTCCGGTTGTGTTTTGCTTGCTTCTTTGTTTTGTTAATTAGGTTCAACTCATAGGTGAGATCATATGCTATTTCTCTTTCACTGCCTGCTTTTCCACTCCCTATTATGACTTCATATCCTTTGATTTCTAAGTGTTTTACCCAGTCTCTGATCTTAAAACTAGAGGCTATAATATATATAGATTCTTGCTGTATTCATTTGTAATTAATTTTGGTACATGTAATGTGAGTTTAAAAACTGGATTTTTATCTCATGTTAGTCCTTTGTGTTCAGATTGCAAATATAAAACAGTAACTATAGGAATTTATTTTATTCTTGTTATCTATTATACTTCATTTTAATTGTAAGTAGCCTTCCCCATTTTCAAGGCCTTATGGTTGACATCTATGTGGTTGATGTACATGTGCATCTATGACCATCACATGAGTTAAAAATTATTCTGTCATGATGAATCTGATTATAGTTAAGCTACTAATTTTAGGGATTTCCTTCTAGCCCTATGGTTCTGTTATTTCACATTGCTATACATTTAAAATGTGTTGACAGCTCATGGCCTAAACACAGATGCTGCAGTTTGTTCCTAACACAAGTGTTAAGCCTTCTCTTCTTCTTTATAACTATGTTTAAATGTTAATTAGAATTGTGAATCCATTTTGTGTTAAAATTTGAGTGTATTGACCTTTATTGGTCACCTGTGTCATTTTGAATGAATTTTATATCTTTCTTCCATATTTTTGGCCTATGAGAGACCTACATGTACTTGCTAAATAAGCTAGTGTGATTCTTCCATATGGGTTGAAAACTGTTGTTTTGTCAAACAAAATCTAGGTTTTTGTATTTAACTATAATAAACTTTATAAGGCAATTCAATTTTAGGGCCACATAAATGTTGGATAAGGGAAGAAATAATATTTAAGTAGCTACTGACTAAAACCTCAGGCTGAGATTTCAAAACTACACATTTAAAAATATATATTTTATAGATTATGCTATTACAGTTGACCTGATTTTCCCCCTCTGCCCCCTCCACCCAGCATCCCCCACTACCTCAAGCAATCCTCTCACCATTTTTCATGCCCATGGGTCATGTGTATAAGTTCTTTGGCTACTGTATTTCCTATACTGTACTATACACACCCCTGTCTATTCTGAAACTACCTATTTGTACCTCTTAATCCCCTTACCTCTTCACCCATATTCTCCCTTTCTCCCCTCCCATCTGGCAACCTCTGGTAACTAATTTCTTTTCTCTTGCTTTGGAGAGTTTCTATTTATCTTTAATCTTTGCTCTTTCAATAATGATGTGTCTTGTAGTGCGCCTCTGCATCCATCATAATTGCAACTCTCTGTCCTTCCTGGACTTCCATGTCTATTTTCTTCAACTAGTTAAGGAAATTTCTTTCACTATTTTTCTGATACATTTCCAATTTCTTGCTCTTTCTTTTATCTTTCTGGCACCCCATGAGGTGAATGTTGGACCTCTTAAAGTTGTCCCAGAGGCTGTTTATACCATCCTCATTTCTTAATTGTTTTTTCTTCTTGTTGTTATTCATGGTTGTTTTTGGTTCCTCATGCCCCAAATCATTGAATTAATTCTCAGCTTCATCCATTCTACTGTTGTTTCCCTGTAAATTGTTCTTTATTTCAATTAGTGTATCCTTCATTTCTCTGGGTCTTTTTCAAGCTGCTGAGGTCCTCACTAAGTTCCTTAAGCATCCTTATAAACAGTGTTTTCAACTTTGCATCTGATAAATTACTTAACTCCATTTTGTTTATCGCTTTTTCTGGAGTTTTGATCTCTTCTTTCATTTGGGCCATGTTTCTTTCTCTCCTTATTTTGGCAGTCTCCCTGTGTTTGTTTCTGTGTGTTAGGTAGAACTGCTTTGACTCTCTGTCTTGGTGGTGTGGCCTAATGCAGTAGGTGTCCTGTAGAATATCNTGAACAAGACAGACAAAATCCTTTTACTTCAAAATGTTAGCTATATGTCATCCATCATTTCTGGGTGGTTTGTGGCAAGAGATTTTGTTGCCCTTTTAAGTATAGCTACGCTATTGTATTTCTGCACTCGGGCCATGTTCTTTGTCTCCTCATTTTGGCAGTCTCCCTGTGTTTGTTTCTGTGTGTTAGGTAGAACTGCTTTGACTCTCTGTCTTGGTGGTGTGGCCTAATGCAGTAGGTGTCCTGTAGAATATCCAGTAGCACAGCCTCCCCTATCACATTTGCCTGACATTTTATTTTATATTTGTAGTAATGTTTCTATGCAAATTTTGAGTTAAACATCTGTGTTCTTAGTTTGGGATGCTTCTAGATCACTACTGTGGCAGTACCAAACTACCTTCAGAATACCTTAACTTCAAGTGATAATAGGTGTTCATTAATTCCAAAGCCAACACAAATTTATTACTGTGATGTCACCTTCATATAAACAAATCAATTGGTAAACTATGAAATATTATATAGTCTACCAGAAGACCACAGACTCTCACTGAAGTTTCTAATTTTAGATGATACATAGATAAACACATTGAAATCCTTTGGTAAGGTGTTAAAAGAAGAATTTTAGCACATGTTATCTACACTATTTTTACTTCTTTGTTGGAAATATTGAGCAGTCATTTTATTCACAATAAGAAGTGGGCTTTTAAAATTTTGAAATCCTTGTTTGGTTACACTAATAATATTTGATGTTTCTAGTTAGAAACTATATGGTAGCATGAACTATAGGCTATAACCAATTCTATTATTCATAAGTTATTTACATGGTTTATAATTGAGCTGGTTGCTATCTCACTGGATATCTGTATCTTTTCAGTTACATTTTTTCTTCCTTTTTTCTTTTTTAAGCATTGCTACCCAAGAATTTGCAGGTAAATTGATGAGGGGATGAAGTATGTTTTCCTCAGTCTTGCTTTGTTCAGTAGCCAACTAGTCTTAGTAAAGGAATTTAAGAAAAAGGGTTAAAATTAATAAACAAAACAGGATTTAGGGACTATGTTATGATTTTAGTTATCTGAGATTGCATTTGAGTAAAGTCATATTATATTATATTTCTGCTAAGTATCCAAAAGATAATCATTAAATATAAACTTATTTATTGGTCCAGGTCATACAACTCACTATATTATCCATCATTTTTACATTGTTATGTTGATGCTAATCTAGCTCTAAGTTTTTGTTTTCCTTTATACTTAAGAAATAAATAGTAAATTTTGAAAATGAAAAATATATAAAGCTAGCCACAAATCTATCTCTAAGTCCTTGAGGAACTTTAATAAAAGCCACTTGACTTGCTTGGCCTTAATATCCTTATTTGTAAAATTTGCAAAATAATA
Organism: Sturnira hondurensis; assembly: GCF_014824575.4. NCBI lineage: Eukaryota > Metazoa > Chordata > Mammalia > Chiroptera > Phyllostomidae > Sturnira > Sturnira hondurensis. The sequence continues at coordinate 969,601 of NW_028090025.1, read as the reverse complement.
CTTCTACCCAGTTCCTATATAGCAGTGATTCTCACACTTGACTTCATATTAGTGTTACTTGGAGAGATTTGTTGTATTTTTATTTTCATTTTTTGTTACATATATTTTTTTCCTTTTTTCACTTACTTTATTGTTGTTCAAATACAGTTGTCTGCATTTACCACCCATCACAGCCATCTCCACCTCCCTTCCCTGCTTCCATCCTCCCTTGGTTTTTTTCATGTGTCCTTTATAGTTGTTTCTCAGAACCCTTCCCCCTTTTCCCCCATTATCCCCTCCTGACTCCTCTCTGGTTACTATCACAAGTGTTCTTTTTTTATTTTTTAATTGCTCAAGAACAGTTTTCTGTCTTTTCTCCCACCCCAGAGAAGGACCCCAACTGTAGGGATCCGTTCTGCCTGTTTTCAGGAGCTGTAACTACCTCCCATGGCTATGGATGAGCAAGCAACCTCCAGAATGTGAGCCACAGGAGACAAAAGCTTGTCTCTGGTAGCAAATGTTGCCTCAGCTTATACCCCTGCACCCAAAAGTATGGTTGATGTTGATGATGGGTATAACTCCTCACACAGAGGGGCAACCTAAGCCATACTTGATCACTTGGGAGGCCATTATGGAAGGACTCAGGGGGCTGCAACAAAGAGGGAGTGATGGACCCTCCGCCCCCCCCCCTCGCTATTCTGACATAGCCCAAGTGCCCATGTCCTCTGGGAGAAGCCCTTCCTGGCTCTAATCCACTTAAGCCTGAAAACCTGATGGGGAAGGGGTGCAGCTCCTTGCCTTGCTAGAGCTGTATCCTGGGAGATGGGAAATCAGGCATAAGAAAGAATGCCTAGAAAATCCTGTGAAACCTGCTTTGCTAAGAGTGCTCTCATTCATATGTTAAGGGCCTGGGCAGGAAATGAGTATGTTTCCCAAAGTTTCTGCAATCCCCTTTCCTGACAGACACTGACTCAGACTAAGCCCTTAGATTTCTTTGAAATGTTATCTACTGTTTGATCCTTGCTGGCCTGTACTCCTGTGTATTACAACCCAATAAAAGCCCCTGGAGGAAGGAGCTCCTGGCCTTTTTCCTCTGAGAAACTGACCATTTCTCCTCCGAAGGCAGATTATGTCTTGGTAGTGTTTACTTTCATCTGTGGTGAATGGGGGGACCTGAGGGCAAAGTCATCCCCACACCCAACGCTCCCCAACTCCTTCCCCTGTTTCCATGCGCCGCCCATTATTGTACATTTGACCTTTATAACTGTTTGTGCAATCCCTTCACCATTCTCCCCTGAAACTCCCTTCCCTTCCCCCTCTGGTCACTTTCAGCCTGTTCTCAATTTCAGTGCCTTTGGTTATATTTTGCTGTTTGTCTATTTTATTGATTAGGTTCCTGTTAAAGATGAGACCATATGGTATTTGTCTTTCACCACCTGGCTTATTTAGCTTAGCATAATGCTTTCCACTTCCACCCATGATATTGCAAAGGGCAGGAGCTCCTTCTTTCTTTCTGCTGCATGCAATTCCATTGTGTAAATGTACCACAGGTTTTTGTGGTACATTCGTTTACTGATGAGCACCTAGGTTGCTTCCAACCCTTGGCTATTGTAAATTGTGCTGCTATGAACCTTGGAATGCATAGGTTCTTTTGGATAGCTGTTACAGTGTTCTTAGGATGTAATCTTAGCAGTGCAATTGCCAGGTCAAAAGGCAGTTCCATTTTTTGTTTTCTGAGGAAATTCCATACTCTTTTCCATAGTGGTTGTGCCAGTCTGCAATTCCACCAACAGCTCATTAGGGTTAATTTTTCTCTACAACCTCTCCAAAACTTGTGTGTTTTTTTTTTTTTTGTATATGATGGCCATTCTTTCCAGTGTGAGATGGCATCTCATTGTGGTTTTAACTTGTATCTCTGTGATAGCTAGTGATACTGAGCATCTTTTCATGTGTCTCTGTATCCTCTGTATATCCTCCTTGGAGAAGTGTCTGTCGAGACCTTTGCCCATTTTTAATTGGGTTGCTTGTCTTATTAGAGTGGAGTCATGTGATTTCTTTATATATTTTGGAAATTAAAACCTTGTCTGAGTTATCAGTGGGAAATATGTTTCCCCATATAGTTGGTTCTCCTTTTATTTTAATGCTGTTTTCTTTAGCCATGCAGAAGCTTTTTTATTTTTATGAGATCCAATTTTTTAATTCTTTCCTTATGTCCCTTCTTCTAGGGGACATATCAGTGCAATTATTGCTGTGTGGAATATCTGAGATTTTCCTGCCTATGCTACCCTCTAGGACTTTAATAGTGTCATGACTAATATCGAAGTCTCTTATCCACCTTGAATTTATTTTTGTGTATGGTATAATTTGGTCATCAAATTTCTTTCTTTCTTTTTTTTTTTGCATGTAGCTGTGTAGCTCTCCCAACACCATTTGTTGAAGAGGCTATTTTTGTTCCATTTTATGCTCCTGCCCCCTTTGTTGAAAACTAATTGACTATGGAGACTTGGGTTTATTTCTGGGCTCTCTTTTCTGTTCCATTGGTCCACGTGCCTGTTTTTATGCCAGTACCAGGCTCTTCTGATTTCAGTGACCTTGTAATACAGTTTGGTATCAGGTATTGTGATCCCTTCCACTTTGCTCTTCTTTCTCAAGACTGCAAGCAGTTTTTCAGGGTCATTTTTAGTTCCATATAAATTTTTGAAGTGTTTTTCCTACATCTGTGAAACATGCCATTGGTACTTTAGTAGGTATTGCATTGAATCTATAAATTGCTTTGGGTAGTATGGATATTTTGATGATGTTAATTCTTCTGATCCATGAACACAGTATATGTTTCCATTTGTTTGTGTTTTCCTTGATTGCTTTCTTCAGTGTTGGATAGTTTTCTGAGCATAGGTCTTTTACCTCCTTAGTTAGGTTTATTCCTAGGTATTTTATTTTTCTTGTTGCTATATCAAATGAGATTTTCTTCTAATGTCTCCTTGTTAGTACACAAAAATGTCTTTGATTTCTGGTTATTGACTTTGCATCCTGCTGTTTTGCCAAATTCATTTATTAGACCAAGCAGTCTTTTAGCAGGTTCTCTAGGATTTTCAATTTATACTATCATGTCACCTGCAAACAATAGTAGTTTTGTTTCCTCCCTTCCAGTTTGGATGCCTTTTATTTCTTCTTGTTTGATCATTGTGGTGATAGCTTCCAGTACTATGTTGAATAGACATCGTGAAAGTGGACAACCTTGTCTTGTTCCTGATCTTAGTGAGAAAGATGATAATTTTTACCCATTAAATTTGATGTTGGCTGTAGGTCTCTCATAAATGGCCTTTACTATATTGAGGAACGCTCCCTCTATTCCTACCTACACTTCTGTGTATTTTATCATAAATGGGTGCTGTGCCTTATCAAATACTATTTCTATATCTATTGATCCGATCATGTGATTTTTGTGTTTCCTTTTGTTTATGTGATGTATTACATTTATTGGTTTGTGAATATTGTGCCATCCTTGCATCCCTGGGAGGAATTCCACTGCATCATGGTGTATAATCTTTTTAATGTATTGCTGGATGCAGTTTGCCAACACTTTCTTGAGGATTTTAGCATCTATGTTTATCAGCGATTTTGGCCTGTACTTTTTTCTTTGTCCTGTTTTCATATGGTTTGGGGATTATGATGATGCTGGATTCATGAAAAGAGTTTAGACTCCTCCATTATTTTGGATTTCTTAGAATAGTCTGTGAAGGATAGGGGTCCGTTCTTCCTTAAGTGCTTGTTAGCAATCCCCTCTGAAACTATCTGGTACAGGGCTTTTGAGTGTCAGGAGTTTATTGATTACTACTTCAATTTCATCTCATGTTATTGGTCTGTTCAGGCTTTCTGCTTCTTCTTCATTCAATTTTGGAAGTTCATATTTTTCTAGAAATTTGTCCATTTCACTTTGGTTTTCGTATTCCTTGTCTTATAATTCTTCATAGTAATTTCTTATAATCCTTTGTATTTCTGTGGTGTCAGTTGTAATCTCTTCTTTTTTATTTCTGATTGTGTTTATTTGGGCCCCTCTCTTTTTTTTCTTGATTAATCTGCTTAAAGGCTTGTCGATTTTGTTTATCTTTTCCAAGAAACCGCTCCTGGATTCATTGATTCTTAGAATTGTGCTTTTGGTCTCTATATAATTTTTTTCTGCTATGACCTTGGTTATTTCCTTCCTTCTACTTGCTCTGTGCTGTTTTCGCTGTTGTTCTTCAAGTTCTTGTATATGTAAGATTGGTTGTTTGAAATGTTTCTATTTTTTTTTAGGTAGGCATGTATTGCTATGAACTTCCCTCTCAGGACTCCCTTCTCTGTGTCCCATAAGTTTTGGGTGGTTGTGAGTACCTTTTTGTTTGTTTCAAAATTTTTTTTGGTTTCTTTCCTAATCTCATTCTTAACCCATTCATTGTTTAATGGCATGCTATTGAATCTCCAGGAGTTTGAGTATTTTGGGGTTTTTCCCTGGGGTTGGTTTCTAGTTTCATTCCCTTGTGGTCAGAGAAAATGCTTAATATAATTTCATTTTTCTTGTTGGGGGGCTTGTTTGGTGTCTTACCATTTGGTATATCTTTGAAAATGTTCCATGCGTACTTGAAATAAATGTGTATTTTTCTTCTTTGTGATGAAAGGCTCTATATATATCAGTTAAGTCCATTTCATCTAGGGCATTGTTCAATGTATTTGTCACAATGTCTTTGTTGATATTTTGCTTGAATGATCTGTCTATTTTTGACAGTGGCATGATAAAATCCCCTGCTATCATTGTGTTGCTGTGAATATCTTTCTTGAAGTCCTCCAAGATTTTCTTTACATATTTAAGTGCTCCCATGTTGGATGCATATATATTTGGGGGGGCAACTTTGCCCTCAACCCCCACCCTCATCCACCACAGATGAACGGATGAAAGTGAACACTGCCAAGACACGATCTGCCTTCAGAGGAGAGGTGGCCAGTTTCTCAGAGGAAAAAGGCCAGGAGCTCCTTCCTCCAGGGGCTTTTATTGGGTTGTAATACACAGGAGTACAGGCCAGCAAGGATCAAACAGTAGATAACATTTCAAAGAAATCTAAGGGCTTAGTCTGAGTCAGTGTCTGTCAGGAAAGGGGATTGCAGAAACTTTGGGAAACATACTCATTTCCTGCCCAGGCCCTTAACATATGAATGAGAGCACTCTTAGCAAAGCAGGTTTCACAGGATTTTCTAGGCATTCTTTCTTATGCCTGATTTCCCATTTCCCAGGATACAGCTCTAGCAAGGCAAGGAGCTGCACCCCTTCCCCATCAGGTTTTCAGGCTTAAGTGGATTAGAGCCAGGAAGGGCTTCTCCCAGAGGACATGGGCACTTGGGCTATGTCAGAATAGCGGGGGGGGGGGGAGGGTCCATCACTCCCTCTTTGTTGCAGCCCCCTGAGTCCTTCCATAATGGCCTCCCAAGTGATCAAGGCTGGCTTAAGTTGCCCCTCCTCTGAGGAGTCTTACCAGTCATGGACTATTCAACCATGCTTTGGGGTTAGGGGAAAGAAGCAGAGGCAGCATTTCCTACCAGAGACAAGCTTTGTGTTCTTGTGGTTCACATTCTGGAGGTCACTCACTCATCCATAGCCATGGGAGATAGTTACAACTCCTGAAGCCAGGCAGAGCGATTCCCAACATATATTTATAATGTTTATGTCTCCTTGATAGATTCTTCTCTTGAGTATTATGAAGTGACCTTTTAGGTCTCTGTTTATGGCCCATTTTTGAAGTCTATTTTGTCTGATATGAGTATTACTACCCTGGCTTTTTTTTTACGGTCCATTTGCTTGAAATATTTGTTTTCAGCTCTTCACTTTCAGTCTGTGTAGGTCTTTAGTTCTGAGGTGGGTCTCTTGTAGGCAGCATATGTGTGGGTCATGTTTTCTTATCCATTCAGCTATTCTATGTCTTTTAACTGGAGCATTTAATTTATATACATAAGGTTATTATTAATAGATACATAATCATTGACATTTTCATACCTGTTTTCCTCTCTGTCTCTCTTTCTTCCTTTCCTTAGAGCAGTCCCTTTAGCATCTCTTGCAGAACTGCTTTGGTGGAGGCATATTCTTTTAGACCTTTTTTGTCTGGGAAGCTCCTTGTTTGGCCTTCCATCTTGATTGAGAGGATTGCTGTGTAAAGTAGGCCTCTGGTTCTCATTACTTGGAATACTTCTTGCCATTCTCTTCTGGCTTGGAGCATTTCCATTGAGAAGTCAACTGCTAACCTTATTGGTGCTACCTTGTATGTTACTTCTGTTTCTCCCTTGCTGCCTTGAAAATTCTCTCTTTTTCTTGGAATTTTGCCATTTTAATGATGATGTGTTTTGAAGTGGGCCTCTTTGGGTTCCTGTTGATTGGAAATCTGTGTTTCCTGAATTTGTGTGACTTTTTCCCTCTTCAAATTAGGGAAATTTTCCATTATTACTTTTCAAACAGATTTTCTATCCCTTGCTCTTTTTATTCTATTTCACATATCCCTATTACACTGATATTATTATGTTTCATGTTGTCCTGCATTTCCCTTAATCCCTCTTCATTATTTCTGAGTCTCTTTTTCTTTTCTTGCTCTTTCTGGTTGTTTTTTGGTTTTTTACTTTGTCCTCTAGCTCACTTATCTGATCCTCTGCTTCATTGATCCTGCTTTTGATTCCTTCTACTGTGTTCTCCATTTCAGAAATTGTATTCTTCATTTCCTCTTGGCCCTTGTTGATAGTTTCTAATTCCTTTTTCTTGTTGGTATAGTTTGAAGTGAGTTCATTGTAGTTTCCCTGTAATTGTTGGTAACTCTCTGTGAGCTCTTTGGGCTTCCTGATAACCATTGCTTTGAACTCAATATCTGATAGTTGAGTTGCCTCTATTTCTTTTAGCACTCTTTCTGAAGCCTCCTCCTTTCCTTTCATTTGGGGATTGTTTCTTTTCCTCTCTTTGTTTGTGAACTCTTCTTGTTAGCCTCTGCTTGTTGAATTTATCTCTTCTGACTCTTTGGGTTTCTGGTGTGAAGTTTTGTAGTAGAAGGTGTGTTAGATTCAGTGGTGCAGTCTCCTTAATCTCCTGAGCTCACTGGTCTCTGGCTGTTTTTATGTTGACTCTCTATATGTCTTTTTGTTTTGATTGTTGTTGGGTCTTTCTATGGTGGGTCCTTCCCTCCAGCTGCTTAACTGAGGGTAACGCTGTTCACCACAACTTGTTCTATTGTGCAGGTGTGGACAGGTTGTGTTGGAGCCAATTCTTCTGTTTGTACAAGGTTTTGAGGCTTTTCTCTTGCTCTTATTCAGTTGTTTCTTGTGGGTCATTTCTCCACCATTTAGTTCAATGTCCAAATCAGTCCTGGATTGAGGTTAGTGTGGCTTTCACTCCCTCCTTCACCTTCTTCCATTGTTATCTGTTGTTATACCTTTGTCAGTGGGTTTCCTCTTCCATCAGGTGCACTGGTGTTCACAGTTCACACCTTGCAAGTTCTCTGGAGCATCAAAGTGAAATTTGTCTCACTGTGTCTCAGATGTTGGGATGACCCCTCCTCAGGTCTCACTCTGATCTTTTCACAGCTCCAGGTTTTATTGTCTCACCTGTGGGAAAGGAGGAAGAAAGGAAGGAAGAAGGAATAAGATAGAAAGGGAAGGAAGGAAGAAGGAGTGAAAAAAAGGAGAAAAAAGAAAGGAAGAAGGAATTTTTTAAAAGAAAATTTAAAAAGCCTTCTGCTGTCTTTAAACTGGTCAGGCATGTTCTGCAGTTCTTTCTGGCTGCATCAGGCTGAAGAGGGATTGGTTTCACTTTTTCCCCTTCCTGAGCCACACTCTTTACTGTTGCCCAGCCTCCAGCTCAGTTCCTCAGTTCACTTGCAGGCCCCCAGTTCCCTTCTGTGCCCAGCCTAGGCCTTCAGTCCACTAGTCATGCTGTCCTTGAGGTGCATCATTAGGTGCAACTCACACACCACCATCTTGCTCTTTGTTGTCCTAGATGCTAGGGACTCTCAGTGCCCCTTCGGGGTAGTTCAGTGTCCTCACTGAGTCAAATCTTTCCAGGGACTGCTGACTCTCTGAGCCCTGCAGCTCCCCTCTGTGGGGCATTTCCACCTCCTTCTTAGAGAGCCATTTGGCTTTAGAGGGCTCTGGATGCAGGGGTTGGGTGGGAGGTGCTTTGTCCTCAGTGCTTGGTGTTTTGGGTGTGAGTACCCAAGGGAAGTTGCTAGGCCATGGATCAGGTGGGCACCTACCCAGTGCTTTGGGTGTGAGTGCCTGTGGAAGTCAGGCTACTGATAAGGTATACACCATCTGGGGTCTGTGGGGGTAGGGGCACAGGAGGTGGGTAGCTGCTGCAGAGAATTACTCAAACAGCCACTGAGTGCCTCTTTTTCTTTTTGAAAAGTTCCTCCTATTCAAGCCCCGTGATCCAAACAAGCACCTGGCCTCTCACACAGCCCAGCCCAGCTCTCTCCCAAGAATCTTGCAGCAGACCTGGCAGGCGCTGGGCCTGGGGCTGTAGCCTCCCTTGTCCCCTTGCTGGTCCCAGGGACCTTATTGTCATTAAGCACTCTCTTTACTGACAGACCTAGGTAGGCCTTGGAGGAATGGAAAATCACTGGGCAAAAAAAAAAAAACTCTTCCATGGGAAACTGTATCCTGGGAAAATGCCTGCCTGGGAAAATGTCTGCCAACACTACCCAGAACAAACAGATGCCCAGCTAAGATTGGGGTCTGGGGTTGGCCTATCCAGCATAACAGGATGCATCTTTAACTTGAGCCTGACAAGATGTATCAAGAACAATGGTCAGCAGAAATGGCGACTAGCAACCACCAGTTACCCTTTGTGGGGTTTTGAGCTTAAAAACTCTGCTCTAAGAACACCTGAGTGAGTCTTAACCTCCCTTGGTTGGCTCCTCAACCTCCTTAGGTTGGCTCCACTTTCCCTCTTATTTCCTGCTAATAAACCCTGTTCTTTAGCTTGCTGTATCCATCTGGTTTCTTGAGCGACTCCAGCCTAACACTTACCATCTGATTTTTCTATGTCCTCTACAATTTTTCGTCTACAATCTTTATATATGCTGGGATACCACTGGCTGTTCATTGTTCCTCAGAAGATTGGCTAGATTTTCCACCCTTGCACAGGGGGAAGTGGACTCCACTCCTGCCTATCTTACCACCATCTTCCCTCCTTCCTCCAGATTGTCCTTAATTTCAATGTCTCTGGTTATATTTTGCTTGCTTATTTGTTTTGTTCATTGGTTTCCACTTAAAGGTGAAATCACATGTTATTTGATCCTCACCACCAACTTATTTCACTTAGCATGATGCTCTTGTTACCTAGAAAGCTTTAAAAATTACTATGCCTAGCATAATTCACAGTGGCTAAGACATGGAAACAACCAAAGTGTCTCTCCATAGATGATCAGATAAAGATGTGATACATATGTACAATGGAATACTACTCAGCCATAATAAAATACAAAATACTGCCATTTGCAACAATATGGCTGGATCTTGAGAATACCATGCTAACAGAATAAGTCAGACAGAAAAAGTCTAGAACCATATGACTTCACTCACATGCGGGATGTAAAACTTAAAGCAACAAATGAACAAACAAAGAAATCCCATAGACACAGACAACAGTATGGTGGTTACCGGAGGGAAAGGAGGTGGAGGAGTAGTAAAGGATAAAGGGGATCAAATACATGGTGATGGAAGGAGGTTTTACTTTGGGTGGTATGTAATATAGAACTGTACACTTGAAATCTATATAATCGTATTAACCAATGTCACCCCAATAAATTTAAGTTTTAAAAACTACTATGCTGAAATATTTCCCCAAGTTTCTGATTTTGGAATGTGGCCTGGGCATCAAGATTGTTAACAGCTCCCCCAAGTGATTCTAATGTTCAGACATGTTTTAAAACCACTGGTATATAGTAACTTGTTAAATTTATTAAAGCTGAAGCTTTGCCCAATACTTCGAACTTACCTCCTATAGTTTCACCTCCTCTCAGTGCAGCTTTATCATGAGTTGTGCTTATAGGAAGGAAGTAATAAAAATTTATAGTTTCTAGACATTCAGATCTAGAAAAGACCTGATAAATAAATTCTAATTCAACCTCTTTTTGGTAAAATAAAGAAAAATTAAAAAGTCCCAGTGAGTTTTTTATTTCCTGAGGATATAGTACTAATTGTTGTAGAATCAGCACTTGTACAAACTTTTGGTTTTCAAGATACTTCAGAAATGTGCAGAATACCACCTAAATTATAAATAAACATAAAACATTTACAGATTGGAAGTTGAAAAATAAAGAGGTTGAAATAAAATTACAGCAGCTACTAATCTGTCAAAATTAGAGGTAGAACCCATACTATCCATCATGTACAATTTATCTTATCTAAATGTTTTCAATTATAAAGTACATAAGAATTACCTGAATTCCATTTAAAATGAGAATTCCTAGATATTTTCCTCAGATTCTGATTCAGGATGACTGGGCATGGGACTCAGGAATTTTAACTTTCAATACACTCCTAAGTGAGTATAATGTAGGTTCCACAGACAAAAATTTAACAATGCTGAATAAGCACTAGACCACTCATTATCCAGCAAATTGCCTTAAGAGTTAACAGAGAAATTGTATTGATGGGTATGTATTGTTTCAGGACCAATTTTACTGAACTGTAAATTATTTTTTAAATATAGAAAATTATTTTTATTATGATTCTTTCTCTCTCTCTCTAAAAGTCACTAAAGAAAATATAAAAGCTCTTATATACAAGGTATATGATACTGATTACTATAAAGTCTTACACTTCAAACTTCACAATTTAAAATAGTTTAATAGTCCTGGGTGGTGTTGCTCAGTGGGTAGAGTGCTGGTCTGCAAACCAAAGGGTCGCCCATTTGATTCCCAGTCTAGGGCACATGCCTAGGTTGAGTGTCAGGTTCCCAGTAGGGGGTGTGAGAGGCAACCTCACATTGATGTTTCTCTCCCTCTCTTTCTTCTTCCCTTCCTCTCTCTAAAAATAAATAAATAAAATCTTTAAAAACTAGAATTAAATAGTTTAATAAAGTTTTCATTAATACACAAGCATTGCCACAAAGTGTTATGGGAAAGCCATCATTTTTAAGGCACATAATGATTTAACTTTTGTAAAAAATATAATGTGAAAATTTGAAACTAGGGTGTTAATATTATTTAACAAAATTTTACTTCTAATGAATTTAGCAAACTCCTCACTAATCAGTTATTAAACTATTTCAGGAAGATTTTCCTTTAGAAACAAATTAATAACTGATAGAAAGAGGCTAAATCAAATTTATAGGACTTTGCTAATTATTTGCATTTTGAATACTGATGTTGAATTTATTGCAGATGTCTATTAGCAATCAGCAAACTAAAGATTTTCACAATAACGCTTCTGTTTTCAGTTTGATGGTTTTTCATCTAGTACATACAGGCTTTATTATGAGTTTTAACATCAATATGAGAGTACTAATACCAAAATAATAAACTATTTTCATTTGCTCTTAAATTGGCCATAAGCCAATACACTAGAGCTTTATACTTTTCAATTCAAGTCCATGAATAATTATTAAGTGGTTACTATATGTAAAGTGCCATTAATGTCAAGTACTGTACAGGAGAGGATACACAGATGCATAATCGACAGCTATAATATGATAGAAAGGTTTATATTTACATTGTGCTTCTGTTGGGGTTTATTCATCAGGTTCAAATGTACATTCTCTGAACTCCTAACCTCTACTGAGTGGTTTTAACTGCTGGTTCCCACCAGCAGGGTCCAGTCCAAAGTTAATATCTTAGATGCCTAAGAACATACAAGAAGTAGGAAGAAGAAATAGCCTCATTGATAATTTCCTTCAGCAATGTCTGTTATTTTTCTATTTTTTGTTGTTCTTTCCCCTTGACTCTAGTAGTCTTCCTGATTCCAGAGATCCTTCCTTGCACTTCAGACTACCATTATGCCTGCCCACTTTTTGACCTGGTGGTGTCTTTCTGCTTCTCTGACAGCATAATATGTGTTTGTCTAGTTTGCTGACTCTTGACACAGTCAGACTCCTGATATCTTTGTTTTTCTTGTCCATTTATGTATTCCTTCACCAGCCCTTAGCACACACTAAAATCTCCCTATCCCAGCAACTTGCCCAGAGCAGTTGACCCCATAGCAATGATGAAGTACTGCTAGTGTCCAGTGCACTCCTGGTTAAAAACAGAGCTTACAACAAAGGAAGCATTGAAATAAATATATCTATACATTTGAAATAACGAGAATGTAAAATTCTAAATGTTAAAAATTAAACCTTGAACAATCATGTTAGAGTATAACACATAGGACATAGAAATTAATGGAATGCAGCAACTCTTAAGTATCAGTCAATCAACAAATATTTGAATGCCTACTGTGGGCAAGGCACTGTACTTGAAAGGACCTCTAGGCACTGAAATATGTTTACTTTTCAATAAATAAACAAGGTGCCACAAGATATCCCTCAGGGAGCCTGTTAAGAACAATTAAAAAATAAATAAGAAGTCAAAAGTATATAAAATCAATTCTACTAATGCCATAGCTATTAAAATTGTGAATCATTATGCTGAGTGAAATAAGCCAGGTGTTGAAGGACAAATACCATATGATCTCACCTTTAACAGGAAGCTAAACAACAAAACAAACAAGCAAGCAAATATAACCAAAGACACTGAAATTGAGAACAGGCTGACAGTGACCAGAAGGGAGAGGGGAGGGCATTTCAGGGGAAATAGGGGAGGGATTTAGAGGAACATATATAAAGGATACATGGACAACAACTGAGAAGGGTGGAAATGGGAGGGAGGGGGGAAGCACGGGGGTGGGATGGGATGGAAGTAACAGAAAACTGTACTTGAAAAATAATTAAATAAAAAATTGGAAAAAAAATAATTCTCTCAGGAAAAAATTAAAATTATGAATCTTAACTTACTTTTGGCTAAATTGTCTGATAGCATATTTCAGCAGAGCTTGGAAAACCTGTTTTTGTGTTTTAGATATTCTGAGAGAGGTAACTTTCAGACTTATGTATATTTCCAAGAGTCCAGTTCCTTGTTCCAATCCACTCCATGTTTATGAAAGTGCACTATCTGGGACAGTAGGGAAAAATGTCAGCACATGAAGTCATCCAACCCTAGTATGCAGACATGTAGTATAAAGTTGATAGTGTTATTTATTACTAAGTTAGGTCTGGTTAAGGGTTACATTTGTGTACAGTTGGAGGAGGGGAAGGCCAAAGGGAATGTAGATAACTAAAGTGAAATAGAGCTGATGTATTCAGAGCTTATGTTGCTTGAGGTGAGATCAGTTACCTGCTTGCAACTGAAATTTCAAACTTCTGTTTAGCAGGGACCTGAGTGGACAAATGGTGACGGACAGTGGGAAATATCAGCAGACATCTTAAATTGTATGCGCAAATGAACAAGCAATGAACCAGGAGAATAAGTCCAGTTGTTTTCAGTTGCTTATATTTTTTACCTTTTTATTTAGAATCACAGCATCTTTTCCAATGAATGCCTACGTAATTGTGAATTACTACAATGAAACCAGCAACTACACTACAACAGAGACATGTGAATGTGGTGTTTATGGATTAGCCTCACCAGTGGCTAATGCTATGGGGGTGGTGGGCATCCCTAAGAATAATAACCACCAAGCTTGTGACTACAACACTGAGTTTACTAATACTAAGAAGCCCTGGATTGCACTGATAGAAAGAGGTAATTGTACATTTTCAGAAAAAATTCAAACAGCAAGCAGAAGAAATGCTGATGCTGTTGTAATTTACAACAGTCCAGAGACTGGCAACCAGACGATACAGATGGCAAACTTTGGTAAGTAATAATACATACGTTTCCTTAAAAGAGTTAATGTCTTTTTTATCTTAAAATGGTATTTCCATCTAAAATTATTCTAGGATCAGGAAATGAAGGTATAAAACAATTTTACTTTAAATTTTGTTGCCCGGTACTACTTGAAATTAATTTACTATTATTTGATATTTATAATTAATTTGGTCCAAGGACAAAAGAAATTTATGGTTTCTGTTTTCTTTAATGATTTTCCTAGCTGTATTAGTTTTCTTGTTGTGTCTTGTATAATTGTATTTTAATAATATGGGCTTTTACCTCTAAACATTGAGGAAAATAAACATTTTTACTTCATTGTTAATCTGAACTTTTCATTTTGATTCATTTTCTCATGCAAAAGAGATGTATGTATTCATGTATTACTATAGTTGCATAATGAACTCATTATTATGATTAAACAATAGCATATTGTAAGTGTGCAACATATTTACATAAATGAGAATTCGATTGTCTGCTGTATGCAGGTGAGACTTGAATCTATTTGTGGAAATAATACATATGAAAGTACTATGTAAGAAACATTATACATTGCAAAGGATATGGCAGAAATAAAATAACAGTATATAATTCACATCAAAAGTAAAGTTTTTCCTTAGAAACATTTATTTATGACTTTAAGTAAATGTAGTCACCAATTTATTAATTTTATAAGGAGATTTACTTCTCAGAATTACTATTTTTATTTTATTTTATAAAAAAGCCACATTCCAAACACATGATTTTTTTTACCACTGAACGCGTATACTTCTAACCCAAGTTTTCTATACTTGAGGTGGATATGGGTATTTTTTCCTCCAGACTTGCTACCCCCACAAAATGTCAAAAATAACAAAGAAGGTAAGAGTTGACAGAACACAACAGCAAGATAATTGGTGTTACCATCGTCAAATTTGGCCTTTGAAAAAATAATGTAAATTAAATTAAACAGGTGTCAGCATTATGAAAGAGAAAATTTAATTTGCATTAGGAATAGTAGAGTAATTGGAACGTTCCAGGTTGTATACATATAATAAAGGTAATTTAGCACTAGTGTTTGAAAAACAAGCTGTTGTTTTCCTGGGTATTGAAAAACCAGGTGAGAGAATCTTTCAGCAGTACAAAATTATTATAAATGTACAAAACTCTACTTGCTACCTTTTGTAACATATCCTAGAAATTTCCAGAATTCAGACATTCAAACTTTATTTCTAAGAGCACTTCATAAGTATTCCCTATGTATTCTTATATTTTTACAAGAGACTTGTACTTTTTATACTTTAAAAATTTTGTATTTATTTTTGGAGAGAGGGGAAGGGAGGGAGAAAGACAGGGAGCAAAACATCAATGTATGATTGCCTCTCATGTGGTCCACATGGGGGACCTGGCCTGCAACCCAGGCAGGTATGTGACCTGACTGGAAATCAAACCAGCAACCTTTTGGTTCACAGCCTGTGCTCAATCCACTGAGCTGCACGAGCCAGGGCTATTTTTGTAGAAATAAATGAGGCAGTTTTGTGAAATGAAGCAGTTTTCTGATGAAAATTAGAAATAAATCTTGTTTTAAGAAAACTACTTGCTCTATGTTTCAATTTCTAGGTTCTGAATACTCTAGGTTCCCTTTTACATGGACAATCACATTCTGCTTCTTCATTCCCCGGCTAATTTGTTCCATATGATTGATTTGAGTCTTGGTTTCCTCTTTCCTGTTGGTTCCTATATATTTTTTCTATATTTCACTTTGTATAGCTTTCACTTCTTCCTTCATTTTGCAACCGTACTCAATCATTTCTGTGAGAATCCTGATTGCCAGTGTTTTGAACTCTGTATCTGATAGGTTGGCTATCTCCTCATTGCTCAGTTCTTTTCCTGGAGTTTTTATCTGTTCTTTTATTTGGGCTATATTTCTTTGTCTCAGCCCACTTAGTACATTTTAAGGGGCAGAACCTTAGGTGTTCACCAGGGTGGGGCAACCCACTTTGCTGCATTGTGGTGTTGTTTTGGTAGAGGGGTCAGAGAGGGAACAATGACACTTGCTTGGCTTTTGACCTGCTTTCAGTCACCTCCCACAAGTGGATTGTGCCCTTCCGGGTGCTGATTCCAAGGTAGGTGGCTTTACATATGTTCTAAGATTCCATGGGTCTCTCTAAAGGACTCTCCTGTGAGACTAGGAGTTTCTCCCACTGCCACAACTCCCACAGAATTTTACAGCCAGAGGTTTTGAGGCTTTAGTTTCCTGCACTGGAACCCTGATTTGCACAGTCTGTCTTGCTCCTCAGTTGTTCCTCCCAGCTTATACACGTGTGAATACGGGACTACCCAGTCTCCAGCCACTGCCTCGCCTACCTGGTCTGCCAACCTCCACCTTGCAGTACATCCTCTCTGCCCCAGCTACCTATCTCTGCCCCTCCTACCAGTCTGGATGAATGTTTCTTCTTTAACTTTTTGGGTGTTGTACTTGTATACAGTTCAATTTTCTGGTGGTTGTGGTTGTTTTTTGCTTTTAAATTGGTTGTTATCCTTTTGGTTATGTGAGGAAGCAAAGCACTTCTACCTATTCCTCTATTTCAGCCAGAAGGCCTGTTTTGAAAACTTGCTTTGCAACATGCAGTAGGAGCCAACATCTTGTGGAATGTAGGTACTTAGCCACTGAATTTAAAAGATTTACCAAAGGTCATTTACAAGTAAATCTTACCAAAAGGTGTGCACACAGTCATTTGAATATATGGCTCTGAGTCATATTCTCTCTCACCTATATCTGAAAAGCTGGGTTCATTACCTGTTGCACGCACACCAAGGAAATTATAGGGTGTCTCAATAAGAGGGTAATATAAAGGATTTATAAGATTTAGGCTTGTGTTTCATGATTTTGAGGAAGCAGGATATTGAACAGCCATTCCATTTTGTCTAAGACTGAGGGCTGGAATGTGGGACTTTTAGTGCTAAAATCAGGAAATCCCTGGGAAAACCAGGCTGAGTTGGTCATTCTAGCAGGCTTTGTTCTGGACTGGGATGCTGTCAGGACTTGGGGATAATTCAGTGATTAGATTTATAAATAAATCTAATTTTTAAGTGGGAAAGACTAACCCAAAGCTACAGCTATAATTGATAAAGAAGCAACAGTCACTCATGTTAGCCAGGATGGCAGATATTTGGTAATTTTTGTGGCTTGGACACAGGTCATATTTTGACTAGGTTCAAACACAATGGAGTGGTCTTGTTTTTTCTTGATCTATTTATTAAAGTCACAAAATGACCTTTTCTCATGTTGATGTTTTATGTGATTGTTTATGTTCATCAAGGAAACACCAAGGCTGGATTGATAGTGATAAGCCAGACCCCAGATATTAGGGGCTGCATGTCTCTTTCTCACTGATAATGCACTAGCTGTACAGCAATGCCCTTACTGTTGTACAAATATATCCTCTCCCCTTACTTTATATTTCTGTACCTTCCCATCTTCTATACACTGTCTACAAAGTCTCATACAAGCCTAAGGAGTGCTTCTGCACCACTTGCCTCCCATGGTTTCATGCTGTGGGAACAGAATGTCCTTACTCCAGTACTCAGTCTATCTATAGCCTTCCTATTAGCAAGATTGTTTTTGCTGAAGGGGAGAACTTACTGAGAAGAGCTCCCACTGAAAAAATAATGGTCTACAGCCTAGTACTTAGAGGTAAACCTTCAAATCAAAGTTTCCTAAATTGCTGTGTGTTTTGACTTGGCATTTGATGGGGTTGGGAATAAAAGGATATGCTTATGGTATATTTAAGTAATAACATAACTTAACAATCCTTTCCAAATGCTGAAGAAACTTCCATCCAGTTCTGTCCCAGATGTGCAAGAAAAGTTAGGACTCAGTTATTAAAACAGAAAATTCAGAACAAATTTAGTACTTGCTTGCTCAGCAAACAGATTTTGAAAGTTAAATAGGCTGTAAAATAAGTAAATTGCCTTAAGAAATGCTTAAATTTGAATGTAGTTCATTTCCGAAAAATCAGTAATTTGGGAGAAATGGCTCTTACATTTTCACCATTTTAACTGTGTCCAACAAAGTGAGATTTGTAGCATTTCAGAATCCTCAAAACTCAACAATTCCAGAGCAATTAAGTACATGGAAAGTAAGGGTTTAATTAGAAAAGTAAATGTATGTGTTTTAGAAAAAAAATTTTCTAGAATAGACAGGATAAATTTAAAAATAATATAAGTGAAGTGAAAAGATAATAACTTCAATAAGGCTTAGACTCAGATGTACACATAAAAAACAGCTAAATTTAAAATACTGATCAGTTATAATTCAAGTGGATCTCAAATATGTCTAGATTTACTCATTTCCAAGACTTCATCCTCAGACCTATGCAATAACTTCCTAACTGGTCTTTCTGCTTCTCTTGTCCTTCTACATTCTCACTCCCTACAATGAAACCCAAGTGGCTTTTTACAAAAGATAAGTCACACTCTGTTTAAAATACTTCAGTGGCTTCCCATGGCACTTAGAGTAAGTGAAAACTCCTTTCCATGTCTTTACCCCATCATGAATCACCTGGCTCCTGTCTACCACTCTGACCTCAGCTCCTCGCACCTACCCACACACTTACTAAGCTCTAGCAACATTGAGTTACTTGAGTCCCTGAATTCCTCTAAACTCTTCCTACCCTTGACCCTGCAAGTACTTGACACTTTGTTCTTCCTCACTCCTACACGTCATTAAACATAAATTCCTGTTGACTCCACCTCCTCTATTGCTTTCATTGAAGCTCAAGTCAATATCACCTCTCACCTGAATTACTGTAATAGCCTCCCAATGGGTGTCCCTTCTACTATTGCTGGCCTACAGAGTTTAGTCTACGTAGCAGCTAGAGTGATCCCATGAAAAAGGTAATTCGATCCCCATTGGAATAAAACCCAGGCTTCATGCCATGTCCTACAAGGCCCTATATGAATAGACCTTTTTTCATGCCCCTCTCTCCTATGTTATTATTCAGTCCCCCTAGTTTTCTGTTTCTAAACCAATAGAGAAATAGGAACAAGTTTTTTCACCTGCTCTTTCTTCTACCTAATTCACTCATTTCTCCTCCATATTTTCACCTAATGCTGCCTCCAAAAATATAATCATGTGCACTATGACCAATCTAGTGCAGGCTACTATCATCTCTTACAATGACTACTGCAAATGTCCTCCAACCTGACCTCCTGCTTTCACTCTTGATGCCTATCCAATATTTTCTCTGCTTAGCAGCCAAAGTCATGTTCTAAAAGTATAGGTTGTATCACATCGTTCACCTACTCAAACCCCCCAGTGACTTTCTATTGTTCTTTAATGAAATCTAAATTTTACCATGCCTAAAAGGGTTTGCATGATATGGTCTCTGCTGGCCTTTGTAATCTAACAACACCACTCTCCCTCACCCTCATTATGCTTTGAACTTCAGATATTTTTTCCAACACCTGAAGCTTTCTCTTTCTGAGACCCTTTTTCCTCACTTTTCTCCCCATCACCACTATCACACACAAGTCCTCCAAATCACATTTTAAATGTCTCCTAAGAAGTCTCCCTCAACCCCATTATTTCCTGTCAAAAACCCACATTATTTAAACTGCTGACTTCTGTTTAAATACCTTATAAGGTATAATTATTTTGTTATTTGCTCATAATATCTCTCCCACTTTAGTGTAAATTCCAGGAGGGCAAACACCATCTCTGCATGCTTACCATTGTATCCATTATATTGAGCATAGTGCATGGTCTTCAGTAGTTGTTGAATAATTGAAAGTTAAAAAAACTAGAACCCCCCCCAAAAAACTAGAAACCAATTACTTCTTGTATATGAAAAAATGGACATGTTTAAATGAAGTAATTAGGTAAACACAGCAAACCACTGCATTTAAAATTGTTTTTATTTTTACAATACTTTCTCCTCTAAAAAATTCAAAGATGCAATTAAAGTCTCCTTGTCTGCTCTTTTGCAGATAATACTTCAATGAACATAACTATGGCTGATAACTAAGGAAGCTATTGATATTGGCCTTGCATCACTATTGATGTTGATCTGTCACCTGACCAAGTTGTTGAACTCCTACTAATTTTAATAGTTTGTCCATTGATTCTCTTGAATTTTCAAGATAAATGATCATTTCTCTACAGAGTTTTGCCTCTTTTTTTCTTATTAATTGTGCCTCTTAATTCTTTCCAGTGGTTTTATTCCATTGCCTTGGGCTCCAGTAATGGTAATAGTGTACATCCTGACTTTACTAAAAAAATGTTCCCACTGTTCTACATTAAGTGTGTTATTTGATAGAAGTTCCTGAGAAGTAGTCCTTATTAAGTTTAAGGACTTCAATGAGGCTTTTAAATCTTGTAACTATTATTGTAAAGCTAGAATATAAATATATATGTATATATGTATGTGTGTACACCGACATACAGGGTCTGGCACAAATAACACTCCTTTGATTAAACAGTCTCTTATTTTAAAATCATAAGCATGTAATTCTATAACAACAATATCACACTCAAGTACATCATATGACATTTTAGGTTAAATGTTCAAATTAAAACTATAAATTATTCCACCCATATTATTACCCTACCAACCACACTCAAGCAGGCATTACTTCTGCCAGACCCTGTATAAATACAGATATAGTCAACTGCAGCTTAGCAGCAGGGATACTGTACATTCTGAGAAATGCAACCTTGGGAAATTTCATTGTTGTGTGAATATCATAGAGTGTACTTACACAAACTTAGCTGATATATCCTACTACACATCTAGGCTATATGGTATAGCCTGTTGTTATAAATGCAGCCATACTTGACAGATATGCTATTGTGTCCACGTGACTATATATACATTATTGTAGCATATGACACAAAGGGAAAAGCCAATGGTCTATAAATTTAGGAGAAATAATACAGTGAAACACAGAGACAATAATTTAAAAGAGCAGTTTCATTATCTTTTTTTCAGATATAGTTGTATTGTTGCCCTGAACAAAAGGTGTAAATATATATTTATTGCTTATACATATAACTTCAAGTTGAGTGCCAAGCTGTAAGATATAAACAAAATTTAAAAGCATCTTAAAAATTAGAAATATTGGTTATTAAAACAAGATGAAGTGCCAGAGTAAATAGTAAAGAATAAGAAATGTAAAAGAAGATATAAAATAGAAAAACACAGGTAAAAAGATTTATAGGCAAAATACTTTTAATTTTATTTTTCAATTACAGTCTATATTCAATACTATTTTGTATTAGTTTCAGGTATACAGCATAGTTGTTAGAAAATCATATACTTTACAAAGTGTTCCCCCTGATATTTCCAGTACCCACATGGCACCATAACATCATTATTATAATATTATCTATAAATCCTATGTTGTACTTTATATTCCTATGACTATTTTGTAACTATCCATTTGTATCCCTTAATCCTTTTACCTTCTTAACTCAATTCCCCAATCCCTGCTACCCTTTGGCAACCATCAATCAGTTCTCTGTGTCTATGAGTCTGATTCTGCTTTGTTTGCTTAATTATATTGTTCTTTAGATTCCACATAAGTGCAATAATATGGTATTTATTTTTTACTGACTGACTTATTTCAATTAACATAATACACCCTATGCCCATCTAAGATATCACAAATGATAAGATTTCATTCATTTTTTTAAAGCCAAGTAATATTTCATTGTGTATATGTACACCTTTTTTTAGTCACACATCTATTGATAGGCACTTTGGTTGCTTCCGCATCTTGCCTATTGTAAATAATGCTGCAATTAATATAGTGGTGCTTATATTCTTTCGAATTCATGTTTTGGATATTTTTGGATAAATTGCTATAAGTGAAATCACTGGGTCATAAAGCAGTTCCATTGTAATTTTTTCAGGAATCTGAATACTATTTTCCATTACACTGCACCAACCTGTATTCACACCACCAATGCATGAGGGTTCCCTTTTCTTCTGTCCTTCACCAACACTTGTTTGTTGATTATTTTAAGTACATCCATCTTTATGTCCTCTTTGGAGAAGTGTCTATACAGGTCTTCTGCCCATTTTTAATTGGATTATTTGGGGGGTTGCTGTTGAGTTGTATGAGTTCTTTATAAATTCTGGAGATTAACGCCTTATTGGATGTATCATTAGTGAATATGCTCTCCCATTCAGTAGGTCGTCTTTTGCTTTGTGGATTTTTTTTACTGTAAAATTTTTTTTTAGTTTCATGTAGTCCCATTTGTTTATATTTTGTTTCCCTTGCCTATCTTCCCTTGAGATAAATTAGGAAAAGTATTTATAAGCAAAATATTTGATAATCACATCATTTAACAAGGTAAATAAAAAAACAACACTGTTATTTTTAAAAAAACTGGTATGCTCATAAGATGTACTAACAATAACAGAACACATGAGGTCTGGAAAACACATTGGCTATACTGGAAATTTGTGAAATTCTACAAACATCACAAGTTTTAATACATGTCTTACAGTAACAGGATTTTGATAGTTCCCTCTCAAACTCTCACATAAATTTCCAAGTGTTCTTCTTGTCTCTTTCTCTTTGCATTCAGGCACATACATAATTACATAAGCATATGTTTTTTATTAAAAAATCAAAGATACAGTATCTCTGGATGATGGTCTCCAGAAAAAAATAAGCACATTTACTTTGAACTCTGTAAAGTACATTTTATCTTTTGTTCTCCATCTTAAAGGAATGTTTTATGAGCATCAAAACACATGCTATTTGTTCATTAACATGTTCTTTGCTTAATTTTTGGCCTCTTACTCCCAAAATTTTAATGTTTTATATATTATTTTGTGATTTGCTGCCAGGATATTGATTTTCCCCAAAGTTGCTGACAATTATTTATCAGGAAAGAATTATGCACATGCACATTTATATAAGCATAAATACAGAAAAATGCCTGAACAGGGTTGTATAAAATAGAATTATTTCTCTTAAATACTTTCTCCCTTTCTTTATATCAAATACTGGTTTCAAAATCCTATTACCCCAGCTAACTCTCTTCCATCATGCAAGCCTATCTTCCCTAGGCAACAAGGAATGTAGGTAAATAAATCATATCCATTTGCATCTATACTCTCAAGTCTCACATCCTGCTCATTTAGGGAATTGTTAGCTATACAGGAGCTACTCTGATAATGTATCCCAGGGTAGGGACTGTACTTGTTGCAACTGGAATCAACATGACTTAAGCAAAGAAGCCCAAATTCTAACAAGTGATACTATCATGATCTTCGCCAGAAATATGAAACGATAAATTTGGAAAAATGATATTTCAGAACATCCCTCATCACATCATACAAGTGATAGCCTGTGACACCTATGCTCAGAACCTGCATGATCACATAAATATTTGGCAATATAATAATATTAGTTAAATTTTTTTAGGTTTTTAGAAGTTTATTATATTTAATCCAAACTTTAATAATATACATTTTCACTTTGACTTTCTAATGATGTCATCATGCAATGATAGTGGGCAAAGAAAATAGTCTCTGACAATAATCAACACATTGACATCTTCTCAGTGGAAAGTACAGATAGAACAAAGTGAAAACTTGTTTGCTAATTCACTTGCTTTCAATTTCTATTTTAAAATGACTGTCTATTTGCTTCATTGTTCCTAATAATCAAAGGTTTCTTTTAAATTTTATTTTCCAGTTACATTTTACTTTCATATTGTTTTGTATTAGATGTACATCACAGTGCAAGGGTGTCAAAATAATTCTCACCGGGGGGCCACATCAGCCTTGTAGTTGCCTTCAAAGGGCTGAATGTAATTTCAGGACTGTATAATGTAACTACTTCTTAACAGGTAAGCGAGAGCTCGGCACTGCTGCTGTGTAGGAACAAGGTGCTGAGTCAAATAAAACAAGGTAGAGGGCCAGATTTGGTCCACAGGCCTAGTGTTTGCCACCTATGGTATAGTGGTTAGAGTAGGCAATCACATACTTTACAAAATGATCCACCTTATATTTCTGGTGTCCACCTGACACTGTACACAGTTATTATAGTTTTCTTAACTCTATTCCCAATGCTTTACTTTACATTTCCATGACTATTTTGAAATTACCAATTTGTAGTTATTAATCCCTTCACTATTTTTGCCCAGTCTCCCCAACCCCTCTTCCCTTTGATAAACATCAGTCTAATCAGAGGTCTTTATTTGCATTAAAATCTGTTTTCCCTATACTTTACGAAAGCAGTTGTTATTAGTAAGTAGTCTATTAGCTATGTGCCAAGCATTCTTCTACATATCATCATTTCAATAACTCCATGAGGTACATAATGTTAATATTCCAATTTCATATATAAGGGAACTGAGGCATAGAGAGGTTGATTAACATCCTCATGGGCATATAGTTAGTAGGCTACAAAGCTAGAGCTTAAACCCTCTGACTCAAGAGTTCATGATCTTAATCAGTACAAGATACTACCTCCGTAGTGAGCACACACAATGCAAGGCACTGTCCAAAAATTGTTTTAAAAAACATGATTATTGTCCTCAAAGAGGAAAATGTCATAGGAAAAACCAATATTTATAGAACTACTAGAAGACAGAAAATGAAAAGCACTATCATGGAAGTGTTAAGGCTATTAAAGCTGAACAGATTAAGAAATTCCAACGTGTTGAAATAGTAATTAACATGAATGTAAAGTTATAAAATATGGTAGCATAGAAGTAAAAGATCAACAGTGGAAGTATAAAAGGGAGATTCACAAGGTAGGCAATCAGAAACTGTAGTATTAGAGATCCAAGATAGCAGAATAGGTGGAACCTATGCTGAACTCCTAGCAGGACCAAAGTGAAATTACAACTAAATTATAGAACAATAACTTAACCATCCCTGGCTGATGTGGTTCAGTGGATTGAACCCTGGCTTGTGAAACAAAGGATCACTGGTTCTATTCCTAGTCAGAGCACATGCCTGGTTTGTGGGCCAGGTCCCCAGTAAGGAGTGCATGAGAAGCAACCAGACATTGTTTCTCTCCCTATCTCTCTCCCTCCCTTATCTTTTCTCTAAAAATAAATAAATAAAATCATTTTTTTAAATCCTGAGTAACCAACTAAATACTAGCTGAAGAGATGTCTTATAACAAAGGATTTAAAAGAGAAGCCACATCAAGACAGCTCCAAAAAGATTACTTAGGGTCAGTCACAGGCAGCATCTTGTACTGGCCTGTACCAGAGTCCCTCCCAAGAGGCCCAGAACCAACCACAGCCAGTGTCCATCTCCAGGCAACATCAGAGCATAATCCAATAAGCTTCTCATGAAGCATATCCACAAGGAGATCTCAGCAGGTGCCAAATCATGCTGAAGTGAATTCTGCTTCATATGGTCCACACCTCCTCACATGTCATGTTTGGGGTTGAGCCACACAGTCAGCCAGAATAAGGGTGGCTCCCATGCATGAATGGGCCAATAAAAGTCAAGATTCAATTAAAACAGGAGGTGCCACTGAATGCCAACAAGGAACATTCCTAGGATACTCAGCTATGATGATCAAAGAGACTCCACCACTGGACTCTACATGACACCTACTACACAAGGCCACCCCATGAACCCTGGGTGACACAGCACATCTATATAATACATAGAAACAAACACAAAGAGCCAGCCAAAAATGAGGAGACAAAGAAATACACCTCAAATGAAAGAAGGAGAAATTTCCAGAAATTTCACTTCTTCACAACCAAAAGAAGGCTAACGATTGAAAAGCAAACAACAACAACAAAAAAAATGAGCCAGAGCTGCTAGAAAACTGAACTGTATGGAAGTGCAAAAACCAAGGAGCTAAAGAAGAAACATTCATATAAACTTGTAGGAGGGGCAGAGACAGGAAGCGCCTCCTGGTCTCTGCCCTTCAGAGATGATGTGAAGCTAACAGACTGGGCAGTCCCACATTTGCATGTGGATAAACTGGAAAGAGCAATTGGGGAGAGAGACAGACCATGAAACCAAGGGATCCAGTGCCAGCTAAAGCCTCAGAAACTTTGGATATAAAAACTGGTGGGGGTTGCAGTGATGGGAGAAACTCCCCATCTCACAGAAGAGACCACTGGAGATGCCCACAGGGTGCTAGAATGTACACAAATCCATCCATCTAGGAATCAGCACCAGAAAGGCGCAATTCACTTGTGGGTAGCAGGAGAAGTGACTGAAAGCAGGGTAAGAGCTGAACAAATGGCATTGTACCCTCTGTGACCCCTCCTCCATATACAACATGGCAATGCACCAAAGTGGATTGCCCTGCCCTGACAAATACCTAAAACTCTGCTCCTTACAACCTAATAGGTGCGCTGAGGCAAAGAAATATGACCTAAATGAAAGAATAGAACAAAACTCCAAGAAAAGAACTAAGTGATGAGGAGATAGCTAACTTATCGGATGAAGAGTTCAAAACACTGGTAATCAGGATGCTCACAGAAAGAAATGAGTACAGCCATAAACTAAAGGAAGAAGTGAAAGCCATACAAAGAGAAATAAAGAAAAATATACAGGGAACCAACAGGGAAAGGAAGGAAACTGGCACTTAAATCAACAATTTGGAACAAAAGAAATAAATAAACATTCAACCAGAAAGGAATGAAGAAACAAAAATTCAAAGCATAAGGAAAGGCATAGGAACCTCTGAGACGAATTTAAACTTCCCAACATCCAAATCATAAGGGTGCTAGAAGGAGAAGAGGAAGAACAAGAAACTGAAAATTTATTTGAAAAAATAATGAAAGAAAACTTCCCCAATCTGGCAAAGGAAATAGACTTCCAGGAAGCACAGGAATCTCAGAGAGTGCCAAAGAAATTGGAACCAAGGAAGAACACACTAAGGCATATTACGAGTACATTATGCAAGATTACAGATACGGAGAGAATGGTAAAGCAGCAAGAGAAAAGGAGACAGTTACCTACAAAGGAGTTCCCATAAGACTATCAGCTGATTTCTCCAAAGAAGCCTTGCAGGCAAGAAGAAGCTCAGAAGAGGTATTTCAAGTCATGAAAGGCAAGGACCTACATCCAACATTACTCTATCCAGGAAAGTTACCATTTAGAATGGAAGGGCAGATAAAGTGCTTCCCTGATAAGGTTAAGTGAAAGGAGTTCATCACCACCAAGTCCTTATTATATGAAGTGTTAAAGGGACTTATCTAAGAAACAGATGATCAAATCTATGAAAGTAAAATGACAATAAATTCACAACTGCCAACAACTGAATCTAAAAGACAAAAACAAAACCAAAAACAAACTAAGCGAACAACTAGAATGAGAACATAATCACAGAAATGGAGATTACATGGAGGGTTATGAGCAGGGAGGTGGCAGGGGGAGAATAGGGGAAAATGTACAGGGAATAAGAAGCATAAATGGTAGGTTCAGAATACATAGGGGGAGGTTAAGAGTAGTATAAGAAATGGAGAAGCCAAACAACTTATATACACAACCCATGGACATGAAATAAGGGGGTGGGGAATGCTGGAAGGAGGTAGGGTGCAGGGAAGAAGGGGATGAAGGAGAGAAAAAATGAGACAAGGGGATGAAGGAGAGAAAAAATGAGACAAAAAATGAGACAAAAATGAAAAAATGAGACAAATGTAATAGCATAATCAATAAAATTTACTTTAAAAAAGAAACCATCAGGGACTTCCACCAAGATGGAGGCATAGGTGGAAACACTGTGCCTTCTCCCACAACCAAGTTTGAATACAACAAAGGTTTAGTAAACAAAGACGCAGCCAAGGAACAGAAAATTGAACTACACGGAAGTCCAACAACAAGGAACTGTTCAACCAGACCTGTAAGAGGGGCAGAGCCCGCATCGGAGCAGGGTCAGGCAGGAAGGATCCCCCAACCCCAGGCACCTAGGCAGCGGTGGATGGATCCCAGGCATGGGGTAGCACTGGGTGGACCCAGTGAGGGTGCAAGGCGGCAGGCCGACCATGGTCACACATTCGCATGCAGATAAACCAGCAAAGGAGCAGTGAGACAGACCACGCAGACCCCAGCAGTGGACCCAGTGAGGGCGCAAGGCAGCAGGCTGACCGCGGTCACACATTCGCGCACAGTGAGACAGACTGCGCAGGCCCCAGCAGCGGGAAGCAGCAAAGGGGACCACCATTGCCCCTCTTTGACCTCGCCCCCACATACAGTGTCTCAACCCAGGAACTAAGTTGCTCCGCCCTGGTGAACACCTAGGGCTCTGCTCCTCATATGAAACAGGCACGAACAGTCCAAAATATGGCTCAAGAAGAACTCAAAGCCCCAGAGCTGATAACTCTAAGCGACAAAGAAATAGTGAATCTCTCAGATGCACAGTTCAAAATACTGGTGATCAGGATGCTCACAGAACTGGTTGGTTTTAGTCACAAGTTAGAGGAACAAATGAAGACTAAACTAATTGAAATGAAGGGAAATGCACAGAGAACCAATAGTGATGGAAAGGAAACTGGGACTCAAATCAATGGAATGGACCAGAAGGAAGGAAGAAATGACCAAACAGAAAAATATGAAGTAACAAGAATTCAAAAAAATGAGGAGAGGCTTAGGAACCTACAGCACATCTTTAAACTCTCCAACATCCAAATTATAGGGGTACCAGAAGGGGAAAAGAAACAGCCATGAGTGGAAAACTTATTTGAACAAATAATAAAGGAGAACTTCCACAGTCTGGTAAAGGATATAGACTTCCAGGAAATCCAGGAAGCTCAGAGAGTCCCAAAGAAGTTGGACCCAAGAAGGAACACACCAAGGCACATCATAATTACATTAGCCAAGATTAAAATGAAGGAGAGAATCCTAGAAGCAGCAAGAGATAAGGGGACAGTCACCTACAAAGGACTTCCCATCAGACTGTCAGTGGATTTCTCAAAAGAGACCTTACAGGCAAGAAGGAGCTGGAAAGAAGTATTCCAAGTCGTGAAATCCAAAGACCTACATCCAAGATGGCTCTATCCAGCAAAGCTTTCATTTAGAATGGAAGGACAGATAAAGTGCTTCTCAGATAAGATCAAATTCAAAGAGTTCATCATCACCAAGCCCTTATTATATGAAATGTTAAAGGGACTTATCTAAGAAAAAGAAGATAAAAAATATGAACAGTGAAAGGACAGCAAACTCACAGTTACTAACAACCACACCTAAAACAAAAGTAAACCAAGAGAACAGCTAGATCAGAAGTGAAACCATAGAAATGAAGAACACATGGAGGGTTAGAACAGGGGAGTGGGAGGAGGAGAAGGAGGGGAAGGTACAGAAAATAAGTAGCATAGACGGTGCGTAGAAAATAGATAGGGGGGAGGGCAAGAATAGTAGGAGAAATACAGAATCTAAAGAACTTGAGACATGTGGGCATAAACTAAAGGGGGGAATGGTGGGGGAGGGGGTGTGCAGGGTGGAGAGGAATGAAGGGGGGAATAGAACAACTGTAATGGTATAATCAATAAAATATATTTTAAAAATTTAAAAAAAGAAACCATCATCAAAATCAAAAGACAACCCACTGAATGGGAGGATGTATCTGCTGATACACCTGATTGCGGGTTAATATAAAAATTTTATAAAGAATTTATAAAGCTCAACACCAAAAGAACTAGCAACCCAATTAAAAATGAACAAAGGACCTGAATAGACACCTTCAAAGAGGACATACATATGGACAGTAAACATATAAAAAATGCCCAATGTCAGTAATAGTCAGAGAAATACAAATATTTTTGTTTGTTTGTTTTTGTTTTTTCTTATATTTTTATTTTTAAGCATTTTTAAAAATTTAATTATTGTTCAGGTACAGTTTTCTCTCTTTTACTCCCATCCCAGCCCACCTCCCCAGTGCTCCCCACCTCCCTCCCATTTCCACTCCCCTTAGTTTTTGTCCATGTGTCCTTTATACTTGTTCCTGTGAATCCTTCTCCTTTTCCCCTGAAATTCTCTCCCCTCTGGTAAAATGACAATGAAGTGTTACCGGTCTCAATGGCTATCATTAATAAATCAATAACGAGTATGTGTCGGTACACATGTGGAAAAAAGTGCACTGTTGGTGGCAATGCAGACTGGTGCAGCCACTGTAGAAAGCAATATGGAGTTACCTCAACAAAATTAAAATGGAACCACCTTATGATCATGGAACTGCCCTTCTGGGATATTATCCACAGAAATCTGAAACACTAATTGAAAAGAATATATGCACCCATATGTTCATTGTGTTATCTGCCATAGCGAAGAATTGGAAGTAGCCCAAGTATCCATCAGTAGATGAGTGGATAAGAAAGCCGTGGTACATTTACAAAATGGAACACTACTCAGCCATATAAAAAGATGGAACATTTACCTTTCGTGACAACATGGAGAACACTATGCCAAGCATAATAAGCCAGTTAGAGAAGACAAATACCATATGATATCACTCATATTTGGAATCTAATAAACAAACTGAACTAACAAGCAAAATAGAGAAAGACTCTTAGATACAGAGCAGGCTGACAGCTGTTGAAGGAGGTCAGGTTGGGTGTGGAGTGAAAGATTTGAGCAAAAAGGAAAGAGAAAGTGGAGTATTTCTGTTAACATTTCAGTTGAACAGATCAGGATGATGATAATCCAGAGTATGACCATCACAGTTAGGTGCCTAAAATGGAGTGGAGGCAAAGATCCCTGAAGTTAAATCACATTGATGTCAGACTCTTGGATGATTGAAAAAACTTAGGGTGGAGAGGATGACTGTCATCCACGTGACAAAGTCTTCATATATGTGGAGGAATGACTAAGTGGTTGTCCATGATCCAACAAAGAGGAGAGGAATGCAAGGTGGTAAAACCTATTGCCATGAGTATCTTGATGGCCATGAATCTCTGAGAAGGAAGAATATTTTTTTCACAAGTGCTGCAACCAGCGCAGCTAGATCGGTCAGGTCTCGAGGGAAGGTGACAGGAGATTGAGAAATAAAGAGACAGGGTCAAAGCAGGGTCAGGTGGAGTCCCTTCTCTGGGATGTAGAGGAGAGAACTGTTTATTGGTGAAGTCAGGCTGTATACATTGAGTAAGCTTTGAAGCAGAGCATTAGAAAGACAAACCACAAGGCTAGGTACATTGTATTTTTAAAGAACATTTGCTGCTCCTTCTTGGTACAGTGATATAGCAAGCAGCCAACTCATTCTTTCCTTACAACAATCTATCAGGCAGTTGTCCGTGGCCTAGGGAAGCTGTGCTGAACCCGAGGCCTGCTTCCAACTCCCTTGGCATGCATTATCCTGCTTGGCTCTCCACACACAAGGGTGAGGAAAAGTAGTCTGGATACAACTATGTGGGAGGTGTCCCCTTATAAATTTAAAATATGTAGGGTACAGGAAGTTAACCTGCTTCTATTGAAAAATAACTAAAGAATAAGTGATATCCTCAGAGGTAAGACGGGTCAGGAAGGGCAAAGAAATATTATAAGCCTTAGCATAACACTCAGTAAGGAGTAAATGAGGGAATTTTACCAGTTAAGCATTGTCTCATGTAACCAGGAATCTAGAAGACAATGGAAACTTTTTTGAATGGAGCAGTGGAAGAAGAAAGTAATAAGCAATATGGAGAAAGGAACACACAGGTGAATATTAACCAAATTAGCTTTCCTTTAGGGCCATAACTAAAGATGGCATTTATGTGAGACCAGGGAACAGTATTGTCAATGTTTCAAACTAAATTCTGGAATAAAATTGTCCCAGACAAATACTGGACTTCATTTATCAGTGTAGAAAAGGCTGACAGTGTATTCAAAATATAAGGGGATTATTCACAAAATACTTTTTTAAAGATTTATTTATTTATTTATTTTTAGGCAGGGGGAAGGTAGGAAGAAAAAGAAGGAGGGAAAGGTCAGTGTGTGGTTGCCTCTCATGTGCCTCCTACTGGGGACCTGGCCCACAACCCAGGCATGAGCCCTGACTGGGAACCGCACCAGCAATCCCTTGGATCATAGGCTGGCACTCAATTCACCAAGCCACTCCAGCCAAGGCTAAAGACTCTCTTTTTTTTAAATCCTCATGCAAGGGCATGTTTTTATTGATCTTGTAGAGAGAGAGAGAAACATCAATATGAGAGAGAAACATTGGTCAGTTGCCTCCCATATGTACCGCAACTTGAGATCAAACCTGCAACCTAGGTATTTGCCCTGACCTGGGACGTAATCTATAACTTTTTGGCATATGAGATGATGCTCCAGTCATCTGAGGTACCCAGGCAGGGCAAGAGCAGGCAATCTTGAAGAAGCTGAGAAGGGCAGAGCTGAATAGGGTAGAGATGAATATAGGAAAGAATTTATATCAGAAGGGTCCTAGAGCTGTGATTGTAGATTACAAGGGTGAAGGAGGAGCATATAATCTTTGGGCAGGGAGGAGGAGTAGAGTGGAGGATATTGGTACTGAATTACCTCAATGTAAAATTAACTGGCCCTGAAATCCCAAATTCAACTGCTTTAAATTCCTAAATCAGGTGGAAGTCAGGGCTTGAGTTGAGTGTTACCTGTGTACCTGGTGGATGTGGCATAAAAATATAAAATTATAAACAAAGGCTACATTAAAAATATTTTGGGCCATTTTAATAATGTAAGTCTTCTGAAAAGTGATCTATTACTTATGAGTAATGCTAAATACCTATGTGTACATTGAGAAGATTCGGATTTTATTAAAAACTGGTAGAAACTTAGTCAAGGGTTTAGGATGTTAAAATTGAATTCATTAGTCCAGTCAAGATGGAGGTGTAGGTAAACACACCTCACCTCCTTGCACAACCCCAGGAAGAATTACAAATAAACTAAAAAATAACTATCACCCAGAATCATCAGAAAACCAAGCTATATGGAAATACAACAGCCAAGGAATTAAAGAAGTCACATTCATTCAGACAGGTAAGAGGATTGGAGATGTGGAGACACAAGACACAGAAACATGGAGATGTGGAAAAGACAGCCCCACATCCACATGAGATGGATAAAAATCATGAAGGATATTTCAAGAGTGAGGGATCCCAGCTGCACACCAGACCACCCAGCCCAGAGTTCCAGTGCCAGAAAATTAAGTCTCCATAACTTCTGGCTGTAAAACCAGTGGGTGTTGGGTTGGCAGAAGAAAACACAGGATTCTCAGGCATCTCCTCTTAAAGAGCCCACAACAGTCTTAAGACTTAACACACACTCCCTCCTGGCAACAGCACTGGGGCAGCAGCTGGAGGAGCACCAGTAGCATACGGGGAGAAAATAAACTGTCTGACATTGGGGTGAGTGTTGGGGGACAGCTTACTCTTAGACAAAACTCCAGAGGCCAGGCAGCTGCCATTGTCCCCTTTCTGAGCCCTCTCTCACACAGAGCCACAGACAAACTACACCATCTCTGAGACTCCATCAACCTACTTCATAGGGTTGCCCCACCCTGGCAATTACCTAAGGCTCCACCACATCCAAATTATGGGTGCACTTTTCTACATTAGACCACATTACTGAGACAGGAATCAAAGCAGCTCTACCTAATACTTAGAAACAAACAATAGGAGGCTGTGAAAATGAAGAGACAAAGAAATATATCCCAAATGAAAGAAGAGAACCAAACTCGAGAAAAAAACTAAAGAAAATGAAGATAAAAACTCTTTCAGATGCAGAGTTCAAAACACTGGTTATTAGGACACTCAAGGAACCCATTGGGTACTTAATAGCATAAAACAAACCCAGGTGGAAATAAAGATTACACCAAGTGAAATAAAGAAAAATTTGCAAGGAATTAACAGTAGAACGAATGAAACTGAGAATCAAGTCAAAGATTTGGAACACAAGGAAGACACAAATGTAATGAGAACAGCAAGAAGGAAAAAAAATCCCAAAAATGAGGATAGGGTAAGGAGCCTCTGGGACAACTTCTAATGTCCCAACATTCAATTCATAGGGGTGCCAGAAGGAGAAGAGAAAGAGCAAGTAATTGAAAACTTATTTGAAAAAAATAATGAAAGGAAATTTCCCTAATTTGGTGAAGGAAACAAACATACAAGTCCAGGAATCACCGAGAGTCTCAAGCAAGATGGACCCAAAGAAGACCACACCAAGACACATCATAATTAAAATGCCAAAGCTTAAAGAGAAAGGAAAGCATTATGCTAAGTGAAATAAGCCAGACACTGAAGGATAAATACCATATGATCTCACCTATAAGTGGAACCTAATTGACAAAACAGACAAGCAAGAAAAATACAACCAGACATTGAAATATAGAACAAACTGACAATAACCAGAGCGGGGGGGGGATAATAGGGGAAGGGCCATCAAGGAACATGTATAAGGGACACATGGACAAAACCAAAGAAGGTAGATTCAAAGATGGGAGGTAGGGATGGGTAGGGTGGGGAGTGTGGTGGGGTGAAAATGAAGACAACTGTACTTGAACAAAAAGAGAATCTTAAAAGCAACAAGAGAAAAACAGAGTTACCTACAGAGCAGTTCCCATAAGACCATCAGCTGATTTCTAAAAAAAAAAAACTTTGCAGGCAAGAAGGGGCTGACAAGTATTCAAAGTGATAAAAAGTAAGGGCCTACACCCAAGGTTACTCTATCCAGCAAAGTTATGATTTAGAATTGAAAGGCAGATAAAGTACTTCCCAGACAAGGTAAAGCTAAAGGAGTTCATCATCACTAAGCCATTATTACATGAAATGTTAAAAGGAGTTATTTAAGAAAAAGAAGATCAAAATTATGAACATTAAAATGGCAATGAATTCACAACTATTAACAATTGAATCTAAAAACCAAGCTAAGCAAATAAGCAGAACAGAAACAGAATCATAGATATGGAGGTCACTTACATGGTTACCATTTGGGAAGGAGCAGGGGAAGAGGGAGATTGGGGAAAAGATGGAGATTAAGTACAAATTTGTAGTTAAAGAATAGGCCGGGGGTATTAAGAACAGTATAAGCTATGGAGTAGCCAAAGAACTTACATGCACAACCCATGGACATGAACTAAGGGAGGGGGATTGCTGGAGGGAAGGGGGTACTGGGTGGAGGGGGGCAGAGGAGGAAAATTGGCACAACTTTAATAGCATAATCAATGAAATAGTTTTTAAAAATTGCAATAATTAAATTCCTGGATGCCCTGCATTACAGAATTGAATTAAATCCAATCTCTATTTACTTGTATACATATACATATATGCATCTTTAGTTTTTAAATGAAAATGTAAATTGACTTCTTTTCCTTAAAACAGGCTTTTCAGCAGAGGAGGGGTTGGAGGAATGTAGGGTCAAGTCAAATAAGATGTTTGAGATTATTTTAGCACTAAAAATATCTACATGGACAAAATAACCATTTTTCAAAATAAATTTCCCCCTGATTATTTTTAGTAGTCTCATATAGGATATAAGCAGCATCTAAATGCACAGTAACTTAGGTACAGTAAGACTAGCTACAGTTGGAGGCCACAGTGGTAAACCATGAGAAATTTAGTACCATGTCAAACATACAGGTAAATGCTCCTAGAAAATTAGTTTTATCAAAAAGCCAGGATATGCCAAAAGCCTTTGTGGAGAATTCTTGAAACAGAACTCAGATGGAGAGAGGGATAAATTGGATTTTTGGTAAGGGAAGACATGTAATTTCCCTGATCATTTCACGTGCATCCTTTCTCTCCTGAAAACTACAGCCCTTTGTCCCAACAAGGGAAGCTTAAACAAGGTTTAAGAAATACTAGGGCTCCAACATGTTGCATATTACCACATGATACCTCACTCACCTGGGGTACAAGAGGTGAGTTAAACCCTAGAGGGTAAAGCCCTGGAGTGCTATTCGTTCTTGTTTACATATCTGCAGCCTGGGCTAAGAGAAGCTGTGCAGAAGCTGGCTGGAAGATAAGCTCTTGGGAAGAGCAAGCTTTGGGTGACTATTGGGTTTTCTAACATGGGAACAAAAAAGGACAAAAAATATGGTTTTTTTTTTCATCCAAAAAGTAAGGGTTTACTAATTCATTTAATAAATATTTACTGGTGGGGGGGCTAGAGGGTGGGCTGGGATGGAAGTAAAAAACAAAAAACTGTACTTGAACAACAATTAACATAAAATTAAATTAAATTAAAAAATAAAAATGGTTAAGATGGTTAGATTTAAATCAATAAATTAATAGATAAATAAATAGATAGATAGATATTTACTGATGGCCAACTATTTGTCCTGTCTTCCCAAGTTTTACGTCTCATAGTTCTATGAGCCTTCAGGCATACAACATGGATTCTATGAAAAACAATGGTCTGTAGTAGTGATTTAGGTCATGGGTTTTGTAGGAAGACAGACCTGGATTTGAATATCAGATTTACTATTTGTTTTCTATGTGATCTTGGGGACAAGTTATTTAGCCTTTATGAATTCCAGTCTTCTCATCTCAGTCATCTCATCTATAAAGTGGGAATACTACAGTAGTAGTTTATATGGTGCTTATAAGCGTTAGAGATAACATATGTAATAACACACTTAGCATGCTGCCTATTGTATAATAGACACTAAAAAAATGGTAATAGTAAAAAGATGCTGATGAAGTCATCCCCCTTCTTGGTTTATTCTTCCCCTTCTTCACCTATCCATGTCTGTTTCTCACTTTTAAATCTTGGACAAAATTTATTTCCTGTTACAAGGCTTTCTTGACTAATTGTTTACCCTGCTATCTCCTTTACTTGGACCTGATAGTAATAAACGTAGTATAGGTCATGTTAATTTGAGGAGTTTTTTGCCTATTTTTTTTGTATTTTTATGTATCCATTTGTATATTTTCTGGATTCCTGATTATCACTGAGTAATAGATTCATAGACTAAAGATTAAAAAATATAAACCACGCTGGCTGGTGTAGCTCAGTGGATTGAGTGCGGGCCTGCCAACCAAAGTGTTGCTGGCTCAATTCCCAGTCAGGGCACATGCCTGGGTTGCAGTCCAGGTTCCCAGAATGGAGTGCAGCCACACATTGATGTCTCTCTCTCTCTCTTTCTCCTTCCCTTCTCTTCTCTCTAAAAATAAATAAATAAAAACTATTAATATATATACACCTTCCATGTACTTCAGGAATCCCTTCAAATAAAACCCTGTCTGATGACCATCCATTTACAACTCACAAACTTTCAGTGACAGAGAACTCATCACCTCACAAGACAGTTCACTTCATTGCTGCACAGCTTTGTTTTAGAAAGTTGTTTTTCAGACTACACCTCAAAGTTAGTGCAATACTCTAACTTTCACTCATTGCTCTTAGTTGTGCCCTCTTGGACAATATAGGGTATTGGACTGTTCACTACATGAAGTAAGTTGTCTTCTATTTAACTTTATACTATCCATTCAATTCTCAATCAGTGTTAATGTTTTTGCTTTTTACTAAAGGCAGAATTTAAATTTCAATGTTTCTTACCACTAAAATCTATGGGTTTTTTTTCTATTAGTCAGGAGGGGTCATTTCTTTTGCTTCTTTCATTCTTATTTATTTGTTTGTTTGTTTGTTTGTTTTTAATTATTGTTCAGTTACAGTTGTCCCCATCTTGGAGAAGGAATGGGGAGCCAGTCACCTGTGTGATGTGATATGCTGGGTCCCAGAAATTCTCCTATCCAACAATGTCCTCATGCTTATGATATATTATCTGAAATTTCATTCATTTTTAGAGCAGCATTTATTTGGGTTTTAAAAGCTCTAGGGTCATTGAGCATCTGTTTAAAAGGCACATGGTCCTAGTAAAGGTAGCATCTTAACTTTAACAACTGATACTATAACAGGAGTTAATTGTTGATAGTGACTTGAGTGCAAAATAGCAGATAGGGTGAGATGTGACTTGGAAGTAGTACTTAACTGCTGGATATCCAGGTACCTTGTTTCATTCATGTCAGTATACACAGCAAAGAGACTGACTAACACCGGGCCCTCATTGGTGAACAAATAAATGAATGTGTTTGAAGAGGAGAGAATATTCTCTCCCAAACAAATATTATCTACTTCACAATTTTGTCTCTATCCATTAGAGTGTGGTAACACCAGAAATACTAGGGTCCCTAAGCTTAGTGACAGCCTTGCTGGCTATTAACAATGTTGTTGTTTTTAATATCTATTTCCTCTTCCTAAAGCTATTTGGTATCTCACCTTCAGCTGGCAGTAGGGGATATGTCTTCTTTGTTAGGCTGCTACTATATAAAGCTCTAGCAATAGGAACTGCCTGGAGTACCAGCCGTGATTCACATACCTACACAAAGTACTTACACCCACACAGGGCCATGGAGTGAAGGAACCAAATTCTAGCTCATATCTTCCTTCCTTGGACAATATTGTGAAATTAACATTACTCTTCCACTTATTTATATAAGCTATTGTAGATGTATTGGTCTGTATCATATTATATGATGTTAGGTAAAGTATAATTTTAAAAATTGCTTTAATTCTCACCAGTTTTTAATGTAAGATAAAAATGTGGGGTTGGCACTTAGAGGAGTGAGAGATGATTAACTAATTGCCTTCAAAGAATAGAAACTCTTTAAGCAGTACATAATAGCAGATATTTTGCTGCAAACAATCTTTGCCTATTCATTAAAGGGTAACCAGCAGTGCTTCTCTTTGGCTTGATTTTAGTAGCAAATAAACTTGTATTTTGTATTTAGTTAAGACTTTAAGAGAAAAGACTATTCAACAGGAAATCTCTGAAATATGGAAAAGTACTTTACAAAGTAATTCTTCAGATATATGCAGTAATATAATTTAAGTTAATTAAACATAGAAATATGTTTAAGAAACAATGTAAATGATTTTAATTAATAGTCTAGTTTCTTTTATGTAAATGAATATCTCCTAAGGGACTAGAAAAATTGGTTATCTTGTACAAGGTAACTGATCCCAGTGCAGAGCTTATATATATCACAAATTTCCTTTCATCATAGAATAAGTCCTGGCTTTTCTCTAAAATAATGAAATATTACAACATTCTCCAATTCCAATTATAGAACTGGCCAACTTCAAGGAAGTGGATTTAGTAAAGTTTTACTCTATTTGCAAAATAATTTAATAATGAAAGTAGAGTTCTATTTTTTTAATTCTGTATATTTGTCTGTACTTGTGGCAAGGAAAAATGGCAAATCTCAAAGGATATCTACATTGTTCATCTGTGAAAAATTGTTTAAACCTTTGTCTCTCCTAATGATACCCCTCTGAAAACATGAAAAAAAAAAACAGATGTCCCAGCCCATTAATCCTCACTCTATGAATTCCTGAAATGTTAGTAAAACAGTAAATACTGATGAAACATGTCACTGTCAAACAATAAGTCTTTGGAAATCTTACATTTTAGGCTTCTATTTAACTGACCTGTACCCTTAACCTATAATTACATTTTAAAAACATGAAGTCATGGTGTTTTGCAAGGTTTTATTTAACATTCAGTAAGAATATTTTTATGCTATAACTTCTTATAAATTATTTTCATTTCATAAAAGTGAGATCTTGGGGAGAGTGTATATATAGAGAGAGATATATAGATAGATATAGATATAGATATAGATCTTCTCAAACCACACACACTATTTCCACTTTTTAAATACATTATTTTATTATTGTTCAATTACAGTTGTCCGCATTTTCCCCTCACCACTCCCCCACCCAGCCAAACCCACCTCCCTTCCTTCCTTCCATCTCCCCTCTTGGTTTTGCCCATGTGTCCTTTATAGTAGTTCCTGAAAAACCTTCAACCCACTGTCCCTCCACCCTTTGGCTATTGTTAGATTGTTCATAATTTCAATGTCTCCAGTTATTTTTTTTTGCTTTTTTCTTTTGTTGATTATGTTCCAGTTAAAGGTGAGATCATATGGTATTTGATCTCACCTTGGCTGTGCAGCCAAGACCAGGTGGTGGTCCTGGCTGGTCCAGGGCAGTGCCAGAGAGTAATCAAAACCCTAGCCATACCTACAGCTGGGAGAAGAGGAGGGCAGCAACTGGCCTGAGATAGACCCAGGATTTGCCTCATGGATTGATCAACAGGGTGCAAAATGAGGTGATTTATACACATGCAAAAGTGCAAAGTGGAGAGTACAGGTCTTCAGCACTCTGAAGGCATGGGCTGGAAATTGGGCACCTGTGATTTTGCAGCCCAGAGTGAGCCCACTTCCCTGCACAACCACTGAAAAGTTAAAAAGAAGCCCAACCCCCACTACCTGCAGGAGCCAAAAGGATCTGCAGAACTGGCGAAGCATGTTTAGCAACTACCAGCAGTGGAGCTCTCTTTTTTCCTTTTTTCCTTTCCTTTCCTTTTTCTGTTTTTATTCAAAAATAACACAATAAGTCCTGGAGCTGAGAGAAAACCAGAGACAGATCCAGAATGAAGTCAAAAGGCAAAAAACAACACCTGAGGCAAAGTTCACCTTGCCCTTCACTAGAACTTTTTAAATTTCTCTTGCTTCTTTTCATTTATATAGGTTATTGTCATTTATTTGTTTGTTTTTTCTGATTAGTTGTGGCTTGCTTTTCTCCCTGTCATATTGTATCTTTTATTCTTTCATTTCACTTGTATTCCAAATAGCTCACTACTTGGTTTTTTAAATTTATTCTTTTTATTCACATTATACATTGTTATCACATTATTGCTATTCCAAAGACCACACTGCACCCCTCCCCAGTCTTAATCTATTCCACCATCTTCCTGAGCTTTATCACATTTGTGGTAAACTTATTTGCTCTCACATTAAGCTGACTTCCTATCCTTTACTGTCACTAATGCTCCTCCATCTAAACTTGCATAAGTGCTCCTCTTTCTTAAGTCAGTACACATTCTTCTGCCCCTCTGACAGAGCCTTGTTTCTTTTCCTCCTTATATAAACAGTGACTAGTTAGATGAAATACCACAGTTATTGCTGTATTGCTCCAATGGAAACCATACTTGTTCCCTGTTGGTTCTTTAAGCCCCACAGAAAACCCTTTCCCTGTCTTATTCCATTTTGCCTCCCTCTTGCCCCTGATCAGTAGAGCAAGAAATCTTATTTTGTTTTATAAGTTATTTTTATTTATTTTATTTTTCCTTCTCTCAACCTGGGATTTACTCCGTAGGCTTCTTAGTTTGCTTACCCCATCCTCTTAAAATCATTTACTTTATTATAGATATTTCATATTCAATTTTTGCTTTAACATTATAACATTATTTCAGTTCCACCTTTATCAAACTTCTTTCAGCTGTTGGTGCTATTGACCCTACAGTGGTTTTTCTCCAATTTTGTTCCCACTGGTCCAATGCCTTGTTTACTGTGCCTCAGACATCACGGTATACTTTTCCTTGTTCTTGCCCTATTGTTCCTATCATCCTTATGTGTTTTATTTACATTTAAAATTTTATACTCTTCCTATCTTCTCCTCATTTCTATCTCCACTCATCAATTCCTCTTCCTCTTACTGATCAGTAAATTTCCCCACTTTTGATCATTTCATATTCCCTTTGTCATATCTTTTAATATCCTAATCTCTCTTCATGTTTATCAACATTGCCCAAGTGCAGCCCAGATTGCTGACATGGTAGAGAAGTCCTATTTGCTGGTTTAGTTGCTTTGTAATACTGTTTGTTAATCAATACCTATACAACAACATACAAAACAAGGTTGGAAAGTGTGACCACCAGTAAACCGCTAGAGGGGAGAACACATCAAAATAGAAGCCACCAGCAAGTAAAGCCCAAGTATAACAAGAGAGCCAAAACAAAAAGAAGAAAGGACACTCCTAGACTATCCAGAGAAGATCACAGAAACTACACAACTGAGTCACACAGACCTTATACCAGAGAAGACCACCCTATGAAGATAGCTGACAAAGACGATCATCCTAGTTTGCAGAAATAACCCCAAAGAACCAAAAAATGGGGATACAAAGAAAGAACCCCCAATCAAAAAGAATGAAAGAACCCCCAAAAGAGCTAAATGAATTTGGGGTGAGAATCTATCTAACATAGAATTTAAAAAGTGGTTATAAGGAAGCTCAAGGAACTCACAGACAACTTCAGGGAAATGAGTGGGAATTATGACTTGAAAAATGAAATAGAAACTATAAACAAGAGCTGGGAAGAAATGAAAAATACAATTTCTGAAGTAAAAAAAAACACAATGGAAGGAATTACAAGCAGGCTGGATAAAGCAGAGGACCAACTTAGTGAGCTGGAAGACAAGGTGGAAAGAAACACCCAGGTAGAGCAGCAGCATGAAAAAACACCCCAAAACTACAAGGAGAACTTAAGAGAACTGAAAGACAACATGAAGTGTAAGAACATTCGAATCATAGGGATACCAGAAGGAGAAGAAAAAGCAAGGGATAGAAAATCTGTTGGAAAAAATAAAGACAGAAAACTTCCTCAAGAGGGAAAAAAGAAAAGCCATTCAAGTCCAGGAAGGCCTCAATTAAAATGAATCTAAAGAAGCCTACTCCAAGACACATCATAATTAAAAGTGCCAAATATTAAAGACAATGAGAGAATCTTCAAAGCAAAAAGAGAGAAACAGATAGTAATATACAAGGGAGTTCTGATAAATCCAGCAGCTGACTTCTCAGCAGACACACTACAAGCCGGAAGGGAATGGCAAGAAATATTCCAAGTAATAAAAAACAAAGACCTGCAACTAAGACTGCTAAACCCAGCAAGGATATAATTTAAAATGAAATGAAAACTAGGAGTTTCCCAGACAAAAGAAGGTTGAAAGAATACACAACTACAAAACCAACAGAGAAATACATGCTAAAGGCACTGCTTTAAGAAGAGGAAGAAAAAGCTTGGGAGAGAGGAATAGAAGTACAAAGGGAAAATGGCAATAAATAAGAACCTATCCATAATACCCTTAAGTGTTAAAGGAATAAATACTCCATTCAAAAGACACAGGGTAGCTGAATGGAAAAAAAAAAACATGAACCACACATATGCTGCCTAAAAGAGACTGACCTTAGAACAAAGGACCTACACAGAATGAAAGTGAAGGATTGGAAAAAAAAATTTTGAGCAAATGAAGAGGAAAAATTCCCCTGGGGTAGCAGTACTTATATCAGACAAATAGACTTTAACAAGGGTCAGAAAAAGCGACACATAAAAATATTACATAATAGACATGTAAGATACCCAAGGGAAGAATCCACTGAAAAGACATAAACATTGTAAACATGTATGCACCCAACATAGGAGCACTGAAATGTATAATGAAAATCTTGGAGAACTTTGAGAAAGATATATACACCAACACAATTAAAGTAGGGGATTATAACACCTCACCATCAAAAATGAACAGATCTTCCAAACAAAATATCAACAAAAGTATTGTGGCATTGAACAATGCCCTAGATTAAATGGACTAAACAAGTATACATAGACCTTTAATTGCAAAGAAGAAAAATACACTTTCGATTTTTCTTTATTTAATTATTTCTCAAGTACAGTTTTCTGTCTATTACTCCCAACCCATCCCACCCACCGTGCTCCCCCCTCCCTCCCATTTCCACCCTTCTCAGTTGTTGTCCATGTATCCTTTATATTTGCTCCTCTAAATCCCTCCCCTATTTCCCCTGAAATTCCCTCCCCTCTGGTCGATGTCCCCCTGTTCTCTACTTCAGTGTCTTTGGTTATATTTTGCTTGCTTGTTTATTTTGTTGTTTAGCTTCCTGTTAAAGGTGAGATCATGGTATTTGTCCTTCAACATCTGGCTTATTTCACTCAACATAATGCTTTCCAGTTCCATCCATGATGTTGCAAAAGGTAGGAGGTCCTTCCTTCTTTCTGCAGCATAGAATTCCATTGTGTATATGTACCATAGTTTTTTGATCCATTCCTTTACTGACGGGCACCTAGGTTGCTTCCAACTCTTGGCTATTGTAAATCGTGCTGCTATGAACATTGGGATGCATAGGTTCTTTGGGATTGGTGTTTCAGAGTTCTTAGGATACAATCTCAGCAGTGGAATTGCTGGGTCAAAAGGCACATTCATTTTTAGTTTTCTTAGAAAATTCCATACTGTTTTCCATAATGGTTGTACCAGTCTGCAATCCCACCAACAGTGGACTAGAGTCCCCTTTTCCCCACACCCTCTCCAACATTTGTTGTTTATTGCTTTGTTTATGATAGCCATTCTCACTAGTGTAAAGTGGTATCTCATTGTGGTTTTAATTTGCATCTCTCTGATAGCAAGCGATATTGAGTATCCCTTCATGTGTCTCTGGATCCTCTGTATGTCCTCCTTGCAGAAGTGTCTGTTCAAGTCCTTTCCCCATTTTTTAATTGGGTTAGTTGTCTTCTTAGAGTGAACTCGTGTGAATTCTTTGTATA
The DNA here is from genome assembly GCF_014824575.4 of Sturnira hondurensis. Taxonomy (NCBI): domain Eukaryota; kingdom Metazoa; phylum Chordata; class Mammalia; order Chiroptera; family Phyllostomidae; genus Sturnira; species Sturnira hondurensis. The sequence continues at coordinate 925,379 of NW_028090025.1, read as the reverse complement.
TTTTGGAGATTAAACCTTTGTCTGGGGTATCATTGGCAAATATGTTTTCCCATACAGTTGGTTGCCTTTTTATTTTAATGCTGTTTTCTTTACCACACAGAAGCTTTTTATTTTGATGAGATCCCATTTGTTTATTCTTTCATTTATATTTCTTGCTCTAGGGGACATATCAGTAAAAATGTTGCTGCATGAAATATCTGAGATTTTCCTGCCAATGTCCTACTCTAGGACTTTAATGGTGTCACAGGTTATATTTAAGTCTTTTATCCATCTTGAATTTATTTTTCTGTGTGGTGTAAGTTGGTGCTCTTGTTTCATTTAAAAAAATTTTTTTTTGAAGCCCTGGCTGGCGTAGCTCAGTGGATTGAGCGCGGGCCTGTGAGCTAGACGATCACGGTTCGATTCCCAGTCAGGGCACATGCCTGGGTTGCAGGCTAGTTCCCAGCAGGGGCCAGTTCCCAGCAGGGGATGCTGGAGAAGCAACCATACATTGATGTTTCTCTTCTCTTCTTCCCTCCCCCTCTAAAGATAAATAAATAAAATATTTTTAAAAAAACACCTTGGAGGCCTTCTCAAGGTCCATTATTTACAAAAAAAAAAAAATTTTTTTTTGCACATAGCTGTCCAGTTTTCCCAAGACCATTTTTGAAGATGCTATTTTTACTCCATTTTAGGTGACTGCCCCCTTTGTCAAATATTAACTGACCATAGAGACTTGCATTTATTTCTGGGCTATCTGTTCTGTTCCATTGGTCTATGTGCCTGTTTTTATGGCAGTACAAGGCTGTTTTGATTACAGTGGCCTTGTAATACAGTTTGATATCAGGTATTGTCATCCCTCCTATCTTGTTCTTCTTTCTCAAAATTGCTGAGGCTACTCAGGGTCGTCTATGGTTCCATATAAATTTCTGAAATGTTTGTTCTATATCTGTGAAATATGCCATTGGTATTTTAATAGGGACTGCATTGAATCTACAAATCGCTTTGGGTAGGATGGACATTTTGATGATGTTAGTTCTTCCAATCCATGAACATGGTATGTGCTTCCATTTACTTGTGTCTTCCTTAATTTCTTTCTTTAGTGTTGTATAGTTTTCTGAGCACATGTGGTTTACCTCCTTGGTTAGGTTTATTCCTAGGTACTTCATTTTCCTTGTTGCTATATCAGATGGGATATGTTTTTCTGATTCCTGTTTCTGACATTTCGTTGTTGGTTTACAAAAATGCCTTTGATTTCTGAATAGTGACTTTTATCCTACTGTTTTGCCACAATCATTTATTAGGTAGAGTAGTTTTTTTGGTGGAGTCCATGGGATTTTCTATGTACATTATCATATCATCTGTAAACAATGACAGTTTTACTTCCTCCTTTCCAAATTTGGATGGCATTTATTTTTTCTTGTATGATTTCTGTGGCTAGGACTTCCAGTACTATGTTGAATAGGAGTGATGAAAGGGGGCATCCTTGTCTTATACCTGATCTTAGTGGGAAAGCTCTAAGTTTTTGTTCATTGAGTATGATGCTGGCTGTAGGTCTCTCATATATGGCCTTTATTATTTTGAGGAATGCTCTTTCTATTCCCACTTTGCTGAGTGTTTTTTTTTACCATAAATGGGTATTGTACCTTATCAAATGCTTTTTCCACATCTATTGATATGATCATGTGATTTTTGTTTTTCTGTTTGTTTATGTGGTGTACTATGTTTGTTTATTTGTGAGCATTGTACTATCCTTGCATCCTTGAGAAGAATCCCACTTGATTATGATTTATGATCTTTTTAACGTATTGCTCAATGCAGTATGCCAATATTCTGTTAAGTATTTTAGCATCTGTGTTCATCAGTGACATTGGTCTGAAGTTTTTTTTTTCTTTGTTATGTTGTTATCTGGTTTTGGGATTAGGATGATCTTGGCTTCATAAAATGAGTTTGGGAGGTTTCCACATTCTTGAATTTTTGGAATAATCTGTGGAGTATGGGTGTTAGCTCTCCCTTAAATGCTTTGTAAAATTCTTCTATGAAATTGTATGGTCTGGGGATTTTGCATGTCAGAAGCTTTTTGATGACATTATCAATTTTATAAGCTGTTATTTGTTTATTCAGGCTTCCTGCTTCTTCTTCATTGAGTTTTGGAAGATTATATTTTTCTAGAAATTTGTCCATTTCACATAGGCTTTCAAATTTTTGGCATATAATTCTTTGTAGTAATTTCTTACAATCTTTTGTATTTCTGTGGTATCAATTGTAATCTCTCCTCTTTCATTTCTGATTGTGTTTACTTGGGTCCTCTCTTTTTCTTGATGAGTCTGCTTAAAGGCTTGTTGATTTTGTTTATCTTTTCAAAGAAACGGCTCCTGGATTCATTGATTCTTAGAATTGTGCTTTTAGTCACTGTCATTCAATTATGCTATGATCTTAGTTATTTCCTTTCTTCTACTTGCCCTGGGCTGACTTTATTTTTCTTCCTTGAGTGCTTGTAGTTGTAGGATTAGGTTGTTTTAAATGTTTCTATATTTTTTAGGTAGGTGTGTATTTCTATGAACTTCCCTCTCAGGACTGCTTTCCCTGTGTCCTATAAGTTTTTGGTTGTTGTGAGTTCATTTTAGTTTGTTTCCAGAAACTTTTTTATTTCTGCCCTAATTTAATTCTTCATGAACTCTTTGTTTAATAGCATGCTATTGAATCTCCATGAGTTTGAGTGTCTTGGGGGGTTATTCTTGTGGATGGTTTCTAGTTTCAGTCCCTTGTGGTCACAGAAAATGCCTGATATGATTTCTGTGTTCTTGAATTTATTGAGGCTTGTTTTGTGTCCTATCAGGTCATCTATCTTTGAAAATGTTCCATGTGCTTTTGAAAAGAATTTGTATTGTGCTTCTTTGGGATGAAAGGCTCTCCATATATCAGTTAAGTCCATTTCATCTATGGCATTTTTCAATACCAACATATTTTTGTTGATATTTTGTTTGGAAAATCTGCACATTTTTTACAGTGTGGTATTAGAATCTCCTACTATATTGTGTTGCTGTCAATATCTTTCTTGAAGTTCTCCAAGATTTTCTTTATATATATGGGTGCTCCTATGTTGGGTGCATAAAAATATTTACAATGTTTATGTCTTCTTGATGGATTCTTCCCTTGAGTATTGTGAAGTGAGCCTCTGCTTCTCTTTTTATGGCTCTTTTTTTTTATAATCTATTTTGTCTGATATTATTATTGCTATCCCACCTTTTTTTTTCTTGTGCCTTTCGTTCAAATATTTGTTTCTGGCTCTTCCCTTTCAATCTGTGTAGTCTTTTGTTCTGAGATGGGTCTCTTGTAGGCAGCATATGTGTGGGTCATGCTTTCTTATCCATTCAGCTATTCTATGTCTTTTGATTAGAGCATTTAATCTATTTATGTTTAAGGCTACTACTGATAGGTACTTAGTCACTGCCATTTTTGTACCTGTGTTCTTCTCTCTTTTACTGTTTTGTGTTCTTTAAGCAAACCCTTTAGCATGTTTTGCTGTGGTACTTTGGAGGGAGTATATTCTTTTGGGCTTCTTTTTTTTCTGGGAAGCTCCTTATTGTGGCTTCCATTTTAATTCAGAGCCTTGTTAGATAAAGCAGTCTTGGTGGAATGCCTTTGGTTCGCATTACTTGAAATATTTCTTGCCATTCTTTTCTGGCTTGGAGCATTTCCACTGAGAAGTCAGCTGCTATTCTAACTGGGGCTCCTTTGAATGTTACTTCTTGTTTTTCTCATGCTGCCTTTAAGATTCTCTTTTTATCTTGGAGTTTTGCCATTTTAATTATAATGTGTCTTGAAATGGGCCTCTTTGAGATCCTCTTGATTCAGATTCTGTATGTTTCCTGGATTTATGTGACTTTCTCTCATCACATTAGGGAAGTTTTTTATCATTAGTTTTTCTATTTCCACTTTATAGAAAGAAAATATTACTTAGAGTAGAAGGGTAATTCAAGACTTCTTTGTCTTCAGCCAAACAAAATGGCAAAAGCAAAAAAAAAACCCACTTTACTAAATTTTCTTTTAGATAAATGTAATCACTGTGTAGATTGTATTCTGATTTCTGAGAGGCCAAACGGAAAAGTATCAAATTCTACTGAAATATTAAAAAATAGATAGCCCCCTATCCATTAGTAATATATTTGTTTACCTGACCTTGAGTCAGGTTCACCCTTGCCTTTGACATACTACTAATATCCATAGAAAAGGAAAACAGTGAAGATTAATACACACCAAAGGCAAATGTATAATGCTCCGTGCATTACTTTTGCACCTGTTAGTATCTATTTTGTTAATGGTATAAGCAGTTAAGGACAACATTTAAGAAAACTCAGGAAACAATGATTTAATTTATGATATTGACTAAATAGGTCCAGAAGAATTTCAGTTTGATAAAATTAAAATCTTTTTTACTCCCAGGGTATGAAAAGCTAAACTTGGTGTCTTAAGAACAAATTAATAGAGAAAGTAGCGAGCTATATTCTTGCCAGTTCTAGTTCTGAGTGCCATTTGGAGCTGTGCAGAATAGAAACAGTAGGCTCTCTAGCTTCTTTCTAGTTTCATAATTTGCTTCTTCTGAAGCTATAAGAAAGAATATATGCTTAAATAAAATGTGGTTGTGTGTGCAATTATTACAAGTGAATTGTGCACAACACCCTTTGACTGTGAAAGAAGTTGTCGGGAAGATTATTGCTGGCTACTTTTTACTTCATCACACAGGATTTTGGAAAATATTTTCACCCAAGAAAAATATGTAAGTAATTCTGCTAAAGAAAACAGTGAATCTCATTATCTGTTCTTTTCCATAAGCAAAAATTATAGTAATGTGTGCTGATTTATACAGTTAGACCTCAGATAAAACCCCTGGGTTAGAAGCAGGGTCTGGAAATGCATCTTTGCAAACTCTGCAAAAATCTTGAATTAAAATCCACCTCTGACCTGGCTGGTGTGGCTCAGTGTATTGAGCACTGGCCTGCTAACCAAAGTGTTGCTGGTTTGATTCCCAGTCAGGGCACATACCTAGGTTTCAGGACAGGTCCCCAATAGGGGGTGCATGAGAGGCAACCACACATTTATGTTTTTCTCCCTCTCTTTCTACCTCCCTTCCCCTCTGTCTAAAAATAAATAAATAAAATCTTTTTAAAAATCCACCCCTTCACACATATTTTCTTGTGGCAGAATTATTTAGTTGGTTTACATAATAATGCAATAATTTTATAATAATGGTAGAATAATTTAGTTGGTTTACACATTTATAGAGAGATTACCTGCCAGTAATAGAATAAAATAATCTTATTCCATAAAACACAGTGGAGTTCCTAAGCACATAACAAAGTTTTAGTTTCTTTGGACCTAAATAGCATTTTAAATCTTCTTTTTAGTTTTGAAGCTAGCTAAATGAGACAGACTTATCTGTGTCAGAAAGACTTGTGAATTTGTATTTAGGGTTTATTCAACACATGTAATGGCATGTTGAGCAATTATATGGCTAATCCAAATGTACTTCTCTCAGGCCTGTTTAAAGAGTAACATATCATATTGGCATCTGAGGTAAAATATCCAGTGTCTTATGGCATCATAAGGCAACTCTTTCAATGAAGAGAGCACCAAGATACTCAGTTAGTCAAGGTCAGCCAAATAGATAAAAAAATCAGTCTAATTGATTACTTTAAAACCAAGCACCTTGAAAATGTGAATACATTCCCATAATGAATAAGTCTATAGATCCTCTTTAGTGGTTACATGTTCATGGGAATAATGTGTTATACAGAATAAAAATATATTAAGTTATGCCATTAATTTAATTATCTACACAAAGCCAGTTCATTAGCAGTGTTTGAATCTCAGGCTAACTTCCTTTGATCATTCAAGATACTTCAGAGTCACAGCTTATGGGTCTGAAGAGAATGCTAATTATAAAACATAAGGTGAAAATGTGCTGAAAAGTGAATTTCAAAGCCCTAAAGCTAACCCAAAGTGTTTTTTGTATTATCTACATCACTTCTTCCCATCTACTAGTATCTATAATGAGATTGGACTCAATTATTTTTAGGGGACAAATATACAATGAGAAAACTAGACCTTCAATATAATAAGGTGTACCTAACCATAAGTGGAAAATGGAATTCAATTCAAAAAAGAAAAAAGTTGATTTTGATATTTGAAGGGGAAAGCCAGGAATGCAACATTATTGTTTACATCTTTAGAAGATAATTCTAATAAGAGAAACATCATCAGAGCTTTGGTAAATGACTATCACTTTAAACATGAATACCTTCTATTCCTAAATACTTGACACACTACAATGAACTAGAAAGCAATTTGTTGTAAGACACAGTTCCCTTACATTTTCTTCACTTTTTTTCAGCCTACGTATCTAAAATGTTACTCAGTTCAACTATTTACTTTTCTTTCACAGCACTTAAAATCTTATTCTTTCATCCATCCATTTTATTAGTACTTTGCCCCAGTTAGTGTCATATCTGTTTACATGGCACTAAAATAAGTAAAAGATACAATTGGAGCAAAACAACTGAATACTTCACTTTTAAACAACTGTTTCAGAATTATGTAGATAAGCCTGACTCTTGGATATCTCCTAATACTATTCATTTATTTCTGTTATCCTCCAAAAATACTTAATGCAATTGAAACAATTTTTCATATTTGTAAGTACCAGCCTTGCAATATATAATAACTGAAATTATAAAAATTTAGGATCTATAGCTTACATATTTCAAAGGGGATTCAAATTACTCCCTTGGTTAAACCCAATAAAAATAAAACATTTATGTATAAAATATAGTACATCTAAGGAGGGGTTCTTAGGCTGGGGTCCTTGGAGGCACACAGATGAGCCACACAGTATCTTTATGCAGATGAAATAGTCTTGAAGTTATATGTACATTAAACTTATTTTTTAACATAAAGTAAATCTCTTTTTTCACTCAGGCCCTGACAATTATCCCCTCTGGTAATCACCAGTTTGTTCTCTGAGTTCTTTGTATCTGAGTCTGTTTCTGTTTTGTTTTGTTTATTCATTTATTTTGTTCTGTAGATTCTACATATAAGTAAAATCATATGGTATTTGTCTTTCTCTGTCTATTTCACTTAGCATAACACCTAAGTCCATGCATGCTGTCACAAATGGCAAGATTTTATTCTCTTTATGACCACCTAATATTCCATTGTATATGTACATGTCTCATGTTCTTTACTAATTCATGTATCAATGGATATCTAGATTGCTTCCATATCTTAGTTATTGTAAATAATGCTGTGATGAACATAAGGGTGCTTATATCTTTTCAAATTAGTGGGGTTTTTTCCTTAGAATAAATATCCAGAAGTACAATTGCTGAGTCTTACTGTAGTTCCTTTTTAAATTTTTTTTAAAGATTTTATTTATTTATTTATCTTTAGAGGGGAAGGAGAGAGGGAGAGAAACATCAATGTATGGTTGCCTTTTGTGCATCCCCTGCTGGTAATTAGCCTGCAAGGAACCGGCCTGCAACCCAGGCATGTGCCCTGACTGGGAATCGGACCGCGACTGTCTGGTTCGCAGGCCCGCGCTCAATCCACTGAGCTATGCCAGCCAGGGACTCCTTTTTAAATTTTATGAGGAACTCTATACTGTTTTCCATAGTTGCTGCACCAACTTACAGTCCCACCAACAGGGCATAAAGGTTCCCTTTACTCCAAATCCTCACCAACCCTTGTTACTTGTTGACTTTTTAAAAAAGATTTTATTTATTTTTAGAGAGGAGGGAAGGGAAGGAGAAAGAGATGGAGAGGAACATCAATGTGTGATTGCCTCTCACATGCCCCCTACCGGGGACCTGGTCCTCAACCCAGGCACGTGCCCTAACTGGGGATCAAACCAACATACCTTTGGTTTGCAGGCCTATGCTCAACCAACTGAGCTACACCAGCCAGGGCTATTTGTTGACTTTTTGATAGTAGCTATTCTGACTGATGTGAAGCAATATCTCATGGTTCCGATTTGCATTTTCCGGATCATTAGCAATGTTGGCATATTTTTACTTCTGTAGGCCAACTGTATGTATTCTTTGGAGAAATGTCTATTCACATCCTCTGCCCACTTGTTAAGCAGATTTTTTGTTTTTTTGGTGTTGAGTTGTATGAGTTCCTTATATATTTTGGACATTAACCCCTTATTGGATATATCATTTGCAAATTCCTTCTCCCATTCAGTAGGCTGTCTCTTTATTTTTAATGATTGTTTCCTTCACTGTGCAGAAGATTTTTAACTCAGTTATAAAATAAGTAAGCCATAGGTATATAGTATACAGCACAAAGATGTAGTCAATAATTTATTGATGCTTTGCATAGTGACAGATGGTAAGTAGAGTTATCATGGTGATGACATTGTAAGGTATATAAATGTCAAATCACTATGTTGTACACCTGAACCTAATATTGTATGCAAACTATACTTTAATAATTAAAAATGGGGAAGGTGAAATAAATGGGATACAACAAAAATACATATACACATACTGACATACTTACATACAATGGACATCTGAATAGTAATACTGCAACTTTAGCCTTTCCTTTTGATCCATTCAGTATGGCACAACTAACTTTGATTAGAACATTAAAATTCCAGGAGTTCTACAGTTAAAAAATATATTAAGAAAAACTCATAATAACAAAGACTTGGGTAAAATATATTACCATGACACAGGATATTTCAAGATTATAATTATCTTCCTTTTTCTTTTGTGTGAATAAAAAACGTTTCTACTCAAACATCTTTAAATTGCATTTATAATATTTTGGTATTCTTGGAATATTCTACTTTATATAGGGCACAATGATTACAAATCAAAACCATCAAATAAAATCATACATCCAGAAAATAATATTCTGACTAACTTATTTTGTATATTTTGTATTAGAATATGTAAAAATCATCATTCCCTAATCAGTACTGCTTCAGGAAAAGTTTAGGAAAGACCTTTCATACCATGCTGATGAAGAAACCATTGGAATGTGAAAGAAAGATTTATTTTTCCACTTCTTTTTTTAACTTTATTGAATGTATTGGTGACATTAAGTAATAAAATTACATAGGTCGCAGGTGTAAAATTCTATAATACATCATCCATATATTGTATAATGTGTTCACCACCCCAAGTTAAGCCTCTTTTATTATCATTTATCACCCCATTATCCTCAAATACCTCCCCCTACCCTTTTCTCCTCTGGTAATCACCATACTGTTTTGCATGTCTATGAGTTCTTCTTTCTTAATAGCTTCACCTTTTTTGCCCAGACCCCATACCCCCTCTTTTCTGACAGCTGTCAGTCAGTACTCTCTGTATCTATAAGTCTATTTTGTTTGTGTACTTGTTCATTAGATTACACATGTGAATGAAATCACACGGCACTTGTCTTTCTCTGACTGGCTTATTTCCCTTAGTATAATGCTCTCCAGGTCCATCTATGCTGTCACAAAAGGTAAGGTTTCCTTTTCATGCCTGAGTAATATTCCATTGTATAAATGTACCACAGTTATTTTATCCATTCATCTACTTCTGGACACTTGGGTTGCTTCCAAATCATGGATATTGTACATAACCTTGTAACAAACATAGGGCTGCATATATTCTTCTGAATTAGTGATATGTGTTTCTTCAGATAAATTCCTAGTAGTGGGATTGCTGAGTCATAAGGCAGTTCCATTTTTATTTTTTTGAGTTATCTCCATACTGGCTGCACTAATTTTCATTCCCACCAATGGTGAACTAGGCTTCCCTTTTCTCCATATCCTCACCAACACTTGTTGTTTGTGGATTTATTGATGATAAAAATCTAGGAAAGTTTTTCATAACATGACTGATTAGAAACCATTGAAATGCAAAGAAGGATTTAAATAGTACAATCTCTATAATGTTAATAAATAAAGTAAATCTTATCCTAAATGTTCTAGAGCAATGCTATCCAACAGTGTGCTGTAATACAAATTTCTATCTCTGTGCTGTCCAATATATAGCAACAAGTCACCTGTGGCTATTGAGCACTTGAAATGTGGCTAATGTGCCTGAAGAACTAAAATTTTAATTGTATTTCATTTTAAATGACCACATCAGGCTATTGGCTACCATACTGAATAGCATAGCAGTAGATAAATATTAATATCCGGTCACTGAATAAGCTTTATAAGGTCCATAAAACTCATTGAAATTGTGCACAAAATTATGTGTTCATTAAATCTGTACATAGCCATCATCAAATTTGCAGAAATAATTCTTATTCCCCAAAAGTTATGAAGTAGCTGCCTCTGTTTGGGCATCAAGTTTCCTGACAACATGATTAAAGCTAGAAACACAGCAATTTTTTAAAAGTTTTATGCCAAAAGAAAATACCCAAATTTCTCACAAAACAAACAAATACAGAGAGATCTAAGATGGCAGGGGAGTGAGTGGAAGTTACACTAACCTCCTGGGACAAATCTAAAACTACAATTAAATTGTGTAGAAATCATCTGGAACAAACAACTGAGCAATAGTAAGAGAGAGATGCCTTATAAACAGGGATAGACAGAAGTATCAGCTTCAGTACAACCTGACTGGAAGTGCAGCAGAGATGCAAGAGGGCTGGCTGGGCACCCACAGACAGTAGCACTGGAGGGGTAATTAGGCAACTGGCTGGATCCTCCTGAGAAGTGTGGGATCTAAACTCTAAGATGGGACCCCAACCTACAGCACCATAGCCCAAAAAGTACACAGATAACATCAAGCTTCAAAAAGGAGCAGGATTTCTCTCTGCTAGAGACACAAAGAGCTGTTTAAAGGGCCAGCAATAAATTTTCAGTTGCACACACTTACCCTGGCCTTAGGTAAAGGGAGGGGCAGAGTGGGCTAGAGATGCTTGAAGAAAGACTGGGGACTGAGGCTTTGGAGAGAGACCTGAGAGAGTGGCTGCCAGATCCTCATGCTGAGTCATTCCCCATAATGCAGTAGACATCCTGCTCAGGCAGATGACTCTACTTCGAGCATCAGCAGCCTGAGAGGAAACAATAGCCCTGAACCCCAGGAGGGATTCTGCCCTGCCCTGTGGTACTTAAACCTGACTGCTGAGTGCAGAGCGACTAGATTAACAACTGACTGAGACAGCCACAGATAGTAGATACCTGGTAGTCTTAGAGCAGGCTGCCAAAAGTCAGACTGGGTCAACATCTGACATCACCAGAGATGGATGATACCACTAGAAAGAAAAATCAGTGCTAAATATTAGATTCTACCAAGACAAATCTACTGTGGTGTTCTCCATTATTTGCAATATGTTCTTTCCTGCATAGCTTTTTGACATTCATTTCTTGTCCTTCAAGTTTCTGCACATTAAGCCACTAGATTTTATACTATAGTTTATTTCTCTTCTTATATTAGTCTTAACCTCTTTACACCCTTATTAATACTAGTTCATTTGCTGTTGATAGTGGAATTGAGGGGTGGGTGATAATTTAAGGATGTGAGTTTGTTCCCTGGGCTCTGTGGTTTTCTTCTGGCAGCACCTGTACAACATGATATAAGATGTGCTGGGCAGAGTGATTCTCAGTCAACAGGACAGACCCAAAGAAAGACCCAACAACAATCAAAACCCAGTTAAATCCAGAGAACCAACATAAAGGGCATAAAGGGTATCCCAAGAGCACCAAGTTCAGGAGGTCAAGGAGAGTGCACCAGTAAATCTCACAGGTCTTCTACTATAGAAGTTCACACCACAAATTCAGGGAGTCAAAACAGATCAATTAAGAAGCAGAGGCAAACAAGAAGAGCCTCAAAAAATGGGAAGACAAAGAAACAACCCCCAAAGAAAAGGAAAGGAAGAATCCTCAGAAAGAATGCTAAATGAATACAGGCAAGGCAATAATTAGATATTGACATCAAAATAATGGTTATTAGAAAGCCCAGAGGACTCTCTGAGAATCACCAAAACTTACAGGGAAGCTCCAAGGAATGTACTGAGAATTTCATCAGCATGGAAAAGGATATAGAAAGTATCAGCAATAGCCAAGAAGAAATGAAAAATACAATTTGTGAATTGAGGAACACAGTAGCAGGAATCAAAACCAAGCTAGATGAAGCAAAGGATCAAATCAGTGAGTGGGAGGACAAGGCAGAAAAAACACCCAGAAAGAGCAATAAAAGGAAAAAAGACTCAAAAACTCAAAAAGAACAAAGAAGGATTAATGGAAACACAGGACAACATGAAACACAATAATATCTGTATAATACAGATACCAGAAGAAGAAGAAGAAGAACAAGGGATAGAAGACCTGTTTGAAAAAGTAATGATGGAAAACTTCCCTGATTTGATGAGAGGAAAAAGGCACACCAGTCCAGGAAGCACAGAGGACCCCAATCAAGAGGAATCTAAAGAGGCACATCGTAATAAAAATGGCAACATTCAAAGATAAAGAGAGAATCTTAAAGGCAGCAGGGGAGAAACAGGAAGTAACATACAAGGGAGCTCTGATATGGTTAGCAGCTGACTTCTCAACAGAAACATTACAAGCCAGATGGGAATGGCAAAAAAATATCCCAAGTAATGAAAAGCAAATGCCTGAAACCAAGATTACTCTACCCAGCAAGACTCTCAATTAAAATGGAAGACAAACTAAGGAGCTTCCTTGACAAAAGACAGCTAAAAGAATACTGCCTCCACCAAACCAGCATTGTGAAGAGACTACTTTAAGAAGATGAACAAAAGAGTGAGAGAGAGAGAAGCATAGGCACAAATGGGTAAAATAGCAATGAATAAGTACCTGTCAGTAATTCTTTTAAATGTAAATGGATTAAATGCTCCAATTAAGTACATAGGGTAGCTTCATGGATAAGAAAATATGACCCAAAAATATGTTGCCTACAAGAGACCCACCTCAGAATAAAAAAACACAGACTGAAAATGAAGGGTTGAAAAAAGTATTCCAAGCAAAGGGACAAAAAAATATAAAGCTACTGTAGCAATACTCATGTCAAATGAAATAACTGCAAAACAAAGGCCATAAAAAGAGACCCAGAAGGAAAATTCATAATACTCAAGGGAAGATTACATCAGAAAGATGTAAACATTATAAACATATGCACCCAACACGAGAGCATCCAAACATATAAGGAAAATGTTGGAGGACTTCAAGAAAGATAGAGTTAGCAACACACTTATAGTAGATTTTAATAATCCACTAGCAACAATGGATAGATCATCCAAATAAAATATCAGCAAAGACAATCTAACATTGAACAATGCCGTAGATCTAATTGATTGAACTGAAATATTAACAACCTTTCATCCCAAAGACGCAAAATACACATTCTTATCAAATGCACAGGGAACATTTTCAAACATGGATCACATGATAGGACACAAAAGAAGTCTCAACAAAGTCTAGAAAATTGAAATCATATCAAGCATTTTCTTGTACCACAAGGGCTTCAAACTGGAAGCTAACCTCAAGGAAAAAAGTCAAAAACACTCAAATTCATGGACACTGAATAGCATGCTATTAAACAACGAATGGCTTAAGAATGAAATCAATGAAAAAATCAAAAAGGTTCTTGGAATACATAACAGTAGAAAACATATGGGACACAGCAAAGGCAGTCTTGAGAGGTTCATAGCAATGCAAGCCTACTTAAAAAAGAAATACTTCAAAAATGCAACCTAATACTACATCTACAAGAACGGGAGGAACAACAATAAACAAAGCCCAGAGAAAATAGTAGGAAGGAAATAATCAAGATCAGAGCAGATTAAATGACACAGACACTAAAAACAATTCAAAGGATCAATAAATCCAGGAGCTGATTCTTTCAAAAGATAAACAAAACTGACAAGCTTTTCACCACACTCATCAAGAAAAAAAGGGAGAGGACCCAAATAAACAAACCAGAAATTAAAGAGGGAAAATTACAACTGACACCACAGAAATACAAAGAAATTAAGAAATATCTTTTTTTTATTTGTAATTTCATGTAAGAAATTACTATGAACAAATATATGCCAAGAAATTTGAAAGCCAGGGTGAAATGGAAAAATTTGTAGAAATGTATAATCCTCAAAAACTGAATCAATAAGAAGCAGAAAGACTGAACAGACAGATAACAACTAATGCAACAGAAATAGTAATCAAAAGACTCCTGGCAAACAAAAGCACTGGGCCAGAAAGTTTCACAGGAGAATTTTACAAAACATTTAAGGAGCAGTTAAGCCATATCTTTCTCAAACTATTCCAAAAAAAAAAAAAAAACCAAGAAGAGGGAAGACTCCCAAACCCTTTTTATGAGACCAGCATCATCCTAATCCCAAACACAGATAAAGACACAACAAAGAAATAAAAGAACAGGTCAGTATCACTGATGAACATAGATGCTAAAATCTTCAACAAAATATTGGCAAACTGCATTTAACAATGCATTAAAAAGACCATAGACCATAACCAACTGGGATTCATTCCAAGGATGCAAGGAATGTACAATATTTTCAAATCAATAAATGTAACACATCACATAAACAAAAAAGGAAGCAAAAATCACATGATCATATCAATAGATGCAAAAAAGCATTTGATAAGGTACAACACCCATTTATGATAAAAACACTCAGCAAAATGAGAGTAGAGGAAGCTTACCTCACATAATAATGGCCATATAGGAGAAACCTACAGCCAACATCACATTCAATGCACAAAAAACTAATAGCTTTCCCACTAAGATCAGGAACAAAACAAGGATTTCTTCTTTCACCACTTCTATTCAAAATAGTATTGGAAGTCCTGGCCACAGTGATCAGACAAGAAAAAGAAATAAAATCAGCCAAATTGGAAAGGAGGAAGCAAAGCAGTCATTGTTTGCAGATGATATAATAGTGTGTATAGAAAATCCTATGGACGACACCAAAAAACTACTTGACCTAATAAGTGAATCTGGCAAAACAGTGAGATACACAGTCAATATTCAGAAATCAAAGGCATTTTTGTACACCACAATAAAATATATGACACAGAACTCAGGAAAAAAGTCCCATTTGTTATAGCAACAAGAACAATATGGAATTTAGGAATAAACCTAACCAAGGAATTTTAAAAGCCTGTACTCAGAAAACTATACAACACTGAAGAAATAAATTAAAGAAGATAAAAATAATTGGAAGTATATAATGTGTACATTGATTGGAAGAACTAACATCATCAAAATGTCCATATTACATAAAGCAATTTATAGATTCAATACAATAGCTATTAAAATACCAATGACATATTTTGCAGATATAGAACAAACATTTCAAAAATTTATATGGAACCATAAATGACCCCAAATAGCTGCAGCAATTTTGAGAAAGAAGAACAAAGGAGGGATCACAATATCTGACATCAAACTGTATTACAAGGCCACTGTAATCACAACAGCCTGATATTGGCATAAGAATAGACACATAAAACAATGGGACAGAATAGAGATCCCAGGAATAAACCCAAGTCTCTATGGTCAATTAATATTTGGCAAAGAAGACAGTGGCATAAAATGGAATAAAAATAACCTCTTCAACAAATGATGTTGCGATATCTGGACAGCTACATGCAAAAAAAAGTGAAACTCAATCACCAACTTACACCATACACAAAATAAATTCAAGGTGGATAAAAGACTTAAATATAAGTTGTGACATCATAAAAGTCCTAGAGGAAAAGATCGGCCAGAAAATCTCAGACACTCCATGCAGCAATATCTTCACTGATATATACCATAAAGCAAAGGACATAAAGGAAAGAATAAATAAATGGGACCCCATCAAAATAAAAGTTGCATCACTAAAGACAACAGTATTAAAAAGAGAACCGACTGTATGGGAAAACATATTTGTCAATGATAGCTCAGACAAGGGTTTGATCTTCAAAATATATAAAGAACTCACATGTCTCCGCACCTGGAAGACAAACAATCTAATTTAAAAATGGGCAAAGGGACCTGACTGGTGTAGCTCAGTGGATTGAGCATGGGCAGCGAACCAAAGTGTCATCAGTTCAATTCCCAGTCAGTGCACATGCCTGGCTTGCAGGCCAGGTCCCCAGTAGGGGGCACATGAGAGACAACCAGACATTGATGTTTCTCTCCCTCTCTCCTTCCCTTCCCACCTCTCTAAAAATATATAAATAAAATCTTTTTAAAAATGGGCAAATAACTTTAACAGAAAGTTATCCAAGGAGGTCATATAGAGAGCCCAGAGACATATGTAAAGATGCTCAGCATCACTAGCTATCAGGCAGATGCAAATTAAAACCACTATGAGATACAAATTCACAGCGGTCAGAATCACCATAATAAACAAATCGACAAACAAATGCTGGTGAAGCTGTGGAGAAAAGGAGCATTGTTGGTGGGAATGCAGACTGGTGCAGCTACTGTAGAAAACAGTATGGAATTTTCTCAAAAAAAAAAAACCACTAAAAATGTAACTGCCTTTTTGCCCAGCAATTCAACTGCTGGGATTATATTCTGAGAATCCTGAAAAACCCATTCAAAAGAACCTGTCTACTCCAATGTTCATAGCAGCATTATTAGAGTTGTCATGTGCAAGAGAGAGTCCAAGTTCCCATCAGTAAATGAGTGGTTCAAAAAACTGTCATACAGCCCTGGCTGGTGCAGCTCAGTGGATTGAGTGCGGGGCTGCGACTCAGACGATGGCGGTTCGATTCTCAGTCAGGGCACATGCCTCGGTTGCAGGCCAGTTCCCTGCAGGCCAACTCCCAGCAGGGGACCCTTGAAAGGCAACCATACATTGATGTTTCTCTCCCTCTCTCCTTCCCTTCCCCTCTAAAGATAAATAAATAAAATCTTTTAAAAAACTGTCATACATTTACACAATGGAATTCTTTGCAGCAGAAAGAAAGAAGGAGCTCCTACATTTTGCAACAGCATGGATGGAACTGTAAAGCATTATGCTAAGCGAAATAAGCCAAGCAGTCAAAGACAAATACGATATGATCTCACCTTTAACAAGAATCTAATAAAAAAAACAAATAAACAAGTAAAATATAACTGAAGACTCTGAAATTGAGAACAGGCTGACAGTGACCAGAAAGAAGAGGAGAGGAAATTTCAGGGGGAAAGGGGAAGGGTTTGGAGGAGCAAGTATAAAGGACATATGGACAATAACAAGGGGAGTGGAAATGGGAGGGAAGTGGGGAGGGCTGGGTGGGTGGGCTGAGATGGGGGCAAAAGGCAGAAAACTGTACTTGAACAACAATTAAAATAAAAACTAAAAAAAAAACCTGTGCTATATTTACACAGTGGAATACTACGAAGCAGAAGGATAGAAGGAGCTCCTACCCTTTGAGACAGCGTGAATGGAACTGGGAAGCATTATGCCTAAGTGAAATAAGGCAGGTGGTAAAAGATAAATACCACATGATCTCACCTATAAGTGGAACCTAATCAACAAACAAACAAATGAGCAAAATAGGAATAGAAACATGGAAATAAAGAACAAACTGATAGTGACCAGAGAGGAGGGAGGAGAGGGTTAACAGGTGAAAGAATGGGAAGGGTCATGTCAAGGAACATGTATAAAGAACCCATGTGCAAACACAACAGAGGTGAGGATTGAATGTCTGAGGTGGGAGTGGGTAGGGCAGTGGAGAATAGTGTGGGAAAAATGGGTACATAGGTAATTGAACAACAATAAAATAATTAAAAATAGAATCAAACAGGTTAATTTCAAAAATAATTCATGTATGTGAGTGTGATCTAGTTTCTCCATATTGTCACCATAATTTAATGCAATTTTTCTTTCTTTTATTATTTTAGATTTTTAAAAATTATTTCCTAAAGTTAAATTCAAGTAATATATTATACATTTCTACAACCAACACATAGTCCCCGTTTTAAAGAAATTAATTTAAGATTTAAGTGGATTGATATGCAATTGTAAGAAATAGAGGTCTTATGTATCATTCACTAAGTTTCCCCCAATGGAATCACCTTACACAAGTATAGTACAATATCACAACCAGGAGATTGATATGGATACAACCCACCTACTTTATTTCGATTTTATTAATTTTACAAATTGCATGTTCTGTGCAATTTTATCATATGTGTAGGTTCATGTGGTATCACCACAACCAAGATTCATAAAAGTTCCATCACAACAGGTCTCTCTCACATTGACCTTTTTTAGGAACACATATAATCCACCCCACACCCTCTCCTTAACACTGGGAACCATTAATCTGTTCTCCTTAACCATTAATATGTTCTCCATTACTATAATGTTTTCATTTCAAACTTGTTATATAAGTGGAATCATATTGTATGTAACCTTTTGGATTGGCTTCTTTTCTTTATTTAAAAAGAATTTTTTATTTTTGTTCCATTACAATTGTCCCCATTTTTCCTCCTTTACTCTCCCCCACCCTGCCCAGCCTCCACAGTCCATCCTCCTCCTGCCCCCTTGTCCTCATTTGTGAGTCCTTTATACATTAAATGGCTTTTTCACTCAATGTAATTCTCTGAATATTTATCCATATTTTTGCATATATTAATAGTACATTCTTTTTTATTTTTGAGTAATATTCTGTGGTATAGAGATATTGGGTTGGCCAAAAAGTCTAGTTTTTTCCATGAAATAAAAGATACATTTTTCATTATCACCAATAACTTTATTGATTTGGATATTTTTAGTATGTTAGCTATATCATGTGTGGTATAACATTGATTGTTCTCAGTTAATTTATTGATTTGGTTACTATCAACTTCAACTAGACTACCCAACCATGGAGCATCATCCAAAGAGACATCTCCAGCATACAACTTCACAAACCACTTTTGATACATTCAATCAGTCACTGCACCTTCTTCATATACTGCACAATTTTTTTCTTTTGTGTTTCAACCTTTCTTGAGATAATAAAGCATAATATGCTGAAAATGTTGCTTACTTTTTTCCATCTTCAATATTACAATGGCTGAACAAAAATTCACCAATTTTGATAAATTTTTTTAAATGCACACTGGTATGACACCTGTCACAGTGCAATCTAACAAAATTGTTTCAAATGAAGTTAAAGACAACTAAGTAGTGCTAGATCCATATTATTGGGGGGGAAATGAATGAATGAACTTTTTGGCCAACCCAATATAACAGTTTGTTCAACCATTCACCTATTTAGGTTATTTCCAGTTTGGGCGATTATGAATGAAGCTGCTATGAACATACTTATACAAGTTTGAATCAACATAAGTTTTCATTTATGTGAGGTAAAGGGCCATAACTGAAATTGATGAGTCATATGGTAGTTGTGTGTTTAGTTTTATAAGACACTGACACTTATAGGTGAGATCATATGGTATTTGTCTTTTGCCACCTGGTTTATTTCACTTAGGACAATGCTCTCCAGTCCTGATAGTGACCAGAGGGGTGGTTGGAGGGGATAACGAGGAAAAAAAGGGGAAGGATCTGGTCAAAGAACATGTATAAAAGACCCACAAACATGGACAACAGAGTGGGGACTGACTGTGGGAGCAGGATGGGGGTGAAAGGGGCAGGGGAGAGCAATGGGGAAAAATTGGTACTGGGACAACTGTAATTGAAAAACAAACAAACAAACAAGTAAAACAATCAGACTGATTTCCAGATTGGCTGTTCCATTTTACATTTCCACAAATAACATATGTGTACATCTGATCCAGTTTCTCCACATTCTTGGCATAATTTGGTCTTATTTTTCTCTTTCCTTTTTTCTTTTTTTAGCCATTCTGGTAGGGATAGCACCAAAAGTGATAGCACATTGTGGTTTTAATCTGCATTTCCTTAATGGTTAATAATGTTGAAGATCTTTTCATTTACTTATTTTCCATCTGTATATCATCCTTGGTGAAATATCTGTTTTTGTCTCAGAAAAAAAAAAGCATTCAAAATAGGAATGTGTTATTTTTACATAGGAATTTGCATAGTATCAGTGGATAATTTTGTTTTAAGAAAGAAATGCTGTTCAAGCGGAATTTTTATTTCGTATTTGCTAAGATAGAGGCCTTAATATTAATTCTAATGCCAGTGAAGATATTTCTGTGGACAACTAGGAAAATAGAATTTAAGAACAATAGCTGACTTTTTGATACCTTGACCATAGAGAGAATTGTGGGAATACAAATGAATGGAGAAAAAAGAGCTTTGGTGGGTAATGGATTCAGGCATTTGATGAATACGTTTTCTAGCAAGTACAAATAGTGCACATATTTTATATCCTGAGTAAGCTTTTGACATATTTAGATGGATTCATTTGTTGCCTCGCTTGAGGGTAAGTAACATTTGTATATTCACCCAGACAAAGATCAGTCTCCTTTCAGCTCAGGCAGAAAGGCAAAATTACCTGCAGGCAGAACTATTACTCTACTCGTAAAAGAGCTTGAATCAAAAACTTGCAATGGATGTCCACTGTCTAACAAATCAAGACTAAATTCCTAAATATGTTATTTGAGGTCAAGAAAGCCCTAGCCTACCTTCACTGTCTTGTCTCCTACTACGTCTCCTCTCATGCTCTAGCCAAACTTAATTTTCTCCAAATTTGCTCTGCTCTTTTTTGATTCAGAGCTTTTTTTCCTGCTATTTGTCCTTTACAGAAATATCTTCCCTCACCATGTGAACTTATAAAAGCCCCACCTATTTCTCAAGGCCCTGCTCAAATGTTACTTTCTCCATGAAGTTTCACTTAATTCCTTGAGTTAGAATAAACAGTCCTGCCTGTCTTTTTATACTGATCCCACCTTTCTGACCACTCTTTTGTTTAAATATCATGCCAACGTATTAACATTGATGAATCTCAAATGCAATGTGCTAAGGAAAAGAAGTCAGACACAAATAAATACTGAATAATATAATTTATATGACATTCTAGAAAAGGTAAAATCATAGGGACAAAGAATTGACAAGAGGTTGCCAGGGGTTAAGCATAGGGGGAAGGGTTTGCTTATAAAAGCACAGCACAAAGAATTTGGGGGGTGGTAAAACTATTCTGTATATTGATTGTGGTAGTTGACTAGATGGTGATATACATTTGTCAAAACTTATAGGACTGTACACTGAAAAGAATGAATTTTACTCTAGGTAAATTATACATCAAAAACAGTGAAAAATCCATATCCCTAGCCAGCAAATTAGTCAGTCTGTCCTCCAGTTCTTGTCATCAATTTACTTGCTCTTCAGACATACTCTAATGTGCCAAGCTAAGAGCTCAGCCACAAAAAAGAAAATTACATTGTCCCTCCTCTCAAGGAATACAGTCTCTGATAAAGGAGAAATGTAAGTAAATAAATGCAACATAGCATGGAGATGCTATATACAATACAGGTATGTGTCAGATACAATGGAAGTGAGAAGGGAGCAGTGGCCAGATAAGCCTAGATTGTTGAAGGCCTAGCTTTCCAAGTTTAGAATTTTCTATTTAATTCAATATGTAATGAAAAGTGACAGTTATACCCGTGTTTTAGAAAGTTTAATATGACCATAATTTGAATAATAATTTGGAGTAGGAGAGAGGTTAAAAGCAAGGAAAATTACTAGAAGGCTATTTACAATAGTTTAAGAAAAAAATTAATGTCACTTCTTTATTAGGAGACAATTGAGATTCCACTATGCTTTCAATTAAAGCTTGTATTGCTGATAATCTAAATGCATGTAAGCAAAAACAAAGAGGGCCCACAAAATTTGTCCTGGTACAAATTTACCCAACAATCTTACATACTTAATGGAGGGACTTTGTTGTATACATCTTTTTATCTTCCTCTATCATAGGACTGTATAAACATTAGAAGTTCTAATAATATTTATTATTCTAATGAATAAATTAGAGAATGGGTAATTTTTTAAAAGTTACTAAAATTCCAAAAGAAAGAATATTATTCCTGTAGGCACAATTATGCTTGTCACTTACAATTTTGTATTGCATTACAATTATGCCAGACAATCCAGAGGGTCAAGGTTAGTAAAAATGTTTATTCCTAAATTTGTATACTGATCACACTGATCAGGTGGGATTCGTCTGCCACATTTTCCCCCAAAAGGTCTGCTTGTTCTTTGCTTGTTCACTGCTACCTAGCAACTTGCAGCAACAGGGGGTAAGATTTTGTTTAAAAGAAAGCTGGATATCAGCAGTCATTATAAATCCACTTTCCAGTATACTACTTTTAAGGAACGGACAATTATCTCTGTCTTGGAACTTGAAAATGCTTTACATGAGGCGTAACTGAAAGCACTGATATAAGATAGCCTACTTTATGGAATATACGTGCTGAAAACTTTTCGTCCTTCCTTGTCCAACAAAATAGAAGGTCCTAAAACCATCAGGGCACTGTACTCTAAACACCATGTAAGGCCCAAAACATGTGGTCTCATTGGGGTTCTAAACACCTCAAACATCACCACTTATAAGAAAAATTAAGACATTTAATGAAGTGGTGGGATAACTGAAGGTAAACTTCACAAGCCTCTTCAAACAAACGAGAGCTTCAGGATTTCAATTTCAGCCTTTCCCCCCCTAAAAACCAGACATTGCTGAGCCACCTCATTGCCTCTGGTGAAAGCCTTTTTGTGGCTCCAGAGTTGACAGCCTCCAGAATATTAAACAGACGTATTTGTCTGTTTAATCTTCTGCTCCTGAACTAGTTTTCTTTTTTTATTGTTGTTCAATTACAGTTGTCCCAATTTCCACCCCCACTACTCTCCCCTGCCCTACCCACCTCCCCCACCTCCCACCCTCAACCCCCCACCATGTTGTCTTTGTCCATGGGTCCTTCATACATGTTCCTTGACTTGACCCTTCCCCTTCTTTTCCTCCATTATCCCCCTCCCTTCTGGTTCCTGTCAGTTTGTTCCTTATTTCTATGTCTCTGGTTCTATTGTGCTTGCTTGCTCATTTTGTTGATTAGGTTCCACTTACAGGTGATATCATATGGTATTGGTCTTTCCCCACCTGGCTGTTGAGACTGGTTTTGTGTCCTATCACGTAGTCTATCTTTGAAAATGTTCCATGTGCATTTGAAAAGAATGTATAGTTTGCTTCTTTGGGATGAAAGTCTCTCTCTTTGATCTTGTGCAATATCCTGAACTAGTTTTCCATGAAGAACATGAAGTATACTGATGCTATCTCTACCCAAAGTAACACAGAGAGAACTTAGGAATAAATGCATACTTTCCACCTGCTAACTGGAAGATAGTAGCTAAAGAAGAGTGATTTTATGGATTCCAGAGTGTACTGTAGTTCGAGGAACCTGAGCATTTTTCCTTTTGATCTTCCCATTAGTGTTTTTCCTTGTTAAAGTTTCTATACTGCATGATTTGTGGTGAAATCAAACAAAAATAATTTTGGTAGCCATAAAACACCCTTTTGTGAAGACCTGCTTGTCCGTTACCTGTTTCTTGTGACCAGCATAAACAGAACAGTTACCAGATTCTTAATTACTGTGTGAATCATGAGTGGTATGCCAGACAATTTTAATTGTTTCAACTATGTGCTAGCACCTTGTCACTTATTGCCAGATGCTTGTTTATCTTGGTTATTGATCAATTTTGAGCTGTGACCAGCTGCAGCTAATCTTAATGTATATAGTTGGCAGCTGTGAATTTGACTTTGCCCCTGGGAATACAAAGGTTGCTTTTACTCATACTCAGGCAGATTTTAGCTTCTAAACGACAAGCCTCAGCCTCAGTAAGTGATTGTGATTATGCACTACATTATAAGTATAATTATCCTTAAATTGTTTTTCAGAAGCCCAGGTTTTGCTGGGAATTATCAAATTTGGTTCCTATTAAGAAAGAATCCCACCGGTGAGAATGACTATCATAAACAAAGCAATAAACAACAAATGTTGGAGAGGGTGTGGGGAAAAGGGGACTCTGGTCCACTGTTGGTGGGATTGCAGACTGGTACAACCATTATGGAAAACAGTACGGAATTTTCTCAGAAAACTAAAATTGGATCTGCCTTTTGACCCAACAATTCCACTGCTGGGATTGTATCCTAAGAACCCTAAAACACCAATCCCAAAGAATCTATGCACTCCAATGTTCATAGCAGAACAATTTACAATAGCCAAGAGTTGGAAGCAACCTAAGTGCCCATCAGTAAATGAATGGATCAAAAAACTATGGTACATATACACAATGGAATTCTATGCTGCAGAAAGAAAGAAGGAGCTCCTACCTTTTGCAACATCATGGATGGAACTGGAAAGCATTATGCTGAGTGAAATAAGCCAGGTGTTGAAGGACAAATACCATATGATCTCACCTTTAACAGGAAGCTAAACAACAAAACAAACAAGCAAGCAAAATATAACCAAAGACACTGAAATAGAGAACAGGCTGACAGTGACCAGAGGGGAGAGGAGAGGAAATTTCGGGGGAAATAGGGGGAGGATTTAGAGGAACATATATAAAGGATACATGAACAACAACTGAGAAGGGTGGAAATGGGAGGGAGAGGGGAGCACGGGGGTGGGATGGGATGGGAGTAATAGACAGAAAACTGTACTTGAAAAATAATTAAATAAATTTTTAAAAAATAAAAGAAAAGAAAGAAAGAAAGAATCCCATTCTGTCTGTATGTTAAACTGTACATGTGCATTTTAAGAACTTAAGTCCTCCCTAATTTAGTAAACTGATCATATCCATGCCTGCCAGGCCCACTTTCTTCTTCTGCTCATTTATCCTAGGCAGTGGCAAGATCATAGATATTTATTTTACATATATTGTTTGAATTGTTAAGCTTTAATCTGAAGATTAAGTGGTTCAAAATATATCTATACAATTTTTCATTACTATTATCTCTATTTTGTAGTTGAGAAAGAAGAAAGAGAAGTTTCCTCATTGTCAAATTACCAGTCAACAGCATATTTAAAAATAACAGAGACCAGAATGGGCGAGTTGTGTGGCTCTACTGAGTAGTATGAATGGATTGGACATGGTCTTATCTGTAGGACACAATTCATAAAAGCATTTTTCTCTTCTAGTTTCCCCAAGTTTTTAAAATAACATGCACATAAATTTATTATGGCCACAGATTTTATTGCTTTGAAATCTTCATCTTACTAGGAACCTGAAAAGGAAGGAGAGGAGACAGCATGAGACCAGATGAGTTTCCCCAGTAGATTGCCCTGATAATGCAATACAGGGTAAAAACCACTCATGTCCATTGTTCCCTGCAGCAACTCCCCTGCCTAACTTTTCCCTGAAGCCATCCCTGCCCCCAGCCTTGGGCCCTCTCCCACACTTACTCCTCATTAGCTATCTGGCATCCCATAAATCATCTCCTCAAACTCAAGATAGCTGACTTGATCCCCTAGTACCAATCAAGTCAACACAATTTAGCTCAAAAGTTCTGTGTTGTCTTCAATCAATACAAGTTCATTCTGTACCAGTGTTCATCAGTGGACACAAAACATGTTTATACACTCCTCTCCACACTCTCATGTAAGCAAGTGTGTACAGCTGAAGATGTAGACATATATATATATATGATGATGAAGCACTATACTAAATAGTATACTCCCATAATCTTTGTTGCCTACAGTTTCTGGGGCTGCTCAGCAAAAAAGCAGAGCCTTTTAGTGAGGGGTTTATTAGTGTGCTAAAATGTGTTACTAGATGTGGCTGAAAAACACCCATTCTTTCCACCTTGTAAGAAAGGTAGTACAACAAAGGGAAAATGACAGAATTTGGAGTCAAACATACTCCCATGTGAATTCCACCTCTGCCACTTACTAGCTGTGTGGACTTTGGCAAGATACTATACCTTTCTCTGCCTCTTTTTTCTCATCTGAAAAATGGGAATTATTATATAGTAGAAGTGTATTACCCATTATAAGAGTCAAATTATCTAATTAATGCATATGAAATGTCTGAATATGTTTCCTTCCTATTTCTGCTTTTGAAGGTAGTGTTGTATTGAGTGGAAAGTGCTATAGTGAGAAGAGTGTAGTTTTGTACTAAGACATGGGGGTCAAATTCTAATTGTCATTTGGTTGCCTTGGGTTATCTCAGCAGGTTGCTTAATCTGAGCCTCATTTTCTTCTTCACTAAGATGTAGCATAATAATACTTATGTCATAGGTATAAAGTACCTGACCAAGAGTAGACTCTGAATGTTAGCTATTAGTGTTATGGGTATGAAAAGATTATTCTCAGTTTTGGATATAGCACATCTACTGTTATAAAGCTCCTCTCTGAAATTCTGCCTTTTGAGTGCATGGAAGTTTTGTTTTTTTTAAAAAAATTCCTCTGTGTTATAAGGGTTGTATACCTACTTGTGCAGACTGAGGCTTACTTGCATTTACAAGTGATGTTGTATTATTTGAAAGTATGCTGTAGCATCACATTTGGCTTTTCATTTTGTTTTCTTTGTCTGCTTTCTTTCTGTACACCCCCATCATTTTCTTCTTGGTGTTTGTAGAGCAGCTGCCTAGAGAGGACACTTATTGTCATCCCTTTTCCGCATATTCTCTATACCTATTTTGTCAAGCTGTGTAGCCACAGCATTGCTTAGATGCCAGGGCACTAGTTGTCCCAGATGGTGCTTTGCCATTTACTTAATTGTAGGAAGCCAGATGTGATGCCTCATTTCTAGCAGATATATTAAAGGTTGAACAATATAGCCCATTTCTGCATCTCTGCAGAAACTCATTGTGACTGGAAACTTTATTGGCCACAGCGATGCCCTGCTGTTGCTTCTGCAGGATGCTGCTCTGTTTATCAGTTCACTATTAGATAACTCATTGCTCAGGACAGCTTTCTGTTCAGTATTGCTGATACAAACGTTTGGAAAGGCTAGCTTTTTGGTAGGATTTGAGGAATTCAAAAAGGCTCCTGTCCCAAATACATCTCCCTTGCTGGTCACAGTGCCTGAAATGCATACAAGAAACAGTCCATTTAAACTGACTTTTTTGATATAAGGTAATGTTGAAGTACAAATGCCACTCTCCAGAGGGAAGATTCAGGTATTAATACTTACAGCCAGAACTGCATTGAGATCCTCATTCTGTTACTAGTTATATGATCTTAGGTAATGTGTTAATTCCTTCTGAGCCAGTTTTATCTTCTGCAAATTGGCATGCTGATTGATGATTGTAAGAATCAAATGAGACGATGCATGTAAAGCCCATAATTAATGCTCAATGAGCAGGTCTTAGCCGTAAGGACAGAAGAGCCCTAAGGGAATAAATATAGTAAATTTAGTTTGAGGGCCAGGAATCAGGTGAGGTCTGGTACAAGGAAACTGCTCAAAGCAAAGGCCCTGGTGGCTACAGATGGGAGGAAGAGGAAGGACTGAAACAAAGTCAAACAACACTTGTAAGAACTTTGCTACAAGAAAAGTGTAATACTACTCAAGATGTGATGCTTTGTGAGGTGTGTTCAAGAAGAGGTTGGGTGCTGGCTACACATCAGGAATATTCTAGTCTACCCCAGGGCTTTCCAAACTTAAATGTGTGTACAAATCACCTATGAATCTTGCTAAAATGCAGATTCTGATTCAGCAGGTCTGAGGAGGGACCCAAGATTTTTCACTTTTTATAAGCTCCCTGAAGATGCTGCTGCTGTTTCCCATTAACAGACCTCATTCCTAGCCAGGGTCTGTAGCAGTTTCAAAAGAAATTACACCAAGACAGAGGTATATGGCTGGGGAAAGCCAATTACCCAGACAAGTCTTCAGAGAGTGGGAGTGTTGCAGAAAACCAGGCACTGGAATTACTTAGTGAGGCAGAGAGTAAGGAAGGGAGCTTTATTATGCATGCGGACCTAGAGGAGTAGCCTCCTAAAGTCTGGGCCCCAAGCTTCTATTTCATTTCCTTTTTATATATCTGGACAAGCAGGGTGAGTGACGAGGATCTAAAATTTTTCAGCTTGATCAGCAGCCCCCTTTTCCGGGTTTCCTGCCCAAGGCTGCCGGAGCAGGTGGATGTCTGCAGTTTCAGCGCACCAAGCAGGCTTTCAGAAGCGAGAGTAGGGGTTATTGCTTCAGCTTTAAGAAAATGCCATTTGGCTTTTTTCCTTATAGAAGGACTTTGATGCAGTCAGGTTCTTAGCTTTGTAAGCTTTGAGATTTGATTTGTAGTACAACCAGAGTACAGGTTCCTGAGGACTGATTCACACTTAAGTAAATTCACAAGATACCAATATATAAGCCAGAATGTTAATTGATTAATTTATAACAAGAAGTATAACTTTCAAATTGACCAGATACTAGTGTTTACCCATTAGTGCATTATCTCTCCCATACATCCATCCCCCAGGCATATTTACCTGAAGAGCTAAATGATAATGAGATTGCTTGATGTGGATGGATTTATAGCAAGGGGAATTCATGGGATGATTTTAATGGTTCATGTCATCAAGCTATGATAGTCTGATACCTCCATCACCACAATTAGGCGAGACCTCCAGAATAGTCCTTGGAATGTTAGCTTCCTCACTAGTCTCTCTGTGTCCTGTTTACCCTCATACAATTCAGAGGATCTATTTAGTGCTAGGTCTAACCATATTCATTTGTTCCACATACTTTAACATAAATACACAATTTTAAACTCATCATTTCAAAAAAGTTGAAGATATGGAGAAAAATTGAAAAATAGTACATTGAGCACTTATCTACCCTCCACCTAGATTTAATAATTATTATTTTGCTATATTTAATTTATGTATATGTGTATGAATGTGTTTGAATGTGTATTGTGGCCACAATCATTAACATATTGTAGTTTTCTAAACTCTTCGTGTTCTGGTACAACCTACTTGACCAGTGTTAGTTTCCTTGGCTCCCCTTCTGCAACTTATATCCCCACCATACTTGACTACTGAATGTGGCATTCTCATGTAATATACTATTTCCTATGTCTTCATATCCCTACTCTCTTTGCTTGATTAACTCTGGTTCTTACAGACCCAGCCACACCCATGTAACCATAGAATCCTATGCTTTTTATTACACTGTACCATTTATTACACTGTACCATTATTATCTGTTTACCTCTCTGATTTTCCTATTAAACTGTGAATGCATTGAGGGCAGGGACTGTTTCTTTCATCTCTGTATACTCATGCCTCTCCAGTGAACACTTAGTAGGTGTTCAGTAACCAGAAAATCCAACTGCCTACCAGAGAATTCTACCTAGCTACACCAGAGGTACTTCAAAATCAACATTTCAACATTAAAGGCATCTCTCCCTCCTACCTACTCTATATACTTATAAACTTCTTCCTGATTAGTCAAGTGTCAACCAGTCTTCCAAGCCAAAAACCTCAGAGAAATCCTAACTCTTCTCTCTCTTTCATTCTCCAAACAAGTCCTTTTAATTCTATCTCCAAAGTACATTCCCAATTTGTCTATTTATCTTCATTCCCACTACCTGTCTAGTTCAGGCCACCTCCATCTCTCATCTGGAGCACTGCCAACAACTTTCTATCTTCTACTCTTGTCCCCTGCAATCTATTATCCACATAGAAGCCATAATGATGTCCAAAATTCAAATCTGATTATATATTACTCCATTATTAAACTCTGATTTTATTACTGCTTGCTTTTGGATAAAGTCTAAACTCCCTAGCTTTACCCAAAGGACTCTCAAGAAGTGGCCCCTGTGGACCTCTAGAACTTTGTCTCTTGTGCTCTGGGTAGCATCCAACCATGCTGTGTTTATAGAGCCTGTAGTGCTTGTTACCCAGCATTTTCAGTTTCATGCCTTAACACATTTCCTTGCACTGCTCTCTGCTTAGAAAGGCTAACCTCTCAAACTTGGAACAGGTATAAACTCTGTAAAGCTTTTCCTTATTTCCGAAAGGCTAATCCTTTCAAAATCAGCACAGATATAACATCTGTAAGGCTTTTCCTCATTTCCCAGTCTGGGTTGGATTCCTCTACACTGCAATCATCAGTTTGCTTATTTATTACATCAAAGTTAACTCTTGAGCTTTTTGAGAGCAGAGTTGATCTTACTTGATTTGTCTTATCAAGTTGTCTTACTTGATTTTTTAACTCCAATGCTTAGCCCATGGCTGGTATACAGTAGATGTGCAGTAAATATTTGTTTGAGAAATGAATGAGTGATGTTAACAAATAGCTCTCCAGATGTAATTTTTGTAGGTACTTTATAAGAGATCTCTTTTCTTTTGAACACATTGCTTCTCCATAGTACAATATTGTTGACTGTCATGCAGGTAACATTGAATTTTGAAAGTTCTTCAGTAACAAAGTCAAACAATTTTCATACCATTTCTGGGAGGTGGCTGATCCTACCATTTTCTTTTCCCATAGCTAATTTTTATCTTAGATATTTAAATCATCAGTAGTTAGGAGTTACATATTATTGGTCCCATATACCTACTCCCTTAAGCTCTAAAGTCCCTTTCAACACCTAGGGTTCAAGTTCCACAGAATTGCCCATTTATTTGAATCCTAGGTGCTTTTTGGTTATAATGTTAACCTTCCACTAGGTTTCTCTCAAGCTATAAAAGTACTAAGTGCAGAATTGTCCAATGCTTACTTTTGGGGAATAATATTGATTAGGTAAATGTTGGGCCAGGACTTAGGGAAATGAATGGTTGATCAGAAATTTAACAAATGTTTGGCTGGATAAAGTAACTTATGTTTCTTTGAACTGAAAAAGTGTCTACAGCTGAATATTCTGAACATCATTGTCTTTGATTATTACTTCAAAGTAACAACTTGATTATTTCAAAAGTATCAAGCCCTGAACCTGCTTAATAATAGTATTTAAAGATAGAATTTTTACATTCTGCTTAACACTGTTTTAAGTACTTTACATGTGTAAACTCATTTAACCGTTTGAACAACTCTAAGAGGTAGTTAAAATGGGGACATTTTACAGATGATGAGGAAAGTGAGGCACAGAGAAGTGATTTTTCCAAGGTCAAAAATTATCTGAAACCAGGTGTATTAATTCATTTAATCCAATGTGTATTTCTTGAGTACCTACTAAATGTAATAACCAACAGAGTGCATAAAAATTGACCAATTAAAGTAAGGAGAAATCATAATGCAATATGAGGGGGGACCCCTCAAAACCAGAATAATCTCTGGAGGCCTTTTGTAGCACAGACTTCCCCCACTAGATGAGTGTTCTAGGAACCCACCAGTGTAATAGCTGGTGTTGTTGTGAGAGCCTGTGTTCAGCTTTAATGATATTTTTGAAGATTTACAGGAATACCAGCCCATGTGGTGCTCAACATTCAGCAGTTTTTGACCAAAAAACAGTATGAGCCCCATGCCTCACCATTTGTATACAACCCATCTCGCTCCAAATGATTTTTTGTTTTGTTTCCCTGGATAAAAAAAAGTCCTCAAAAAAAAAAACAAAAAACGTTTTGCTAATGTGAAAGAATTGAAACAAAAAGCAGAAGCTAAAAGACATCAAAACTGAGTTCAAAAGCTATTTTGAGCAGTGGGGAAAAACATCTCAATAAGTGTATTCCATCAAATAGAGAGTACTTTGAAGGTGACTGAAGATCAAACAGGTAAGAATACACAATTTTTTATAAATAAATCCTGGTGTTTGCTTTAAAGATTATATTTATTTATTTTTAGAGAGAGGGGAAGGGATGGAGAAAGAGGAAGAGAAACATCAATGTGTGGTTGTCTACCACATGCCCCCCACTAGGGACCTGGCTGCAACCCAGGTATGTGCCCCAACTGGGAATAGAACCAGTGACTGGCCCTTTGATTCACAGGCCAGCACTAAATCCACTGAGCCACACCAGTCAGGGCTAAATTCCGTTTTTGTGGGTGTCTTCCATCATAGTGCCATGAGTGAATTGCCAAGGTGAGTCATGCTTTAGTTAGTGAGAAATGGAAAAAAATGATAGTACCTAAGGTCATAGTACCTAAGGTCATGAATTGTGCGTACATATCCATTTGGATAAACTTGGTTCATAGAAGACAAAGAAAAAAGGCTTAATTTTGACATGAGTGAAAACGTAATTCTTTTTTGAGGACTAAGATTAATTTTTGAGGTGAACTCTGACGCAGTATTTTAGCATGGGGTAAGGGTAAGAAGGAAATACACAGTTATGACGCTTGTTTGGAGGAGGAAAGGAGAATTTTAAAAAGAAAAGTAAATTTCTCTTCCTGCCCTGCCCCTCCCCCACTCAGAGACTCCGTCAAATGCTTGCCCCCAGCACCACCCACCTACTCAAATTCTTTTGACTGCAATCCAGACCCTCCGGATCTGTGCCTTTTAGAAGTACTTTCACTTTCTGGCACTATAAGGCCGAAACGCACTTCAGGCACATGTTAAGATTTTTAAAAATGTGTTTTTGAAATTCAAAACGGACTCGAATGTTACCAAGGAGCTCTTTTGTGTTCGCGGATTCTATAGTTCCTCACCTATGCATTTTTCCTAAAACTACAGGACACACCTGGCCACAGACAGCCTCAGATCCTACTCTAATGCCTATCTGTTACCCTTTTAAGAGGCGGATCCCGTAGTTTCCTTCCTTCTTTCCCAGCTACCTCTATCCCCAGTCGATTGGGCGGAGCTTCATGCCAAAGCCCCAGAGCCCCAAGCCGCCCAGCCGCAGCTAGGGGTAACTGGAGCAGCAAAGAGCTGCATCTGCGGCAACATCTGTACCGAAGCTACCTGCCTCTGTGCTCGAACCTAACTTGCCGCCGGCGCCAATCCCGCCCCGCCCCCTCCCCACCTGGCACGCACCGGGTCCTGGCCAAGGTCTGGAGGGGAGCAAGAAGGGCGCGTGTCACCGGCCTTAGAGAAGCACAGAGCGCGCGCGCCATGGGGCCACCGCCCTGGGCTGGGGTATGCTGCGACTTTTCCCGATTGCTGACGTGGTGCTTCCTACTGGCCCTGAGTCCTTGTGCCCCCAGCTCTCGACTAGCCGAAGCTGTGTGGACAGCGTACCTCAACGTGTCCTGGCGGGCTCCGCACACCGGAGTGAACCGCACCGTGTGGGAGCTGAGCGAGGAGGGCGTGTACGGCCAGGATTCGCCGCTCCAGCCGGTGGCCGGGGTTTTGGTACCACCCGACGGGCCGGGGGCGCTCAATGCTTGTAACCCGAACACGAATTTCACTGTGCCCACGGTCCCAGGGGACTGGGGAAGCACCGTGCAAGTCTCTTGGCTGGCTCTCATCCAGCGCGGAGGGGGCTGCACCTTCGCAGACAAGATCCATCTGGCTTATGAGAGAGGGGCATCAGGAGCCGTCATCTTTAACTTCCCTGGGACCCGCAATGAGGTCATCCCAATGTCTCACCCGGGTGAGTGCGGCTACAAAATTGTGCCCTTTCAAGTCCAGTTTCTCTTATTTTTCTCAGTGCTCTCCTATCCCCTTGTTCCAAAAGAAAACGATTGCCCTTTCTGTCCCCACCGAGTGAAGCAGGATCTTTTGCTCCTGGAGATTAACCCTGAGCGTGGGGGAGGTTTGGGGGGTTGGACGGAAAAATCCTTTAGAATTTTTGCCTCTGTGGTAGAAAAGTGTGGAGGCTGGCAACCGAAAAGGAGTGTTGGGGCGCGTTGAACCACCTTTTCCTGATGTTTCACAGGGGTGGCTTGCATTTGATTAATTAGTGGTGGGCACTGGCTTTGAAATGACTTGGTAGAAGACTGTCTGGAAATCCTTTCCTCACTCTTCTGTTTAACAACCTCAGACCTGCCGCAGATTTTCCCCTCTGCTCTCCCTGTTATTCTCTCCATGTTTCCTAGTATCAGGTACAAGATTGTGTTACTGTGCTTTGTTAATTTCATTGCAGTCTATGTGGAAAATTTACTTAGTTCTTGGGCTCTCCTCCACCCAGGGATCTCAGGTCCCAAGTGATTGTTGGTATCCATGCCTTCCTTTGCCTTTGAAAAATCTGATCTAGTGTTACTGCGTGACAAAAGAGGTGATTAGTATTACTGGAAAAAAGAAGTTTATGCGTGAGGATAGCAAAGGCCTAGACTTTGGAAACAGTAGTCCAAGTGGATCTTAAATTTGTAGAGATTATGTGGGTTACTATTTTTCCCTCTGCAGTTATCCTTCCAGAAACCTTTCCCCTAATTGTGATTAGGTATACAGACTATATGTATAGTGATCCTAAGCCCCAAAGAACAAAGTAAAATTTTGAACGAAAAGGAGGCGACGTGATAGCAGTGT
The DNA here is from genome assembly GCF_014824575.4 of Sturnira hondurensis. Lineage (NCBI taxonomy): Eukaryota > Metazoa > Chordata > Mammalia > Chiroptera > Phyllostomidae > Sturnira > Sturnira hondurensis. The sequence goes on along the minus strand of NW_028090025.1, from coordinate 891,199 downwards.
ATTGTAGTTGTTGAGAGCTGGGCCTCAAGTCAGGCCTTGGAATTCCAGATTCTTTGCTTTCTAGTCCTGTGACCTTGGGCAACTTATCTGAAGCCTTTGAGTCTGGGTTCCCTCATCAATCAAATGGGAAAGAACAAAGAACTACATGCATAGGTTTGCCTGGAGGATGAAATGAAATAATGCCTATAAAGAGTTTAACACATCCTCCTCCTCAGTAAAGTTTAGCTAATAGGATTAGCCATTTAGGAGTCACTGGAGAGATGAATCTACTTATTTAAGTACTTAGAAGGTTTTTGTGTTTTTTTAAAGCAGTGTGTTTAGCACTGCCTAGAGAGCACTTGCATTGGGTGCCTGGTAGCACAATGGAAAGAAGACTGAATTTGAAGTCGGGAGACTTAGTCTCTTCTTTGTATCTACCAGCTTTGTGACCTTGTACTAGTTACTGGTCAAATAATACTACAGAGGTAGGAGTTGGAGGCCAGGTTGGCAGAGTGTAGAGACAAAAGTGATCTAGATGAACTCTAATATCCCTTCCAGCTCTAAAATTCCACGATTCAACATGATTTTATATTAATTAAAGGAGCAACTATATCTCTCTTGGTTGTTAATTCATTGATTAGAATGAAATTACTTTTTCTTTTTTAAAAAAATTGTTGACTTTATTGGGGTGACATTGGTTAATAAAATTATGTAGGTTTCAGGTGTACAATTCTATAGTACATCATCTGTATATTGTATTGTGTGGTCACCACTCCAAACAAGTCTGCTTCTGTCACCATATTTCTCCCCGTACCTTTTCTTACCTCCCCACCCCACTCTTCTTTCTTTCTGGTAATTACCATACAGTTTGTTGTCTTTGTCTATAAGGGTTTTTTTTTTCTGCTTACTTCCTTTTTAAAAGCTAATAAAAATGAAGAATAAGGACTTGGTAAATTTTAAAGTCCTTACATTTGAGTTGGATACCTAAATGCAAGGATTTGACTTTGTCTCCTCCAAAGAAGATTCACTTGCATAAATGATTTGGAATTAAAGAATACCCTTTAATTCGAGAGTTTCTATTTAGGCTGTTTTCACCCTACTTCTGTTAAGGATATAAGTTTAATATTTATCTGATAGTTTTAGGGGATAATACAATTAATTTTTGTTGTGTTCTCACTATGTGCCAGGCACTCTGTATACATCTTACTTACACCTCATTGAAAGACAGTATGCTGTGTTAGGAAAAGCACAGGCATTGTGGTCAATGGGAATCAAACTCTGTATTTAGCATACAGCAACTTCTTTTCCTTGGTCAGATGATTTAACTTTACTGAGTCTCTATTTCCCCATTCATAAGATGGAAATAATATTTACATTGCTGTGATTGATAAGGACCACATGTGGAAACTACTTAGCAGATAATAAACACTCAATTAAAGTTAGTTATACTTACTAAGCTTTCCTTAAAGATGTAATGTATTAAAAATTTATATGCTCAAAGAAATAAAGTTAGTTATGATAATAGGTCGATGTTAACAAAATGCCAAAATTTAATATACAAATATATGATTATGCAGCTGTCATTTTGAAGACATGAATACACTGGGAATCTAATCATGGCTGTTTTGCTTCAGGATACTATGTAGAAATAAAGCCCTAAATATTGATCACTTAATTAAACTATATTCCAAAAGGCATTTTGGTACTTTAAAATTTATTATCTAAGATGATGACTATAGCAAAATTTACCATTAAACTAACTAGCTAAGAAAGCTGCCTAGTTACTGAGGTGTAGGATCCCATTTCTCCCTTAAACTCTGGAGAAACTACTTTTCAACATGGGGAAAATCACTTTGCATTTCATTCACATGTGCTGTTGAACTTTTTTTTTTTTTTGGAAAGGGCTGTTTTCTTTGTTTTGCTCATTCCTGAGATAAATCCTAGGGTTCATTGTAATCTCTGGTCAGAAATGACCTCTCTTGGATCTTAGCAGCAGAGAGGTAGGACTGAAGTGTAAGTGTTGATTATCTCAATATATATTGCTATGAATTGCACAAGGGCTACCAAATGTAAAAAAGTCAATGCTGCCTTCTTTGTTCATGAAATCTCTTGTCACCCACTCCCTCAGGGGACTGTGCTTGAATTATTTGGCCTTTAAGTTTGTGCTGAGCATCCATCCACACTATTATAGTACTGTGACATATTACAGTACCTATTACAGTCGTATGACCATGAAGGCCCATATGTTCCACATTAATAGAACTAACTGGTTTAGTTCTGGTTTAGAACTGTTTTAGAATGGTTACTTTAAAACTGTTGTTTATCAGAGAGAAATTCTACTGTATTAGAGCAACTAATTAGGAAAAATGAGGCTGTTTTTATGTATACTGACATTTTACAAAAGGTAGTTAGTTGTAGCCTTGCATCAACCTATGCAGTTTATTTCTGTATAGTAGTATTTTCCTTGCAATGTATCCAGTGAATTCTGTTTCACTATAAATGATAATTGTAAATGGTATATGTTTATTAACAGCTTGTCTTACAATCACTAAATATATTTCAGTCAAGTTGATCCAGAAATCTGGAGGAAATTAAGAAATCATTTTGGTTTCAAAGTTTAATTACTATTCATATGTCTACTATGAAAATCAGATAAGAAGCAGCCAAAACAGACTAAGCACTAAAGCCCTCTAAAATGTAGGATTGTCACAATGAGACAAGGTACACATGCATTTGTTACTATTCTGCTTTTACCACACAGATGGGTCTGATCCTTGCATGCTATGTAATTGAGCATAGCCCGCAGGTTCAAGTGATGTACATGCTTGCTTGTACAATTTTCCCTAAGTCAACATGCGCAGTCATGAATTTATTGAAAGACCTTTGGAGAGCTACAGCTGTCATAATCCATAACACATTTACAAGAACTTGAAACATATTCAAAGGGATGACAGGAGAAGCATTATTGCTGAGGCCTGTAAGAAAGTGAATGAACTACGTAGTTTAAGTTAATGATTGGGTAGAAAACAGTTGTTTCAATACATTGTTGGAAGACAGTAGAGCATATTAAAAGGTTGGGCTCTGTTCCTGTTCTTAAAATCTTAGCCCAGTTATTTTACTTCCCTAAGTCTGAGTTTTCTCCTGTGTAAGATGGGCATAATAATAATCTTGCCTTGTAACGTTGCTGGAATTAAATAAAATAATACAGATAAAGTGTTTAAGACAGTGCCTGACATAGAGGAAACTACTATAACTTTTGCATCACAGTTAAGATAGTTAAATGTATTTAGAAAATGCAAATTAAATCTTATGTTTGTAGTATACAACTTGAAAACGAATACCCTAGAGTACTTCAAAGTCCACATTATGTGAAATCCTAAATTTAACTCTTTAGGAAGAGGGTGAATAGATTGCATTCCTTACAAGAAATTGAGTTTTTGACACATCTGTGTTCGTCATTCTTTTCTCAAATAAATGCTTCTCCTTCAATCTCCTACCAATTTTCTATTTATAAAGAACGTGGGAGAGCATTTTACTCTGATATATCACCATCCAGTCCCTTATCAACCACCTGATAGTTAGTTTTTATTTTTTCCCTAGGATGCTGATTTTGAAAATAACCTTTTTTAGTAGTGCGAAAAGTTCAAAAGAGGATGAAAAGAGATTGGGTGTGATGATTTACCATAGTAAAGTACCATTCCTAAATCTGTTTCCAGATACAGCCTTTTTGGTATCTCTGCAGCACTATATTTGATACTGTTGACCAATCCTTTGAAACCCTCTCCCAAGCAGTCTCTTGCTTTTCTTGCCTCTCTTCTGTTTCATTTTTTTTATAAATTTTTTTAATTCTATTTATTTATTTAGAGGGGAAGGAGAGAGGGAGAGAAACATCAATATATGGTTGCCTTTCATACATTCCCTGCTGGGAATTGGCCTGCAGGGAAATGGCCTGCAACCCAGGCCATTGTGCCCTGACTGGGAATCGAACCGTGATCCTCTGGTTCGCAGGCCTGTGCTCAATCCACTGAGCTACGCCAGCCAGGGCCTTCTTCTGTTTCATTTTTATTATTATATTCATTCATTCATTCATCTAACAATCTTCTTTATTGCGTTCAAACCTAGGCTCTCAACATCTCCCTTCCAATAAATAATTGCCATATCCAGTTGATTCTATCACTTTAAATCTTCTAATATATGGTATGTTCACCTTTCCCTTGCACCTGTTATTACCCTGCTTTCAGTTCCTATGTCTTCTCATAGGAACAAATGCTTAGCCTCCTACCTCCACCTACCTCCAGTGGTTACTTTCCTCTAGTTCTTCTTCCACAGTGCCACTGGAACACAGCTCTCATTACATACATGCCATTGCTCAAAAGCCTATTACTTATAAATTTTAGACATTTCCCAAAAGACTCTTAATCTACTCCCAACCTACTTTTAAAGCTTTATATGCCTCTTCTCTCATGTTGATCCTTAAACTTTCTCTTGCCTTTCCCATTATCATTCCTTTGCCTGTACTTCCACTTTTGTTTACATACCCTTTTCCTCCCAGCTCTGCTGGTCAAAATATACCCATCCTTCAAAACCCATCACAAATTCCTCCTTATCTTTGAAGTATTTCTCAATTCCTTCTTTTCCCTTTCCCACCATAGCACAAAAAACAAAATAGTCCCTTTTCTTTGCTCCTTTAGTGTTATAGCTCTTATACTGCTTTCTGCATTTTGATGGTAGTTATTTGTTTATATATTTTATCTTCCTACTAGATCATAATCACTTTAATGTTTATTAATTTTCATATTCCCCACAGGAATCTTTGTTCTGTGTGTGCTCTGGAAATGCTTGTGGAGTTGCCTTAAATACCCAAGAATGCCAGAGGGTCATAAGATTCACTAGAAAAGTATCTAATAGAAAGATTTAAATTCAATTCATTAAGGATTTATCAAGAGTCTGTGGTATGCTATGTACTATGCTTCTTGTATGATTATACAAAATAATTAAGGAAAAATAGGAGAAATAAGAGTGTACAAATACTTCAAGATTGCAAGTTTCCTAATTTTTATGGCAACCACCATCATGGGCCAGTTTATGGGTTTCTAATGGTAAAATGACCAAGAAAACAAAGAAATGGTGACAATGAGTTTTTACATTCAACTTTTCTGTTTTTGAGTATTTATTAAATTTGATTTATACCAGCATTCAATTTGTGTCTCTGATTACAATGCTGCTATTGAATATGTTGGTGAATGTGGAGTTCCATAACATAAAAACCTTAAGGAAAGAAAGAAATAAAGAAACAAACAAACAAACAAACAAACATACCTTGGTCATAGCTTAAAAATTGTTTTTCTAAGCACATAAAAAACCTTTCCGCCTCAGTTCGTGGAAGAGAATGTGTTATCTTATATAGAATGCTATATTTTAATCTCTGTTCCCAGGCTTAAAGAGGAAATAGAGGAAAGTACCAAAGGCATTTTCTAAGTTATTTTCTGTTATAAAATTAAGTATGCTTTTTGCAGTAATCTTAGAAAATACAAAAATGTTTAAAAGTAAAAATAAAAACAATGCATAATTTCACAGAGGTAGTACCATTAATATTCCTTCCTATCTCTTTTTCCATGTATAAGTATAGCTTTGTAGCCTTCTTTTATCATAATTATTATTTTTTCATGAGTATTAATATAATATTCAAAATACTTATAATTAAAAGGAAAACATTAAAATGCATAAGCATGACCATTTTAGCATCGGGATTTTGTCATTTTCTTCTTCTTTTGTTCTGTAAAATATTATTTAAAGAATTATATAATGTAGCTACAATTTTGTATTCTGCACATTATTATAATCAATCCCCCATAATAATTAAAATAGAAGAAGAGTTCTCTTATAAGTTGCAGGTAGTGGTCTCTGGGGGCAGATTGAGTGTTTCTTTTCTTCCATCAAGTCAGAGAAAGGAAGTGCAAAAATGTTCACAAGCAGTGGTGTGAATTGGAACATTTAAAACAAAAATATGTACTACAGAGCTTTACATAAATTATACTTACCATAAATTTGATCTGATCTAACTTAAGGCCACTATTGTGGCCTTGGTCTTTTGAAAGGTTTGATCACCATTTATACTTTAGTTCATTTTCTCCGGTAAAATCCTAGAGATGATATCTTTGTCACAAGTGAGGTTTGCACCCAGTTTTTGTGTTGCTTTGTTAAGTAACACCTCATTGACTAAAATCGCTTTTTCATGATGGCCACTGAACTATAAATTATTGTTGGGGTTTTCCCCAAAGTTTACTTGATAGGGTACCACAGGTATTGCCTAGGTATACATACTTTTTTGCACATGTAAATTTAGTTGAGGAATAAATACATACCAGGAAAGTACAGAAATCCTTAGTGGATAGCTCAGTAAATTATCACAAAGTGACCATACCTGTTTAACCAACACTTAGATCAAGAAACAGAACAGTACCAGAACCCCACAAGACTACCTCATACCCCAAGATGAAGAATTTTTGAAGCAGCACAGTTGTCAACTTTACCACTTGAGGGAATGATGTCTTGTAGCATGTGGTAGGAACCTAGTCACCCATGGAAACAGTGTTCTTCACTGCACTGAAGCTAGTTAACTATTGTGATCATCAGTTACATACTGCATGCACTTTTGATGTGGTTACTAAGCCAGTACAGATTTTCCATATTTTGCTGTTAATACCCACTTTGGAGCCCTTTGAACAAAGCAGAGGACAAGGCCTCTTTGTTATTATTCCATTTTCTGGTCCATCTTTTTCTTTATTGGTACTGTGTATATCTTTGTGTATATGGTGGTACATAGTTAGTTGCTGCTTGAATTTATCCATAGACTTGTTACAATATTGATTTCTTTCAAAAACAAAGTTTGATGATTCATGCCTGACTTGATAGAAGCTATTAGGTTCACAACCTAGTCAAGGTTTACTTGGTTTTAATGCTTGAATGCTCAAGTTAGATATAAATCAGTGATTTCCAAACCCTATCTAATCTTATTTATTTTTACTTTTTTTGAAAGATGATGGTACTAGAACTTACTTGTTGATGTGTATGTATATGTTTGTCTGAAGATATTAATCATTTTCATTTTATATAAAATGTTGAAGTAGCTTAGTTAAATGCTACCTTCAACTAAAAAGTCTCAGCTCTTAAAAAAGAAAATACACCAAAATGTTACTCTTGGTTATTTCTGATTGCTGTAATTATTGGGTGATTATTTTTCTGTATTTTCTGACTTTCTATAATGAGTATACTTTATACTTATAGTCAGAAAAAATAAGCTATTAAAAAAACAAATACTCCTATAGTATTGAAAAATCCTAAAGAAAGCAATAGTAATGTGACTATACCAACAATAGGAACAAAGGATATTCCATAATAGAAATAATTTACATACTACTATGAGAATTTAAAGAAGAATTGCTTTGGCCTTTTGAATGTATCTAACACATATGACTTTAGCATAGCCCTTTTCTTATTAACACTATTTTCTTAATGTGTAAAATGAAACGTGAACACTGAAGAACTGACCTTTCCTATTTTAACATGCAGTGTTTCTCTTTGCTTTACCGTTTGTACCACTCTTTGTGTTTTTTTTCCCTTTACACACATACCTCTCCCTCCTTAATATTTTGTTTCTTTCCCATAAGAAGCTTTCTTCCTCTCACCAGCTCTCTTCAATATTTATTCTTTTATATACATTTAAGATTAGTGCTGAGTTTAACAACTTAGTTTGAAGAAGCCAATATATTGGCAGTTTTCACCCATGATACACTGGGTTCACCTGATGACAATAGTTTTTGTCATTCTAGAAAATAGCATGGAATTTTAGAATGAAGGCAGGCAGGAATTGTGATGTTCTTATTTTATGCTTTATTAGTGATATGCAGAACATACAAGGTCAACCAAAATTGCAATTAAGACATTATTAAAATTGAATTACTTGCTTTTTAAAAATTTTACTGAATTTACTGGAGTGACATTGGCTAATAAAATTGTATAGATTAGAAGTATATTTGTTTTTAAAATTAACATTCCCTTGAAATAATATTCTGCTATACAGAACTCCACCATTTGATGTTTTGCACAAAAAAAGCCCATCTAATTCCGTGGTAGCTTCTGTACAACTTATCCTCATGGGATACATTTTGTGACCTACTTTTCTGTCCCCTTCCTCTGACTTTCATAGCTTGATTAATTATACTTTAGATAATCTTATATACACAAATAAACACACACTTTCTTGGAGTTCTCCTCTTTTGAACTAAAATTAAACATTATAACAAATCAGTGCTCTCAGTATCTAAGGACCCTGAGTATGTCTATAACTCACTTTCTCAGTCTCCTCAAAAACCTTCCATCAACCATGTAATCCTCCTGATTAAATTAAATGCATTTTTCTTATGTCCTTGTATTTACAATAAATTTTAAATACTTTTTTTTTGCTTTGGGTATTTCAGTGACACTGTTTTCTGAAAAGTTTTATTACAAATATGAAGTAAATAATAATTTATAATTGCTTTGCAGTTTTTAGCCCTCAGAGCATTTTACATGCAATAATCTGTGGACTCATTTGGGAATGCAAACCCCATTGCCATGGGAAAATGTATCATTTCTAATTCCAAACAACAATCCATTAGTGTTTCTGTTGTGCTTATTATTAATGGTGATAGCCCCATCAATTATAGGTTAATACAGTCGACTCTTGAACAACATGGGTTTGAACAGTATGGGTCCACTTATATACAGATTTTCTTCTATCAATACAGTAGGCCCTTCATAGCCATGGGTTTCACATCAACCATGGATGGAAAACAGTATTTTGGATTCGCAGCTGGAATCTGTGGATGCTGAAGACCAACTGTATACATTGTTCTATGTCATTTTATATAAGGGACTTGAGCATACGCATTTTATATAAGGGATGTCCTAAAACCACTTCCCAGCAGATACCAAGGGACAAGTGTAGCTCAGTTTTGGGGAAGTCAAAATAACAAGGGACAAATGTAGTTAAGTTTCGGGGGGGTGTCAAAATTTGTATGTGGATTTTTAAGTGTGCTGGAAGGGACATGGTCATGGTCTTACCACCCTTAACCCCCTTTGTTGAAGAGTCAACTGTATATTCTTTCCAGTCAGACTCTTTCCAGAGTCTTTTAACTCTTTTATTGTTGTTTAAGTACAATTGTTTCCATTTTCCCTCCACCACTCCCCCCACCCCAGCAATCCCCACTTCTCACCCTTGATCCTAACCCCATTTGGTTTTGTCCATGTGTCCTTTATAGATGTTTCTGAAAACCCTCCCTTCTTTTTTCCCTCATTATCCCCTCTCCTCCTCTCTGGTTACTGTCAGTTTGTTCTTAATTTCAATGTCTCTGGTTCTATTTTGCTTGCTTGTTTGTTTTGTTAATTAGGTTTCACTTATAGGTGAGATTGTATGGTATTTGTCTTTTACTGCCTGGCTTATTTCACTTAGCATAATGCTGTCCAGTTCCATCCATGCTGTTGCAAAGGGTAGGAACTCCTTCTTTCTTTCTGCTGTGTGATATTCCATTGTGTAAATGAACCATAGTTTTTTGATCCATTCATTTACTGATGGGCACTTAGGTTGCTTCCAGCACCTGGCTATTGTAAATTGTACTGCTATGAACATTGGGGTGCATAGGTTGTTTTCCATTGGTTTTTATTAAAAGTTTTAACAACACAACTTTGATTTGTGTCTTGGTTAGCCATTGATAGATTTCCTAGTCTGCATATCTTTTCTCATTAGAGGATTTCAACAGTTATTTAAATTAAGGCTAGAAATGTATGGATATATTAAGATTTTCATTTATAGATCTGCAAACAACCTATATTTAACACAGTTCCAAAATACTTTAATTGGTAGGACATTAATATTCCTGTTTGTAATACATTTTATTGATTATGCTATTACAGCTGCTCCATTTTTTCTCCCCTTTATCCCCCTCTACCCTGTACCCTCCTCCCACCAGTTTTCCCCAACCATAGTACATGTCCATGGGTCATACCTGTAAGTTCTTTGGCTTCTCCATTTCCCATACTATTCTTAACCTCCCTCTGTCTGTTTTATACCTACTATTTATGCTATTTATTCCCTGTACCTTTCCCCCATTCTCCCTCCTCCCCCTTCACACTAATAAGCCTCCATATAATCTCTATTTCTGTGATTTTGTTTCTATTCTAGTTTTTTGCTTAGTTTGTTTTTGTTTTTAGGTTCAGTTATTGATAGTTATGAGTTTGTTGTCATTTTACAGTTCACACTTTTGATCTTCTTTTTCTTAGATAAGTCCCCTTAACATTCCATGTAATAAGGGCTTGGTGATGATGAACTCTTTTAACTTGACCTTATCTGGGAAGCACTTTATCTTCTCTTCCACTCTAAATGATAGCTTTGCTGGATAGAGTAATCTTGGATGTAGGTCCTTCCCTGTCATGATTTGGAATACTTCTTTCCAGCCCTTCTTGCCTACGAGGTTTCTTTGGAGACATCAGCTGCTAGTCTTATGGAAACTCCTTTGTAGGTAACTGTTTCCTTTTCTCTTTCTGCTTTGAAGATTTTCTCCTTCTCTTTAATCTTGGGTAATGTAATTATGATGTGTCTTGGTGTCTACTTCATTGGATCAGCTTCTTTGGGACTCTGAGCTTCCTGGACTTCCTGGAAGTCTTATTTCCTTTGCCAGATTAGTGAAGTTCTTCATTATGTTTTCAAATAAGTTTTCAATGTCTTGCTCTTGCTCTTCCTCTTCTCCTTCTGGTACCCCTATGATTTGGATGTTGGAACATTTAAAGTTGTCCCAGAGATTCCTAGGCCTCTCCTCATTTTGTTGAAATCTTGTTTCTTCATTCTGTTCCAGTTGAATGTTTATTTCCTCCTCTACTCCAAATAGCTGATTTGACTCCTGGTTTCCTTCCCATCACTATTGGTTCCCTGTACATTTTCCCTTATTTCACTTTTTATACCCTTCACTTTTTCCTCTATTTATGACCATACTCAACCACGTCTGTGAGCATCCTGATTACCAGTGTTTTGAACTCTGCATCTGATAGGTTGGCTATCTCTTCACCATTTAGTTCAGTTTTGGAAGGTTTGGTCTACTCTTTCATTTGGGCCGTATTTTTTTTTCAATTTTTTTTTATTTAATTAGTTTTCAAGTACAGTTTTCTGTCTATTACTCCCATCCCATCCCACCCCCCATCCTCCCCCCTCCCTCCCATTTCCACCCTTCTCAGTTGTTGTCCATGTATCCTTTATATAGGTTCCTCTAAATCCCTCCCTTATTTCCCCTGAAATTCCCTCCCCTCTCCCCTCTGGTCACTGTCAGCCTGTTCTCAATTTCAGTGTCTTTGGTTATATTTTGCTTGCTTGTTTGCTTTGTTGTTTAGCTTCCTGTTAGAGGTGAGATCATATGGTATTTGTCCTTCAACACCTGGCTTATTTCACTCAGCATAATGCTTTCCAGTTCCATCCATGTTGTTGCAAAAGGTAGGAGGTCCTTCTTTCTTTCTGCAGCATAAAATTCCATTGTGTATATGTACCATAGTTTTTTGATCCATTCATTTACTGACGGGCACCTAGGTTGCTTCCAACTCTTGGCTATTGTAAATTGTGCTGCTATGAACATTGGGGTGCATAGGTTCTTTGGGATTGGTGTTTCAGGGTTCTTAGGATACAATCCCAGCAGTGGAATTGTTGGGTCAAAAGGCAAGTCCAATTTTAGTTTTCTGAGAAAATTCCATACTGTTTTCCATAATGGTTGTACCAGTCTGCAATCCCACCAACAGTGGACCAGAGTCCCCTTTTCCCCACACCCTCTCCAACATTTGTTGTTTATTGCTTTGTTTATGATAGCCATTCTCACCGGTGTAAAGTGGTATCTCATTGTAGTTTTAATTTGCATCTCTCTGATAGCTAGTGATATTGAGCATCTTTTCATGTGCCTCTGGATCCTCTGTATGTCCTCCTTGCAGAAGTGTCTGTTCAAGTCCTTTCCCCATTTTTTAATTGGGTTAGTTGTCTTCTTAGAGTGAAGTCATGTGAGTTCTTTGTATATTTTGGAGATTAAACCTTTGTCTGAGGTATCATTGGCAAATATGTTTTCCCATACAGTTGGTTGTCTTTTTATTTTAATGCTGTTTTCTTTAGCTGTGCAGAAGCTTTTTATTTTGATGAGATCCCATTTGTTTATTCTTTCCTTTATAGTCCTTGCTCTGGGCCGTATTTTTTTGTCTTGGTGCACCTGTTACATAGTAAGGGGTGTAGCCTTAGGTATTCACAAGGGTGGGGCAACCCACATCGCTGTGTTGTGGCACTGTATTTCAGGGAAGAGTCAGAGAGGGAATGATGCTGCTTGCTCAGCCCTTGCCCTACTTTCAGTCACTTCCCCTGGTACCCACAAAGAAACCGGGACCTTCTGTTGCTGATTCCTGAGTGTGTGGGCTTATGTACATTCTAGGACCCTGTGAGTCTCTCAACCAAACTCTTCTGTGAGGTTGGGCATTTCTCCTGCTGCCTCAACCCACACAGTTGTTTGTTTGTTTGTTTGTTTTTGCAGTCTGAGGTTTTGAGGCTTTATATCCCCATGCTGGAACCCTGGGTTGTGTGGTCTGTCTCACTCTCCACTTTTTCCTCCCAGTTTATCCACATACAAATGTGGGATTGCCTGGTCCACCAGCCACCTCGCCAGATCTACCAGCCATACATCCTCTCCGCCCTAGGTCCTCTCTGACATGCTTCCCATCTGCACCCCTCTACCAGTCTGGGTGAATATTTCTTCTTTAATACCTTGGTTGTCAGATGTCCATACAGTTGGATTTTCTGGCACTTCTGTTTTTTTTTTTTTTTTAATTTGTGTCCTTTTGGTTTTGTGAGGAGGTAAAGTGTATCTACCTACATTTCCCTCTTGGCTGGAAGTCCTTGCATTCATGTTCTTCTTTTCCAGCAACATCATTTCATTTTGGCAAGGGAATAGAATGTGTAAGAGAGACAGAAACTGGCCAATGGAAAAGCACCAGTCACCTTCATTGCCTTAGGCTGCGCCACTGCCCCACTACCCTTTTTGCTACTTGGATCTAGCTGATGTCTTTTGGTTAAACTGGCAAACAAGACAAAGAAATTGACTTACTTGAGTAATGTAATTAAAGGCTAACAAATTATCCTTTGATGGCAAGGATATCTACATAATTGCTCTATTTTTATTTCAATCTGTTGTAGCAAAGATGAATGTGTTCCATTTGAAATTAGAAGACCCCATGCCCTGGCTGGTGTAGCTCAGTGGATTGAGCGTGGGCCTGCAAACCAGACGATCGTGGTTCGATTCCCAGTCAGGGCACATGCCTGGGTTGCAGGCCAGTTCCCAGCAGGGGACGTATGAGAGGCAACCATACATTGATATTTCTCTCCCTCTCTCCTTCCTTCCCCCTCTAAAAGATAAATAAATAAAATCTTTTAAAAAATGAAATTAGAAGACCCCATATTACAGTGGGAGGACAGATGTCCTTCAGTCACACTGCTTGCCTTGAATTCTAGCCCTACCAATTAATAAAGATGTGACATTGGGCAAGTTGTTAATCTGAACTTTATTCATCTTGTGCATAAAAGGGATAATTCCTATCTTCCATGATGGTGTAAATAAAATATTTGACACAGAATGGACATTTTGTAAATGTTTTCTTAAACCTTTTGATAACAATTTTTATTACTAAACATAATATTTCTCCCTTGGTAATTATAGGTGTTCATTGCCACATTTTAAAGTCTGTAATTGTTTTGTATATAGAAGTAGAAAAAAATTCTGACATCCAGATTGCTGTTATTTGGGGTAGTTTCTGAGAAATTTGGAGAGAAATCACATAATCAAAAAACTGAAACAACTATTTTGCCCTACTTTACTGTGTATCACCATTTTAAGCAGCAGTAAGATCTTAAAAGAAAGATATTAAGCTCTAACAATACAAATGGCTATGAAACTTTTGATGGCACAGTGGTTAAGAGAGAGGACTTAGGAATGAGAGGGAGTCTGACTTGAACTCAAAGCTGTCATGTAATAGCTCTCTAACCTTAGAAAAATTAACCTCTTTATTACTCAGTTTTTTAATCTGTAGAATGGGAGATGATAATTGTACTTAACTCATAGGGTTATTGTGAGGAATAAATTAGATAATATATAAAGCACTTAGTATACAGCCTGATTCATTAAAGGATAGCTCAACCACCTCCTCACCATCATCTATAGTTCTGTATTGGAGATTGGCAAAGCATGTCACAGCAGGGTTTCTCAGAGCCTCTGATATGCTAAAGAAACACTATTTAACTTTGTTCGGTGCATTATTTTCTAAACTCATTTATCTATATAACCCTTTTTCTCTCAAAATACTTAGTGTCTGAAGTATAATTTAGAAAATGCTGATTGTCATGCATTTAGTAACTCCTCTCTCTCTTTCTCATTTTATTGCACTGCACTATTATTTTAACTATGTCAAATTTTGTCAGTGTCAAGGAGTGACCAAACCAGTTATCTCAGTATGACAAGGACAGAGTGTTTTCAGTGTAATGACAAACACTATATTAATATGGCACTTTTTGTATCAGGTTAATGTGACTTCAAAGTGTAGCCTCACAGCTTAGGTTTATTCTACTTACTAACTTTCAGAAACAACTTACTGTGAAAGGGTAAAAACACGTGAGGCAGATTTGTGTTTGTTTTTATAATTAGTATATGGGCATTAGTGCAGAGGTTAGCTTTTATAATACATCACACAGGAGAACATTTAATATTTTCAGTTGCTAAAATGTTCTTATTTATCAATTTTTATACTAAATGATACCAGAATTTATTCAGAGGCATAGTAAGTTCTATTCTTCTCTAATTCAGATACCTAATAAAATATTAATTGTATTTCTGTAACTGTTGTACCCTTAGGTTCTTGTGTCCAGTTCATAATATATACCCTATCTCTGAACATAATACTCTGTCTAATTTTAATCTTAATGTGCTGTCCAACCCAATTCCCCTATTGGAAAGCATACCTGAAGAAAATGCAAACAAAAAGATTTCAATTTCAACAGAAGTTTGAATACCCCTTTCTGACCAGCACTGTGCTGGATGTGGTAGGAGGAAAAGAGTAAGCAGGGAATGGCTCAGGATAAACAATGAAGTGGTCTTTTCCTTCCAGGGAGCTGATATTTTCAAGATCTATTCCATTGTCTAATAGTGATATTTTATTCTGGTACTCAAATATCAATTTAGGTAGGGCTTTTAGATGTACACAAAAATGGCCCTCTTTAGAGTTTGGCAGTATTTAAGGTACAGAGTAAATATCTGTCCTTTCCATTCATTCTTGTACTAGTTTTACCATATATAAAAGGTGGGAGGGTAAAGTAGCAAGTGGTGGAGGCCATATCCTAATTTCATTGTCAGTGTAGGCTATGGCTTGTTTTATGCTCATATTTTCCCCCTTTATACACTAACAATTTATTCAGTGGAATTCTCTTTTTCCAAGATCTCACATTGTTGGAAAACAGGACCAATTTATATAAGGACAAATGGTGTCTGGCCTTGGCCTGCATCTTCTGGGAGGCCCCAGAGCCTGCACACCCAGTGGATAGCTATAAGCATATCAGAGCACCACCTACACAAATGACACAATGGACTAGTGGACTCAGCAAGCACCAGATCCCTGCTGAAATATGTCCTGTTTGTAGAGTGGGCCCCCGAAAAGCTTATCCTCCCTGGTGGTCAAAGATTGATGGCCAGGGGTCATCGTCAATCCTTGCAGCTGATATGTCTGGGTAAATCCCTTCCATTGACCTGCCAACAGCAATCAAGGCTCAACTACAAGAGGAGAGTGTACACAGCCCATGTGGTGTGTGCCCCTGGGGTACTTGGCTTCGGTGATAGTGGAAGCTGTGCCAATGGACCCTATGGGACACCTACTCTGTTACGCCACTATACCAAGCCAGGGAGACATGGCTCTACCTAATACATAGAAATAAACACAAAAAATAAGGATACAAAGAAACATGGCCCAGATGAAGGAACAGAACAAAACTCCAGGGAAAGAACTAAAGAAAATGGACACGTGCAATCTATTATATTAGATGCAGAGTTCAAAAGAGTGGTTATAAGGATGCTCAATGAACTTAGGGGAAGAGTAGAGGAACTCAGAGAGCACTTCAAAAGTGTAAAAGAGGACATGGAAACCATAAAAAAGAGCCAGTCAGAAATGAAAGCTACATGAACTAAAATGAAGAACAATTTACAGGGAATCAGTGATCGAGAAAATGAAGCCAAGAATCAAACCAATGATTTGGAATATAAGGAAGCAAAAACACTCAATCAGGACAGCAAAAAGGGAAAGAATCCAAAAGAATGAGAATAGTATACGGAGCCTCCGGGAAAACTTCAAGAATACCAACATTCAAATCATAGGGGTGCCAGAAGGAGAAAAGAAAGAGCAAGAAATTGAAAACCTATTTGAAAAGATAATGACAGACAACTTCCCTAACTTGGTGAAGGAAATAGACATATAAGTCTAGCAATCACAGAGAGTCCCAAAAAAGATGATCCTAAAGAGGCCAACACCAAGACACATCATAATTAAAATGCAAAAAGTTAAGGACAAAGAGAATCTTAAAAGCAGCAAGATAAAAGCAGCTAGTTACCTACAAGGGAGCTCCCATCAAACTGTCAGCTGATTTTTTAAAAGAAACTTTGCAGGCAGAAAGGATTGGCAATAAATATTCAGTGATATAAATCAAGGACCTACAATCTAGACTAGTATATCCAGCAAAGCTATCATTTAGAACAGGAACCCCCAACTTTTTTGGCACTAGAACTGGTTTCCTGGAAGGCAATGTTTCCATGGACCAGGGTGGGGGGGTGGTTTGGGGATGCTTTAAGCATATTACATTTATTTTTCACTTTATTTCTATTATTATTATACCCAAACTGGAACTGAAACAAGTGTGCAGTGTGGGAAAGATTCACAGAAGGAAGTGGTAAATAAAATAATGGATGGGCCATGTGTGGACTAAGATAAGTGTAGGATTATGACTTAAAGCCTGCCACCAGATGCACCTGTACAATTGAAGTACATTCATCACTTGCTACTATAAAACCTGCCTCAGATGCTGCTTGTCACTTGCTGCTCACCAATGGGGTTTTGACAGTCTGCAAGCAATTGGTTTATTAAGGTCTCTGTGCAGTCAGACCTCTCTGCTCATGATGGTCTGTATTTACAGCCACTCCCCAGCACTAGCATCACTGCCTCAGCTCCACCTGAGATCATCAGGCATTAGATTCTCATAAGGTGTGTATAGCCTACATCCTTTATGCACAATTTACAGTAGGCTTCATGCTCCTAGGAGGATGTAATTCTGTCACATATCTGACAGGAGACAGAGCTCAGGTAGTAATGCAAGCAATGGGGAGAAGCTGTAAATACTTATGAAGCTTCACTTGCTCACCCACTGCTTACCTCCTGCTATGCAGCCTAGTTCCCAAAGGGCCATGAACAGGTACTGGTCTGTGGTCCTGGGGGTTGGGGAATCCTGATTTAGAATCAAAGGACAGATAAAGAGCTTCCCAAACAAGAAAAAACTAAAGGAGTTTGTCATTACAAAACCAATGTTATATGAAATGTTAAAGAGTCTTTAAGAAGAAAAGAAGATTGAATTGGGTACAAGATGGCAGAGGAGTGAGTGGAAGCCACACTAACCTCCTCCCAGGACCAATCTGGGATTACAACAAAATTGTGGCGAAATCACCTGGAACAAACAACTGAACAATAGAGAGAAGCCTTATAACCTCAGACAGACAAAAGAATCAGCTTCAGCATTCAGCACAACCTAACTGTTAAGGAGTGCGGTAGATACTTGAGAGGGCTGGCTGGGTGCCCACAGGCAGCAATGCCAGAGGGGTAATTAAGCAATTCACTGGATTCCTCTGAGAAGTGTTGGATCTAAACCCTAAGCTGGGGTTCACAGCCTAGAGCACCAGAGCCCAAAAAGTACACAGAAAATACGCAGTGACAAAAAGTGTCATGGTTGCTCCCTACCAGAGACAGACAGCTGGAGATGCAAACAGCCATTTAAAGGGTCAGTGCACACATTTTCAGTTGCAGTCACTTACCCTGCACTCTGGGAGAGGCAGGGGCAGAGTGGACTAGAGATACCTGAGGAGCGACTGGGGATGGAAACTTTGGGGAACTGAGAGTAGATGCCAGGATCCCGATGCTAAGTCATTCCCCCCACTGCAGCAGCCATCCTGCTCAGGCAGATGTCTGAGAGGAAATAGTAGCCCTGAACCTCAGGAGGGGATCTGCCCTACCCAATGGTGCTTAAGCCTGACTGCTGAGTGCAGAGTGACTAGATTAACAACTGAAGGAGACAGACACAGACAGTAGATCCCTGGAAGTCACAAACAGGTGGCATAAGGCCAGACAGGGACACTATCTGACATCACCAGAGGTGGATCCAGAAAGAAAAAACAGCGCTAAATACTAGAGGCTACCGAAACAAAATCCACTGTCATCATCTCCATGATTTGCGATAGTTTCTTTCCTGCATAGCTTTTAAACATTCATTTCTTGTCCATAAATTTTGTGCATATCCAGTCACTAGATTTTACACTGTAGTTTACTTCAATTCACAATTTTGCCCCTTCCTTCTCTTACACCATTTTACCTTCTTCTTTCCTGTCATTATTTTCATTTCAAACTTTGTTTTCTCTCTTGCTATAACTTGTTTCCATTCATCACTCTTAGTATTTCTTCCCTGTGTAGACTCTCAAAACCAATTGTCTTGCCAATGGTCATCCCTCACTCTTTTTCCCATTCTTAAAATACCTGCAGTCTCTCTCCACCTTCAGCAATATTTGCTCATTGGATGTGGATAGGATAGTTGTTGTTGCATTTCTTCAGTTTTACCTCTATATCTTCACTAATTTTATATTTCAAATCTGAAATTTTACCGGTCCCCTCTCGTACACTTTTGTCATCTCAAATTTTTATATTTGCCCTGTCTTAGCTTGTTTTTTCTTTTTTCTTTCTTCTTTTTTCTCTTTCATCCTTCCCTTTTATTTTTTTTATTCTCCTTTTTTCCATTTATCTTTTTCTTTTCATCTTCAATTTTTATTTTTCCTGTCTTAACCTGGTTTTCATTTCTCACTCTTAATATTTGCTCTCCCTCTATGATTTCAGAATCACTTCCCATTCTTCTAGACATCTCTTAAGTTTTTCTTTTTTTATTTTCCCCTCCTATTCCCATCCCAACTATATTAATTTTAGCTAATTTCTCGTTGATAGTACTGTGGTAGGTCTTTCTGTCCAATTTGGCTCCATATTTTTATTATTTATTTAATTTCTTCCTTCATTTTTTTCCTCTCACTTTATTTTTTATTTTTTTTAGATTTCTGTTTAAACCTAACACGATGTGCTTTCCTTCTCATACCTCATTTCATCTTCTTCATTCTCTTTTTATTTATGATGTAAATTGCACTTTCTCTCTTCACATTGCTCCAACTCCTAACTTTTATTAGTGTTTCTTCCTCTACCCTCTCAAAATCATATTTCTTTCAGGAGGTCATCTCATATTCACTCCTTTGTCTTGTGACAGTTGTAATATCTTTATATCTATATTAATACTGGTTCATTTGCTGTTGATAGTGGGATTATTGGAGGGAGTTATTTTGCAGTTGTGGGTTTGTTTGCTGGGCTTGGTGGTTTTGTTCTGGCAGAACCTGTATAACAGCACACAAGATGTGGTGGATGGAGTGACCCTTAGTCAACTATGTGAAGGATGGACCCACCAAAGAATGACCCAACAACAATCAAAACCCAGTTACATCCAGAAAGCCAACATAAATGGCATAAATGGCATCCCAAGAGCATCAAGTTCAGGAGATCAAGGAGACTGCACCACTGAATCTCATAGGACTCCTACCATAGATGTTCACACTACAAAGTCAGAAGGTCAAAACATATCAACTGAAGAAGTAAAAACAAACAAGAAGAGTCTCCCAAATAATGTGAACACAAAGAAACAATCCCCAATCAAAAGGAAAGGAGGAATACTCAAAAAGAGTAATAAATGAAATAGTGGTAAGTCAACTATCAGCTACTGAGTTCAGAACAGTGGTTCTAAGGAAGCTCTATGAGCTCAGTGAGAATTATCAAAAACTATAGGAATGCTATAAGGAATTTACTGCAAAATATATCACCATGAAAAAAGATTTAGAAACTATCAACAAGAGCCAAGAGGAAATGAAGAATACAATTTCTGAATTGAAGAACACAGAAGGAATCAAAAGCAGGCTAGATGTACCATGGCAGATGTGTCTGAGTGGATAGAGCACTGTAGTGCAAACAAAGGGGTCACTGGTCTGATTAAAAGTCAGGGTGCATGCCTGAATTGTGGGCCAGGATCCCAGTAGGTGGCACTCTAGAGGCAACCACACATTAAGTTCTCTGCTTGTCCTTCTCCCTCTCTTCCCCTCTGTCTAGAAATAAATAAAATAATTTAAGAAAAAGCAGGCTAGATGAAGCAGAGGATCAAATCAGCAAGCTGGAGGACAACATAGAAAAAAATTCCCAGAAGACCAAGAAAAGGACAAAAGACTCAAAGAATGAAGAAGGGTTAAGGGAACAGCAAGATAATTTGAAACTTAGTAGTATTCATATGATAAGGATACCAGAAGGAGTAGAGGAGCATGAAATAGAAAACCTGTTTGAAAGAATAATGATGGAGAACTTCCCTAATCTGATGAGAGAAAAAGTCAAACAAATCCAGTAATCACAGAGGGTCCCAATCAAGATGAACAAAAAGAGGCCCGCCCCAAGACACATCATAATAAAAATGGAAAAATTCAAATTTAAAGAGACCATCTTAAAGGAAACAAGGGAGAAAGAGGAAGTAACATACAAGGGACCTCTGATAAGGCTAGCAGCTGTCTTCTCAACAGGAACACTACAAGCCATATGGGAATGGAAACAAATATTCCAAGTAATGAAAAGCAAAGGCCTGCAACCAACACTACTCTATCCAGCAAGGCTCTCATTTAAAATGAAAGGTGAATAAGGACTTGCCCAGACAAAAGAAGGCTGAAAGAATATACCTCCACCAAACCAGCACTGCAAGATATGCTAAAGAAACTGCTTTAAGAAGATGAAGAGAAGAGAAAAAGAACAGAGGCACAAAGGGGGAAAATGGCAATGAATAAGTACCTATCAATAATAACCTTAAATGTAAGTGGATTAAATGTCCCAATTAAAAGACATAGGGTAGCTGAATGGATAAGCTAGGCAGTGAAAGACAAATACCTTATGATATCACTTTTAACAGGAACCTAATCAACAGAATAAACAAACAAGCAAAATATAATAAAAAAGAAACTGAAATTGAGAACAGGCTGACAGTGACCGGAGGGGAGGGGGGAGGGAATATCAGGGGAGAAGGGGAAGAGTTTACAGGAATAAGTATAAAGGACACATGGACAAAAACAAGGGGGTTGGAAATGGGAGGGAGGTGGGGAGGGCTGAGGGTGTGGGTTGGGCTGGGAGTAAAAGGCAGAAAACTGTACTTGAACAACAGTTAAAATAAAAAAACATTACCTGCACATATGCTGCCTACAAGAGACCCACCTCAGATCAAAATATCTACACAGTCTGAAAGAGAAGGGTTGGAAAAATTATTCCAAACAAGTGGACAATAAAAATAATCCAGGGTAGCAATGCTTGTATCAGACAAAATAGACTTCAAAAGAAAGGCCATGAAAAGAGACTGGGAAGGACACTTCATAGTACTCAAGGGAAGAATCCATCAAGAAGACTTAATATTGTAAACATACATTCACCCAACATAGGAGCACCCAAGTATATAAGGAAAATCTTGGAGGACTTCAAGAAAGATATAGGCAGCAAACACTTATGGTAGGGAATTTTAACAGTCCACTGTCAACAGTGGATACACCTTCCAAACAGAATATCAAAAAGTATATTGTGGACCTGAACAACACATTAGATCAAATGGACTTATAATCATATAAACACACAGACACACACACACACACACATATACATATAATCACATATATACATATGTGTATATCAGAAAGCAGATATACATGTATATCTCTTTTCATCCCAGAGAAGCAAAATACATATTCTTTTCAAATACATGGAACATTTTCAAAGATAGATCACATGATAGGACACAAAACAAGCCTCAATAAAATCAAGAAATCTGAAATTATATCATGTATTTTCTGGGACCATGGGGGCCTGAAACTAGAAACCAACCTCAAGTAAAAAACTCAAAAACATTCAAACTCATGGAGACCGAATAGCATGAATGGGTTAAGAATGAAATCAAGGAAGAAATCAAAAAGTTCCTAGAAAGAAAGAAAAATGAACACACAATAGCCCAAAAAGTATAGGAGACAGTGAAGGCAGTCCTGAGAGGGAAGTTCATAGCAATACAGGCCTATCTAAAAAAGACAGATTTTTGTTAGACAAACAACCTACCTAACACTACATCTACAGGAACTGGAGGAACAACAACAAATAAAGCCCAGAGAAATTAGAAGGAAGGAAATAATCAAGATCAGAGCAGAATGAAATGACATAGAAACTAAAAGAACAATTTGAAGGATCAATAAATCCAGGAGCTGATGCGTCCAAAAGAGAAACTAAATTAACAAGCTTTTTACTAGACTCATCAAGAAAGAAAAAAGGAGAGAACCCAAATAAATAAATTCAAAAATGAAAGAGGGGAAATTATAACAGATACCACAGAAATACAAAAAGATTATAAGAAATTACTGGGAACAACTATATGCCAAGAAATTTGAAGACCTGAGTGAAATGAACAAACTTCTAGAAAAATATAA
Source organism: Sturnira hondurensis (assembly GCF_014824575.4). Classification (NCBI taxonomy): domain Eukaryota; kingdom Metazoa; phylum Chordata; class Mammalia; order Chiroptera; family Phyllostomidae; genus Sturnira; species Sturnira hondurensis. Next base: position 868,298 of record NW_028090025.1, on the reverse strand, counting down.
ACTTCCAAAACTGAATGAAGAAGTGGTAACACTCAACAGAATGATTACAGCTGGTGAAACTGAAGCAGTAATCAGAAAACTCCCAACACACAAAAGCCCTGAACTGTGTGGTTTCACAGGAGAATTTTACAAGATGTTTAAGGAAGAGCTAACCCCAGTCCTTCTCAAACTATTCCAAAAAATCAAGAAGAGACAAGACTCCAAAATGAGTATTATGAAGCCAGCATCATCCTAATCCTAATACCAAATGAAAACATGGCAAAGTAAGAAAACTACACAATATCACTGATGAACATAGGCGTGAAATCCTCAACAAAATATTGACAAACTGAATCCATTGATACATTAAAAAGATCATGCACCATGACCAAGTGAGATTCATCCCTGGGATATGAGGATGGTACAATATTTGCAAATCAATAAATGTAATACATTACATAAGTAACAGAAAAGATAAAGATTACTTGATCATATCTATAGATCCATAAAAAAACATTTGATAATGTACAGCACCCATTTATGATAAAAAAAACACTCAGCAATGTAGAAATAGAGGGAGTATAACTCAGGATAATAATGGCTATATTTGAGAAACCTACAGCCAACATCATATTTGATGGGCAAAAGCTAAACCTTTCCCACTAAGAATAGGAACAAGACATGTGTCTGCTTTTATCACTTCTATTCAATGTTGTATTAAACATTCTAGTCACAATGATCAAACAAGAGAGAGAAAATGCATCCAAGTTTGAAAGGAGGATGTAAAACTGTGATTGATGGTGTACATCAACAACCCTATCAGCTAAATAAAAAAAAAACCTACTCAACCTAATAAGGAAATTTGGCAAAAACAGTGAGATAAAAGGTCAATATTCAGAAATCAAATGCATTTTGTTCACCAACAATGAAATATCTGAGGCAGAAATTGGGAACAAAATCCCATTTGATATAGCAACAAGAAAAATAAAGCACGTAGGAATAAACCTAACCACAGATGTGAAATACCTGTACTCAGGAAACTACACAACACTGCCCTGGCTGGTGTGGCTCAGTGGGTTGAGTGGTGGCCTGCAAAGCAAAGGGTTGCCAGTTTGATTCCCAGTGAGAGCACATGCCTGGTTTGTGGGCCAGGTGCCCAGTTGGGGGTGCTTAAGGGAGAACCACACATTGATATCTCTCTCCTTTTCTTCCTTCTTTCTCCTCTCTAAATATAAATGAATAAATTTTTGTCATTTAAAAAAGAATGAAAACTACACACCTTTGAGGAAAGAAATTAAGGAAGACACAAATAAATGAAAGCATATATCGTGTTCATGGATTGGAAGAATTAATATCATCAAAATACTGCCCAAAATATCATCCATACTACCCAAAGCAATGCATATATTCGGTGCAATCCCTGTTCAGTTACCAATGGCATATTTCACAGATATCAACCAAACACTTCAAAAAATTATATGGAACCATAAATGACCCCAAATAGCTTCAGCAATTTTGAGAAATAATGTAGTAGGGGTCACGATACCTGATATCAAATTGCATTACAAGGCCACTGTCATTAAAAGAGTCTGGTATTGGCATAAGAACAGACACAAAGATCAATGGAACAGAACAGAGAGTCCAGAAATAAACCCAAGTCTCTATGGTCAATTAATATTTGACAACGGGAGTAGCAGTATAAAATAGAGTAAAAATAGTCTCTTCAACAAATAGTGTTGGCAGATCTGGACAGCTGCATGCAAAAAAAAATGAAACTCAATCACCAATTTACACCATACACAAAAAATAAATTCAAGATAGATAAAAGACCTAAATATAAGTCATGCTGCCATAAAAGTCCTAGAGGAGAACATAGGCAGGAAAATCTCAGATATTCCACCCAGCAATATTTTCATCAATGTGTCCCCTAGACCAAGGGACATAAAGAAAAGAATAAACAAATGGGATCTCATCAAAATAAAAAGCTAGACAGCTAAAGAAAACAGCATTAAAATGAGAAGAGAACCAACCATATGGGAAACCATATTTGCCAATGATACCTCGGACAAGGGTTTTATCTCCAAAATATATAAAAAACTCACATGACTCACTCCAGAAAGACAAACAACCCAACTAAAAAATGAGCAAAGGACCTGAACAGATACTTCTCCAAGGAGGACATAGAGGGCCCAGCAATATATGAAAGGATGCTCATCACTACTAGCCATCAGAGAGATGCAAATTAAAACCACAGTGAGATACCACTTCACACAGGTCAGAATGACCATCATAAACAAATCAACAAACAAGTTCTGGCAAGGTTGTGCATAAAAGGGAACCCTAGTACACTGTTGGTGGGAATGCAGACTGGTGCAGCCACTGTGGAAAACAGTATGGAATTTCCTCAGAAAACTAGAAATGGAACTGTGTTTTGACCTGGCAGTTCCACTGCTGGGATTATACCCTAAGAATCCTGAATCACCAATTCCAAAGAACCTATGCACCCCAATGTTCATAGCAGCACAATTTACAATAACCAAGTGCTGAAAACAGCCTAAGTACCCATCAGTAAATAAGTGTATCAAGAAACTGTCATACATTTACACAATAGAATACTACACAGCCAAAAAAAAGAACTACCTTTGTCAACAGCATGGGTGGAACTGGAGAGTATTATGCTCAGTGAAATAAGCCAGGCAGTGAAAGATGAATACTGTATGATCTCACCTTTAAGTGGAACTGAAAGACAAATACTGTATGATCTCACCTTTAAGTGGAATTTAATGAGCAAAACAAACAAATGAGCACAAAAGAACCAGAGACATGGATATAAAGAACAAATTGACAGTGATCAGAGGGGAGCGGGGAGAATTTATGAGGGAAAAGAAGTAGAAGGGTGGTCAAGAAACATGTATAATGGACCCATGGACAAAGTCAATGGGGAGTGAGTAAGGATTGAATGTGGGAGGTGGAAGCTGGGGAAGGGTAGGGCAGGGGGAACAGAGTAAATGGGGGAAAACGAGGATAATTGTAATCGAATAACAATTAAAAATTTAAAGAGAAATAGAAAAAAGGGAGAAATTACACACAGCCCTACCACTTTAACAAAGTCATTAATATTTTAGTATACTTCTTTCCAAAAAACACTTACTTTCCTTCAGTGTCCAATAATTGTAAAATAACAAATTGTTTTTGTTGTGATATTTCTGAATTCAATAGTGCTCTTTATTTAAAAATTGGTAACCAGAAATAAGACTAGAGTTTGAGACAGTGAAGAAGCATAATGCAGCAAAAATAACACTGGAGTGGGAATCAGAACATCGGATTGCAGTTTTTGCCTGAAGAAAGTAAGGCAGTACTAAATTTCTAAAGTCTGGCAAAAGACATGACCACATTTCTTCTTCTGTCCTCCTGGAATTTCCAAATCAACTACGAATTTAATTGTTTTTCAAAAAATAAGGCACCCCCCACCAATGATAAGGAAACTATGATACTAGTGTCTGATAATGAAAACTGATCATTTATTGGACAACAAACTTCTATGGCCTAAACCCTCATCATAGAGCAGCTGTTATTTCAGGATTTGAAGGTCTCTCAATCTGCACTTTGTTTCAAAGTTGATTGTTAGCCATTTACACCCTTTTCCTTCCTGAACTGTTAGGCAAAATCATTAAGACAAACTATAAAATGTATTGGTTAAATGCCTAACTGACTTGTAGACAAAAATCAAGGATTTATTCATAAATTTTAATGTATTATATCTGAAAACTAAATTTTCAAAGTTGAATATCAGAAAAAGCTGTCATTTTTGCAATTCTAGTGTATTAGTACCACTTTATATTTGATAATTTAATGGTCAAATATAACTAACCTGAGGCCTTAATGGCTCAAACACCAGTTTCTGAGTCCAGTATAACTTAAATCACTTTTTAAAAAGGTTTTTTAAAGTTTATTGTTAGAGATAGGGGAAGGGTAGGAGAAAGAGAGGGAGCAAAACATCAATGTGCAAGAAAAACATCAATTGGTTGCCTCTCCCATGCGCCCAAACAGACACCTGGCCTACAACTCAGGCATGTGTACTGACTGAGAATAAAACCAGTACCCTCCGGTTTGCAGCTTGATGCCCAACCCACTAAGCCATGCTGGCTAGGGCAAGCCACACTTATCTTGATACCACAAATATAGGAGTCACTCAATTCTTTATTTTTGATTTATTTAATTTTACTAAATTTATTGGGGTTATATTAGTTAACAAAGTTATACACGTTTCAACTGTACAATTCCATAATGCATCAATTTGTATATTTTATTGTGTATTCCTATTTAAAAATCATTAATAACCTAATGTGGCTGAAGTTTTTCACATTTTAATTCTGCAATCCAAAGTATTTTGGGAAGCCCTGGCTGGTGTGGCTCCATGGACCCTCCAACCAAAGGGTCCCTGGTTGGATTTCTGGTCAGGGCATATCCCTGGGTTGCAGGCCATGTTCCCAGTAGAAGGCACATGAGAGGTAACCACACATTGATGTTTCTTTCCCTCTCTTTCTCCCTCCCTTCCCCTCTCCAAAAATAAGTAAATAAAACCTTTAAAAATAAATGAATAAATAAAGTATTTGGGGAGAAGGTACAGATTAGGAATAAGTAACAATTAAGTGACAAAAGAAATACAGAATCCAATTTCAAATGTTCAACAATAAATCAATGTTTTTGCATATACCTATATTGAGAACAAAGGTAATAAAATAGAGCATAGTAACTCTTACTACTGTTACTAAATATCATTCAATCAAAATATTAATATAAATAAAAATTCTCTCTTCTCAGCCTTACTGGCAAAACAAAACCAAACCACTTTTTAGTTATTATTCATAATATATAGAAATTTGATCTATGATTTTGCTTGTGATCAATCCCTTTCATGTCTTTCAAAAACTAATGGTATAGGTGAAATAAGTCAGTTAGAAAAAGATAAATACCATATAATTTCACCTACAAGTGGAATATAAAGAACAGAATAAATGAACAAACAAAAATGAAACGGATTCATAGACACAGAGAACAGACTGATGGTTGCCACATGGAAGGAGGGCTGGGGGCTCAGGAGCTGGGTGAAAAAAGTGAAAGGATTAAGAAATACAAATTGGTAGTTATGAAACAGTCGCCAGGATCTAAAATACAGCATAGGGAATACAGTTGATAATATTGTAATATTTTAGCTATGTATGGTGTCAGATGGATACTGGAAATACCACAGGGAATACTTTATAAGCATGATTGCCTAACCAATATGCTGTATACCTGAAACATAAAATAATATTGGATGTAAACTGTAATTGAAACTATGGTTTTGATTTAATCTTATTTCTTTGTGATCACAGACATCTTCATTGAATAAAAATGTATAAAGTACATAGAAACTATGTAGTAAGTTTTGTGTTTTTGGACCTTTCCTCCCCATTTAAATATTAACAGATCAAAACATAAAGTAAATTCTAGAACATTTTATAACATATGAAATATTCTAAGCATAATAATGGCATACTTATAGCACCTTTGTATTCAGGCACAAGATAGATACAAGGAAGTGAGGAAAGCTGTTCAGTATCTCTTTCAGCCACTATTCCAGTTTTAGCATTAGAAAAGAAAGTATTCACAATGATTGATTTACAAATAGTAAAGGCAATTAAAGGCCAAAGTAGCTCTTCTAAAACTAAGTTCATATTCAACACTGTCCAATACTCTGATAAATCAATTGGGCCAGTACTTCTGAATTCACTCTTACCTGGAATGAACAAGATGTAAGTGTGAACAATTCCAACATAATTCTCTAACATTTTCTCCATTAGAAAATCTGAAATCAATTTAAATGGACTTCTGATATTCATTTTGTCCACAGTAGCTTTCATAGCTCCCTTCTCCCGCTATAGCCTAAACTCTTTGAGCAACTAGGGAAGGTCAAGGTATTTCAGACATGGATATGGAAGTTTATCGGACCAATCCTCGTATAGCCGTCTCCATTTTCCCCCTCCCCCTTTCCCACACCCCAGCCATCCCCATTTCCTACCCTTGACACTACCCCCCTTTGGTTGTGTCCATGTGTCTTTTATACATGTTCCTGAAAATCCTTCCTCCTTTCCACCCCATTATCCCCTGCCACCTCCCCTCTTATTGCTGTCAGTTTGTTTTTAATTTCAATATCTCCAGTTATATTTTGCTTACTTGCTTGTTTTGTTGTTTAGGTTCCACTTAAATGTCAGATCATATGGTACCTGTATTTCAATGCTTGGCTTATTTCACTTAGCATAATGCTCTCCAGTTCCATCCATGCTGTTCCAAAGGGTAGAAGCTCCTTCTTTCTTTCTGCTGCATACTATTCCATTGTGTAAATGAACCATAGTTTTTTGATCCACTCATTTCCTAATGGACACTTAGGTTGCTTTCAGCACTTGGCTATTGTAAATTGTGCTGCTATGAATATCCACAAAAAGTCTGATTGCTCTTCTTTGGAATTTCATGTTACATATTTTATGGTTTTCAACAGAATATCAACTAGAGAAACAAATTTAACTTGGGATTGTACCTGAACTTTGACTGGTTTTTCAAAACAAGTATGAATAATTGAAATAAATAAGCAAAGTAACTCTTATGTTTTTAATTTTATGCTGCTTGTATTTAGTTTTAACTCTGTATCCAGTGCTATGTCAAGAATGCTAGAATCATCTGGCTTAGCCAGTTATATCTATATTTTCCCAACTGCACATTCATATGGCTGTAGGAGTAGTATTTAAGCTAAGGAAATTGGGAAAAACTAAAAGTCAAGGATTCTTCCTTCTTCCACTGACTACAAGAGCCAATTTTTAACATTGACCATTACTGCCCTCAGAACATAGCTATTAATTTTCATTTTTATAGTCAAATAATAGCTTTAGGTCTCATTAAAGATAAATAATGTAGAGTGGTGGTGAAGAGCAGGTACCATTTGTGCACTTAGCTTGTGTTATTCTAGGCAAGTTAGTCAGTCTTATCTTTAATGGGATAACAGCAATACCTACCCTAGAGGGCTGGTGTGAAGACGAAATATTTTAATGCATGTAAAGCACTGAGAACAGGGTCTAGTTTATAGCTAAATCTCATCTGGCAACCTCAATTATCCAGAGCGTAGCCAGGATTCAGAAAGTAAACAAAAATGTCACTGAGCAACCAATATAAATATCAGAGGGTACTCGTACTGAATCCCTTGAGCTCTCTGTCTCTGGAAGCCTGTTTTACTCTTTCTTCAAACGCAAGCTTGGTTGAATTTTTAGAGTTGACAGTAGAAGTCCTCTATTATATAGGCAGCGTGAGTAGAAAAAAGGATCCGATAATGAGAGATGCCAGGAAGTAGCATCTACATGACTTAGTAGGTTAGCACCAAGTATTCAAACCTGATTCTGTGGTTCCTAAAACAGTTGAACAGAGATTTGTGATGTCATTAATTGTCACTGGGAACACTGGGGGACGAGTAATTTTTAAACAATTGCAGGAGTGTGGGGAAGAGGTGATATATAATAATGCTTATAAATAGATCCTTTATATGATTAGAAAGTTATTCAGTAGATAGTTGGACTATATATAGCATGTATGAATATGAAATAGGGAAACTGAAGCACAGCATTGTTCATTATGTATAGACAATGTATTTCTTATCAGTGTTTTTAATCTCCATGTGACTACAATGGCCAGTATGTTCCTGAACACCCACCTCTGCCACCCACCACATATCTTCTAAAAGAATGGAAACATTTCTATTAGTCAAAAAAAAGTTTAGAAGGACACCTCTGTGATTAAAAAGGAATCTTTAAATTTATCATATATTCTCAAACCTGACTTTTACAAATATCCATGCTCTTTTTTAAATATATTTTAGTGATTCTGCTATTACAGTTGTCCCATTTTTTTTGTCTCCTTTATCCCTCCTCTGCCCCCAAACATAGTTCATGTCCATGAGTCATACATACAAGGTCTTTGGCTCTTCCATTACCCATACTATTCTTAACTTTCCCTGTCTATTTTATATTTACCATTTATGCTTATTCCCTGTACCTTTTCCCACATTCTCCCTCCAAACCCTCCCCATTAATTACCTTCCATATGATCACTATTTCTGTGAATCTGTTCTTGTTCTGTTTGTTTCCTTTGTTTTTGTTTTGTTTTGTTTTTTTTAGGTTCGGTTGTTAATAGTTGTGAGTTTGTTTTCATTTTATTGTTCATAATTTTGATGTTCTTTTTCTTAGACAAATCCCTTTAACATTGCATATAATAAGGGCTTGGGATGAACTCCTTTAACTTGACCTTACCTGGGAAGCCCTTTATTTGCCCTTCCATTCCAAATGATAGCTTTGCTGGATAGAGTAATCTTGGATGTAGGTCCTTGCCTTTCATCACTTGGAATACTTCTTTCCAGCCCCTTCTTACCTGTAAGATTTCTTTGAAGAAATCAGCTAATAATTTTATGCAAACTCCTTTTGTAGGTAACTGTCTCCTTTCCTCTTGCTGCTTTTAAGATTCTCTCCTTATCTTTAATCTTGGGTAAAGTAATTACGATCTGCCTTGGTGTATGCTTCCTTGGGTCCAAATTTTGGAACTTTCTGAGCTTCCTGGACTTCCTGGAAGTCTATTTCCTTTGCCAGATTGTGGAAGTTCTCCTTCATTATGTTTTCAACTAAGTTTTCAATTTCTTTCTCTTCTTGTCTTTCTGGCCCCCCTGTGAATCAGATGTTGGAATGTTTAAAGTTGTCCCAGAGGCTCCTAATCCCCTCCTCATTTTTTTGAATTCTTCCATCATTCTGTTCTGGATAAACATTTATTTCTTCCTTCTGTTCCAAATCATTGACTTGAGTCCCGATTTCCTCTGTATCACTGTTGGTTCCCTGTACATTTGCCTTTATTTCACTTTTCATAGCCTTCACCTTTTCCTTTATTTTGCAGTCATACTCAGCCATATCTGTGAGCGTCCTAATTACCACTGTTTTGAACTCTGCATCTAATAGTTTGTCTATCTCTTCATCATTTAGTTCTATTTTTAAAGACTTTATTTATTTATTTTTAGAGAGAAGAGAAAAGGAAAGGGAGAGAAACATCAATGTGTGGTTGCTTCTCACATGACCCTGCCCCCAGCACTGAGGACCTGGTCTGCAACCCAAGCATGTACCCTGACTGGGAATCGAACTTGTGACCCTTTGGTTCTCAGCCAAGCACTCAATCCACTGAGCCACACTAGCCAGGGCCATTTAGTTCTATTTTTGAAGTTTTGATCTGTTCTTTCATTTAGGCCATATTTTTTTCTTGGCATCCCTGTTATGTAGTAAGGGGTGGAGCCTTAGGTATTCACCAGCGAAGGGCAACCCACACCCTAGTGTAGCACCGTATGTGGGGGCCGGGGGCTGAGAGGGAGCAGCGCCACTTGCTCAGCTCTTAGCTGGCTTTCAGTCACCTCCCAGCCACCCACAAGAAAATTGGGCTCTCTGGTGCTTATTCCCAGGTGGATGATTTTTTGCATATTCTAGGACTCTGTGGGTCTCTCCAGTGAACTCACCTGTGAGTCTGGAAGTTTTACCAGCTGCCTCAATCCCCACATGTTTTGTCAGTTAGAGATTTTGAGGCTCTGTTTCCTTGCACTGGCACCCTGGGTTGTGTGGTTTGTCTCACTACCTAGTTGTTCCTCCCAGTTTAGCCACACACAAATGTGGAACTGCTTGCTCCACCAGCTGCCACCTTGAACTCCATGGTCCTCTAGCTACCACCTTTCCGTGAGTCCTCTCTGCCTCAGCTGCCCATCTCTGACCCTCCTACCTGCCGGGATGAATGTTTCTTCTTTAACTCCTTGTTTTCTCGCACTTCTATACCATTCAGTTTTCTGACAGTTCTGGTTATTTTTTGTTTTTAAATTTGCTGTTCTTCTATTGGTTGTGTGAGGCAGTAAAGTGTGAGGCAGTAAAGTATATCTACCTACACCTCCATCTTGGCTGGAAGTCACAATTATCCATGCTTTTCATAGGTTATATAGGTTACAACACCAGAAATGAATGCTAGGTTGTGTAATTAATTCATGTAATTAATCAAACTTTATACAACTAAATCTTCCTGACATAGATTTGGTATAGAAAAGACAAAGTCTGCTTTTAGTGCCAAAGCTAGAAATGTGAAGCCCCCAAATAAATAGAAAAGTGAGTCACCCTTCTTGCAAAATAACCAAATGTCTAGACCAAGGCTCCCCAACTTCCGGGCTTTTGACAGATACCAATCTGTGGCCTGTTAGGAATGGGGCAGCACAGCAGGAGGTGAGTGGAGGCATGCAAGATGCCTGAGCTCTGCCTCCTTTCCCTGCTGCTCACCCCGACATTCAGGGAAAAATGTCTTCCACATGGTCCTTGGTGTCAAAAGGGTTGAGGATTACTGCTCTAGACCCATAAAAGATATTGTATCATACACTGGTAGAGTATAAATATGCAACAGAACTTATTTTAGACTCCATTTTCCATTGCTTTTGAGGTTTTCCCCATGTAAATGAGAAGTTGTTAGTGTCTGCCAAACAGTGCTTGCAAATGAGTTAGTGAAGTTATGTTTTAAGTAAATGGTTATACTATGGAAAAACAATGTCTTTTAGAATTTTTAAAATCTGTAATAATACTTTATGAGTATATCATTTTTAAATTAGTAACTTGAAGTAAGGAGATGATCTTGATCTTTTGAAGACTTTGGTCACTGGGGATCATAAATTTAAAGGATTGTTTGGGTAAAAACTCTGCTGTGTATTTGCCATTTAAGGCTTGTACTCTTAAACTAATTATGGAAAGTATGAATAAGTATTAATTTCATATTGAAGGGCCTTTTAGAGTGTGTGTATGCTTGCATGTGTGGCTTTGCTTATTCCAGATTTCAGTTTGATCATTAACCAAGATAGTATCCTAACCTAATATCAGTAGGTGGTTACTCTGGTTGTTAATCACTTAACATTCAAAGAACTCTGTTCTTTTGCTTCAGATTATTGGTCTCAGGTCATATCAACTGGAAGGAATTTAAACCATGATAAACATTGAAATGGCATGAGTAATTTGACATCCTCATAACTTTGGAAAAGAATGTTTGACCCTTATTTTTTTTCACAAGATTTATACAATTGAGGGGTAGGGAGGACAAAGATTAGTTGAGGGTGGGGTAGAGAAAGAGGTGTTACAGAAATTAGGCCTTTAGACTGTCAACTGATGGTCACTGGCACCAATACAACACCAATAGGAACCCCCAATTTGCACTGCGGTAAAGTGGAAGACTGTGTTCAATGCAAACAGCTCAATTCTAATCCAGCACAGTTATGGAACAGCACAGATGTGGAATAGCACAACCATTATACAACTTGACTGGTGTCTCAGACCCTGGCTCATGGGGTCCACGGCATTGTAGCTGAGACAAAAGAAATCCACACATACTACCGAATCCTGTGGAGAAAACGGGCCAGTGACTTCTCTCTCAAGAGGAGAAAAAGCCTCGGCCCTGGCCTCAATCTGCTTTTATTGTTTTTCTGGGCACATTACATGAAGGTCTTCATTTACTATGCACAGGTTCACTTTAGGTGGTTACCTTTTACAGAGTACAAAGAAGAGGATGCTGCTAATCACATCACAGAAGAAGGATATTTGCAAATGAAAGGGGGAAAGTGGTTAAACCAGTTACACTTGTCGTTGGAAGGTTTAGTGTGCATTTTAGGAAGTTACTTTGCAGTAAATGTTTTCTGCCTCAATTCAGGGTGAGGGAGTTTAGCAAAAGCAAGTCTCATAGCAGTCTAGGTACAGTGCAGGCCTGCTTCCCCCTGGAGAACCTATCTGTGGGCGTGAGTCCTGTGTATCTCCGAGTGGGAGCTTGGCCCATGCAATGCAGAATGGTCTCCTATAGACTGGGGAACAGCACAGCTATAAGACAACTGGGTAATGTTACAGCTCAATTGTGGAATAGCATGGTTTTGAAGTTGCCCTGGGAATGAGGCAGCCCAGGTGTTACAGCTGGCCCTTCTCCAGCAAAATAGCTGAACTTCATTCTAGCCTGCCTGGATATCTCTGCTTTGGTCCAGTTGGGCCCAACCAGACAGGACAGCTTCATTCTTCTCCTGAAGAATAGCTTGTGTGGCACAGCTCCAGCTGCAGAAATCAATCTTCAGTGAAAAGGGAAAGTATGCTCCAAGAGTCATAGGGGAGCTTACTTATATAGAGAGACGCTCCCAACCCTTGTTTCTGATTGATCAGTTCTCATGAAAATGAGGGCTCCAAATCTTCACAGTTTGGTTGGCTCAAAAAGCATTGTCCTGATTGATTGGAATGGAGCCATCCACTCTGATTGGTCAGTGAAGAGGCTGATGAGGATATAGCTGTGAATCTTCAATTGGATGGGGAACGTCTCAGTCCTATAGGTTGAAATACAATTCCAGGAACTCCTTTATAATGGCTGGCTCAGATGGCAGAAACGTGATGCAGAAAAGCAGTTCGGTGCAGAGGTCATAGACAGTTTAGTTCAGGCTTCTCCCTGAAGCAAGGCTTCAGTGAGAGGCACCTGTTCAGCAATGGCTGCTAGGCTCTGCATATAAATTTGAGCCCAATTAGCCACCAGTAGCCCTTTTTACTCAGTAGGCGCCTTCATTTTCAGAGTCAACAAGACTAAGATTTAGACTATGAGACTAAGTAATAAATTTAGTCTAATTTAACACTCAATTTTAGTTGGTGTTGAGTAGTAACATACATTTCAATATGTTGTACATTTGTCCTTGTATTTTTGCCTCAGATTATTAATCTGGATATGTAAATTCTTATACTTTTTAGTAATGAGCTCGTAAGATAGTCTATCACCTTATAAATTGGGAAATGTATAGTTAAATATTTCTTTTTCTCAAATCTCAGATTCCCTAGAATGTAATCTATATTTTGTACCATCCAGGGGACTATTAGTCTTTCAAAAAGCCTTTATTTAAGAGGCAAATTAGGCCCCAGACTCAATATTGTTGAATTATAAGTGGTTAACCTGAGAAGAGGGAAGATATTTGTTATATATGACAACTTCCTTACTACACTGAGTTCCTTAAGATTAGTGTTCAAATCTTAGCATGTTTGTATCCCCTATGACTTATATATGCATAGTAGATGCCCACAAAATGTTATTTGAATGAATATCTTTCCTTTGTCTCCTTAGGAATCATTTAAAAGCACTTTAGCACTTAGATTTTTGCACTAAGAAAGCTTTACCAAACTAAAACTAAATTCCTTTTCTTTTATAGGTGCAGGAGACATTGTTGCAATCATGATTGGCAATCTGAAAGGCACAAAAATTCTACAATCAATTCAAAGAGGCATACAAGTAACAATGGTCATCGAAGTAGGGAAAAAACATGGTCCTTGGGTGAATCACTATTCAATTTTCCTTGTTTCTGTGTCCTTTTTTATTATTACGGCAGCAACTGTGGGCTATTTTATCTTTTATTCTGCTCGAAGATTACGGAATGCAAGAGCTCAAAACAGAAAGCAGGTTTGTAATGGTCCTTTTTCCACTTTAAAAATATTTTACTGTTTTAGTTGCACTTTCTGTGTCATGCATTTTAGTACATATATATATATATATATATATATATATATATATATATATGTTTTATGAAAACTTGTAGTTTTTAAAAGTATTTCAGCTTTCATCCTCTCAAATCTTTTATTTTCTTAAAATTGTCTGTGGCCTTAATCCTGCCTGGTTAAGTCTTCTAACACCACATTATGGAGCACAGCCACCACTTAATTATATATAGGTGTAAATAAATATATTCTTTTAAATATTTTTCTAAATTACAAAAGCATTTTATACTCAGTATAGAAAATTTAGAAATTAGAAAGTATAGGGAAAAAATCTTCACCCCAAACCCCACATAACAAAGAACTAGTCACCACACACAGGTAACTACTGTTATTTTACACATATGTGTATGTCTGAGCATGTATGTATTTGCATGTGTGGCCATGGCTGGGAAAAGAGATCAGACTGAATGTCATGGGAAGGCAAGTTTAAAGATCTAATTGTGAATGAGATCATGTCAGACTCAAAGCAGAGTCACATATTCATAATTTTTACCATATTTTAACAACTAATATATAAACAAGTACAAAGCATACAAATAACAGAGCAAAAATACCAAAGCATCATTGCACATGGAGGTACCTATAGTTGTGTGGCAATGGTCTTACACCTTGAAACTGTTTGTTACTCCCCTGATATCGTCACTTCTCTCCTTACCCACTTTAACTTGAATAGTCACTCCCATGCATACATCTTAAGTTCCCTTGCCCATCCCCTCTGTTATACTTGCTGTACCTGCACTTTGCATAGCTGAGCTAACAGAAAATCATACTGTGTTTTCTTAGCCATTTCCCTTCCCACTTTCTTAGGTGACTAATCATACATGTTCCTTTCTCCTTAAACTTCCAATATATCCTCCAACTTTACTCACAACTTGTATTTTGTCTCTTATTCCAATGAGAAAATTGAAGTAACCAAAAGAGTACTTCCACAGGCTTCTACCAGGCCTACCTATGTCTCTGAATCTGTCTACATCCTATATCCTCTGTCTTGGCTTCTGTTACTGTGGATGCGCAAACATGCTAATGTTGCTTCCATTTTCAAAAAAAAAAAAAAAAAAAAACTTCCCTTGACTCCAGACCAAAAACCTTGGAGTTCTTCTTTTCCCTCTTTTTCTATCACTTCACATATAACCTTCATAAGCAAATCCCATTGGTTCTACTTTCATTGTATAAGGTCTGTCCAGAAAAAGTCCAGCCACTGTTAATATAACAAGAGTGGTTTGTGCAACATCAATGTAACCTGGAAGCAAGGACAGTGGACTGGAATGCACATACATAAACAATGATAACTTCACTGTACTGGCCAGTATGGGCAGTAGACGCCTTTGATTGAACAGGTGTATTATGTGGCCATTGCATTCAAAATGACTGAGTGAGTAGAGCAATGAATCTGCATCAAATTTTGTGTCAAGCTTGAATATTCTTCTGTGGAAACTATTTGATGATTCAGAAAGCCGCATCCACAGGCAACTGGTGATTGGCAGCTTCATCAGGACAATGTGCCCACTCATGCATCATGTCTCATGCAGAGTTTTTTGTGAAACATCAGATTACCCAGGTGACTCAGCCTCCCTGCAGCTCAGATTTGGCACCCTATGACTTCTGGCTTTTCCTGGAACTAAAATCGCCTTTGAAAGGGAACAGATTTCAGCCATTGATGATATTCAGGAAAATACGATTGGGGCAGCTGATTGAGATTAGGAAAATTTTGTGGGGTCCCAAGGTGCCTACTTTGAAGGGGACTGAGGTGTCATTGCCCTGTGTACAATGTTTCTTGTATCTTGTATCTTTTTCAATAAACGTCTCTATTTTTCATATTACATGGCTGGATACCTTCTGGATAAGCCTTTTATATTCAGAATTTGATTACTTCTTACAATGCCACTGCTTCTGCCCTTGTCCAAGCCATGATCATTTCTTACATCCTCCCCCTCTCAAGTATTTTCACCATAGCAACAGGGTGGTATGCTATGTCTTCAGAATGCTCAGTACAGATTTAATACTTTCAGCTGATCATATGGTAGGGGCAAGAATACATTTTTATATGAACTGAGAAATTCCTCCAACATCAGTGAAACTCTAGCTGCTTCATGTATTCTTTCTCCAATAAGCAGAGATGAACCCAATTTATTAGGGAGTGCAGGAAAAGTGAGGAGTTCTATATGGCAAGAAAGTTCATCGAATTTATAGGAAGAGATGAGAGTTGAGATCTTATTATAAAACCTTCATAATATTTAAACACCACTGTGGTGGAGCTTTGTCCAGCAGAGCCCCCCTGTCTGTCCTGGATGGGAATAATTCTACCAAGACATGATCTGCTTGGGGAGGAAAGGTGGCCAATTTCTCAAAGGAGAAGGCCCTTGAGCCTGTTCCTCAATTGCCTCTCCTTCTTTTATCGAGTTTAATTTACATAGGAATACAGGACATATACATAAAGCTCATCAATCATTATCAGGTAGTCATTATCAGACAATAGATAACATTCAAAGAACTATGAGGGCTTATTGTGAGTCAGGGTCAGATAGCCAAAGGGCCATAAAACTTTGGGGAACAAACTCATTTTATGTTTGGACCCTTATCATTTAAATTGAAGGCATTGTTAGCAATGCAAGTTTCACAGGATTTTATGCATTCTTTTCTTAGGGCTGATTGTCCCGAAACCCCACCCTTTCTATCACAGGGCCTCACCTGCTTCCAGCATTGTTTCAGGCTGAAGTCAGGTGGGGGATTTGAGCAGCCAAAAAATTAGGAGACTTTTTACAGATAGAATGAGGACTCAGGCCCTTGAAAAGCTGAAGGGTGAGGGTCCATCACCCCTTTTCTATAGTCCCCTAAGTTCTTCCCTGATGGCCCCTTCAAGATGGCGCCTGTCTTAGGTCATCCCTCCCTTGAGGAATCTTAGCTGCCATTGGGTAACCAGTCATCCACCCAGGGCTAAGCAGGGTGAAGTAAAGGGGGCAGAGGCAGCACCTCTGCCAGGAAGATAAGCTTTGTCTCCTTGGTGACTTATGGTCCCAAGGTCTTTTTATTCAGCCTTAGCCATGGGGAGCTACAGCTTCTGAAACCAGGTAGGGTGGTTCCCAACACATCAGTATATGGTAATGCATGATGATTATCCCAATGTTTAAAATTAATTGACTTCTGTCTTCTCAAACATGCAACTATCATATTGGTGTCAGGTTCAGCCTATAACTAGCTATGGTCAAAAGAATGCTTCAGATTCCTCTGCCAGCCCATTCAGTAGTTTTACACTGTGTTAATATTTAACATTTGTATATTATGCTGTTTTTACCTCTTAGGTTTAAAGGAACAGGAGTCCTGTGTGAGTAGCTACTCAATGGTTATAGTTATAATGACAAGAGTGCTTGGTTTGCTTATGTTTGTGGTAGGGTCTGTATTTCTGTATTCTAAGTGTTATAAAAACTCTATTTATGTGCCATTAAACCTTGTCAGCAAGTAATACAGTTTATAAAGCACTATCTAATGCTCCACAAGCTTCATTGGATATTTAGCTCTGGTCTCATTGTTCATTTAAGTAATTTTTATAGTTTATAGTAGTTTATGAAAATTAGCTTCTGTACAAATAGTAGAGAATAGGATTAAAACTTCTCACCTTGTAGAGGAGATTTTGGAGAGGGCATCTCTCACTACTTTGTAGGCTATATCTGTTTATCCCTCAGTGACTAAAGGATTAATGTGTGACTAAAAGATTAATGTATAACTAAAAATCCCTTTCTTATAAATACTTGCAAGTGCTAGAATGCCATTTACATGTTATTTAATTTTCCCAAGTTCCTATTTATTTTTGAGAGAGCTTGATGTGTATGATGGCTATAAATATCATTAAATATTTAACCACATTATCCCCATTTTACCAGTATAAATGGTAATGAAACTGAGTTACAGAAACTTACCTTTATTAGAATATTAGGACTTCATTACAATATTCAAGAATTTCTTCTGTATGAATCATTATGTTGCATACTGTATAATGTCAGGCAAACTGATGAATGTATAACCATACATTTTAATAACCAAAATGCCCAAATATAATGGACAGCACATAGTGGCTGCATGCCTGACATGTCATAGTATAATGTGTAATGACGTATATCATCCCTTTTCCTATGGATGAAAGGTGGGTTGTGAATGAAAATAACATACTAGGCATTACATGGTGGATTCATGTCTCCACCAGGAACAACCCTAATCTAAGACAAAGAAGATTGTGGAAACCTTATGGCATGCTCAGATTAAACTGAATTTTGGAGTAACTGCTATACTCTTGCCTCTGGCATGGGAAGTTACTATGTGTGTACCCTAACTGTATCCAGGCAAGTAATAGTCAATGGCAACAAGGCATATGTTGGATTTCACATTGACCAGTGAAATAAAAGTGGGCTCTAGGTGAAATAGAAACTGGCCAAAGTATAATGTGACAAGCTGGATTTACTTTTAATGAAGAGTGATTTTCAGAAGAAAATAATTTACTCTCTAAAATATATGGATTAAAAGGAATCATCTCCCAAGAAGAGGGAAAAGAATGAGAATTCATTTGGAAAAGTGATAAAGCCTTAATAATATACTAATACAAACCTAATGCACAATGCTACAGAATGCTAGCTCTCAAGACTGGAAAACAGCATATATTCTGACACAACAGGGTCTATTACCTATTTTACTGCAAATGGAAGCCCAAGTAGCCCTGGGGTAATGGCCTTCCCTTTTTAGCTATGAAGCTTAGAGAAAGCATCTGAGACACATGCAGATCGCCAAATTTACAAAGATTTTCTAGGTGAAATTGTAATTTATATCACAGATCTCTGACTGATCTTGACCAAAGTATGAACCAAAATAAAAGTAGCTTTTAGCAATAGGAATAAAACTGAATAATACTCATACATTCCCCAGAAAAAAGATAAGTATCGCCTTGCTGAATAACAGTCAATGTGAACTATAGAATATGAGTTGAGACAAATTATTTGCTTTGTCTTCAGCTAACATGGAACATAGAAATGATGGAATCATTACTATTGGTTATAATATTTGCACATAATAATATGTGGTATATAGGCAAAGAGCAATTCTTATAGGAAGTTTTAATAAATACTCTTTTATACTTCTTTGTTTGTTTTGTAACAAAACCAACCTGTATCTTAACTATATTGTAATATGGTATGTTACTAGGGTTGTTGATAAGATTAAACTATTCTATATAAATAAATCATGACAATCAAGTTATTGGGAAATTAAAACCTCCCCAGGATATGATAATAATGGAGAGTGATTGGTCTGAAGAAGAACTAGATTTACTTCATTACTGTATTAAATAGCTATGTAAAGTTTATCACAAAGTTCAAGTTACCATAGATGAAAGGAGAAAACAGATGTTAAATTGGTACATTAGTATAAATATATTTTAAATGGTCTTATAAACTGGAAGAATTGTTTCTTTGAGCCTATTTTCACCCTTTGTTGCTTTCTAAAGTATTATATATGCTTATCTTGTTCTTACTGTAACATATATAAATGCTGTAGTAACTGTAAAAGCCCAAATAACTATGACTACTGTGTTGTTTAAAAGACCTTGACCTAGAACATAAGGATGGATTGTGAGGACAGATAACACAGTAGATATAATTGCTTACTCCTTGCAAATCACGAGCAAATGGATCATTGGCCCTTGGCCAACCCCAGAAATGTGACACTCAAAGTGTTCATTATGTTGGTGACATGATTTTGTTATAGACACCTAGAGCAATGGACCATGTTGTAACAGCTCGTCAAGGTTGCTTGACACAATCAAGATTGATGGCATGCATTTGGTTTCATTGTTGGGGTCATTTTCAGTAGCATGGCCAGAAACTAGCAGAATTACCTAGTGACCAGACACCCCATCTGAATCTCAGACTCTGAGATTCAGATAGGCTCCCTGAGCAGAGATATACCACACACATGGCCTTGTAGTTCACTGCCAAAGAAAGAGCACTTCTGTGTGGTCTCAGATAAGAAAAAACTAAGCTACATTATCTTAAAATTTATCCTTGAACTTAAAGCATGACCAAAAATATCTACACTATTTCTGGTTACATTAAGTTTTCTCTGCTGGTATGTAAAATTAATTGGAAGATTTATCAGCTGTCTGTGTACACTATCAATATACTATACACATTCATGTTAGGTATGTTTGTATGCATGTATCTACTTCTGTCTATATTTCAAAATTAGTAACTTTTAAAATACCATTATTTTGGCTCTTATATAAGAAGAGCAGATTAAACAAATTTTTGTCTGAGTAGGATCTAGTTTTATAGTCTTTCTATGACTTTCTCATAGGAAACTACTATGGGTCTCAGGACTTTTATATATTTATTTTAATTTTATATTTATATTATAAAGGTTTTGCTAGTCTTTCTTTGACAAATGCTATAATTTGAACCATATCCTCTCTACTGGGTTGAAATCCCCTTTTTCTCACTGCTTTTTCTGACAGTGCATTTCCTCACACTATTCACAGTGATTACCTGCATGTGAGTGGTCTGCACTCCTGTTCACCTCCATCTTGGGAATTCTATAGACTTATATGAAGCTATTATATAGCCTGTACCTCCTCTTTCCTTTAGGAATACTTCACTCAAATATTATGCATAACTTTTTATTTTTAAAAATTGATTTCTTTCAGTTATTACAGATCTAAACAGGCACATGATTTATACATTGATTTTGTTCACTGAAATATATATATGAGGGAAACAATCTTCTTACTAAAATTTTTCATTTTAAGTATTGTTTTATAAATTCTGAGCCAAATTTTTAATGAAAATCTTTGTTTAAAAATTGGTGGCTTAAGCCCTGGCTGGTATAGCTCAGTGGATTGAGCGCGGGCCTGTGAACCAGAGGATCGTGGTTTGATTCCCAGTCAGGGCACATGCCTGGGTTGCAGGCCAGTTCCCTGCAGGGGCCCATTCCCAGCAGGGGCCCATTCCCAGCAGGGGATGCACGAGAAGCAACTATACATTGATGTTTCTCTTCCTCTCTCCTTCCCTTCCCCTCTAAAGATAAATAAATTTTTAAAAATGGTGGCTTAAGTGCAGGAAAATCTATTTTACTTATATTCACCCTCCTTTCTTGCTTTTGCAGGCCCTGCTTCCTATCAAGTAATTTGGTTTAACTACATCCCTAGTGTTATTCATGTGGGTTTCATGTAAGCTAAAAGCTGGACACCTTGGGACCTAAAACAGGCTGACAAATCACCAGACTGACACATTTATTTTGCTTAATTGAATATAAATACATAAATGAACTAGGCAGAATATCATTTTCATCCCAAATAAAGTCCTACTCAGAACCAAAATACCACATAGCTGAGATTCTTCAGTGACTAGAGCAATCACAGCTTTTGAATAGCTAAAATAATGACATTAAGCTTCAGTTTTTAAAAATTGGACAACAACCAAGTTTCTTTCTTTCAATCGATCTTTAATTCTACTGCCAAATATTCTTACACCAGGTATCTCTTAGGTTGGGGGAGGAGAGGAGAAGTCTGTTGGTATGATACACTTTTTAAAAAGAGATCACCAAATCTCAGTGAGTAGTAAATTTTGGAAGGATTTGATGATTGGTTAATAGCCGACTTTCAGATTTCTTTTTTCTTGTATTTATCTTCTTCATAAGGAATGTGAAACCTTTTAAAAGTTTCTGTGCTGTTGCACAGTGGAAGCAGTGTACTATAGTGAAGAGATCATTGGCTTTAAAGTCCATTGGAACCTGAGGTTGAATTGAATCACAGTTCTGCAACTAACCAGTTGCCTGGACTTTAGTCAAGCTTGTGAACCTTTTCTTGTCTATAAAACTTGGATATTAAAATGCCTGTTCCATAAGGTTGTTAATGATTAGACAGATAACACTAAGTTTGCCCTAGTTGAGTAGTTCAGTTCATTAAAGCATCCTCCCGATATGCCAAGGTTGCAGGATCAATCCCTGGTCAGAGCACATACAAAAATCAACCAATTAATGCATAAATAAGTGGAGCAACAAATCTCTCTCTCTCTTCCTCCCTCCCTTCCCACCTCCCTCCCCTTCCTCTCTCTCTAAACTCAATAAATAAATTTTTAAAAAGATGACACTAAGATTAGTATTGAACCTGACATGTGGTAGGAGCCTAATACATGTTCTCTAAACCTTTTCCCCCCAAATTTAGTGGAATAGAGGCTTTTGATAAGTAAAACTGACTTGAATGAGAAAATCTATTTTAATTTCCTAAATTCAGAAGCTAACCTTTGAGCAATGACTAGACACTATGGGGATTTTTAAGAATGATTAAGGCCCATTCCTCACACTCTAGTACATAGGTGGCAAACACAAGGCCCGTGCACTGAGTCTCGCCTTCCATTTGTTTTATCCAGCCTCGCACCTTGTTTCTACCCAGTGACAGTGCTGAGCTCTCACTTAACTGTTCACAAGTACTTACATTTATACTGTCCTAAAATTACATTCGGCCCTTTGAAGGCAACTGTGAGGCTGATGTGGACCCTGGTGAAAATCAGTTTGACACCTCTGATCTAGTAGAAGAGAAAGACATGAATAATATAATTACAGAATATGATAAGAGGTAGAAATAATGTCCTATGGGAATTTATAGAGTAGGAGGATATTCTGATATGATGGAGAGGCATTGAAAAAATGTCCAATGTAAGTTCTGTAACAAAGTAGATATATTCTTGAAGTTCTTTTTAAGGAACAATATATAAATTACAGTTTGGGGGCATATTGTATTTAAATGTTGAGGCATATTTGAGTACCCATAAGTTTGACTTAATATTATCCAAGCAATATATGTAATGTAGACTACTTAGTCTTAATATGCTTTTCATATATTTTTTTATATTTTTTATTGTTGACATTATTACAGATATACCCACTTCCCCCCTCTTTTGCCCCCCTCCACCGAGCGCCCACCCCCAAACCATCACCACATTGTTGTCTGGGTCCATGGGCTATGCATATATGTATATATATCCTTTGGCTAATCTCTTTCAGTCACCCCAACCCCTCCCATCTGATATCTATCAGTCTGTTCCATGTATCCATGTCTCATTATTTCATTCATTAGTTTATTTTGTTCATTAAATTCCACATATGAGTGATATATATGGTATTTGTCTTTCTCTGACTGGCTTATTTATTTATTTATTTATTTGGTTTTTCTTTTTTTATTTTTTTTAAATATAATTTTTATTTAATTCTTGTTCAAGTACAGGTTTCTGTCTTATATTCCCAACCCTGCCCGCCCCCCACCCCATGCTCCCCACCTCCCTCCCCTTTCCACCCCCCACCCTTAGTTATTGTCCATGTGTCCTTTATACTTGTTCATGTGAGTCCATCCCCTTTTCCCCTATGATTCTCTCCCCTCTCCCCTCTGGACCCTGTCAGCCTGTTCCATATTTGAGTGTCATTGGTCGTATTTTGCTTGCTTGTTTGGTTTGTTTAGATTCCTGTTAATGGTGAGATCATATGATATTTGTCTTTCACTGCCTGGCTTATTTCGCTCAGCATAATGCTTTCCAGTTCCATCCATGATGTTGCAAAAGGCAGTAGTTCCTTCTTCCTTTCTGCGGCATAGAATTCTATTGTGTAAATGTACCATAGTTTTGTGATCCAGTCATTGACCGATGGGCATCTAGGTTGCTTCCAACTCTTGGCTATCGTGAATTGTGCTGCTATGAACATTGGGGTGCATAGGTTCTTTTGGATTGGTGTTTCAGGATTCTTAGGATATACTCCTAAGAGTGGAATTGCTGGGTCAAAAGGTACGTCCATTTTTAGTTTTCTTAGAAAATTCCATACTGTTTTCCATAGTGGTTGTACCAGTCTGCAATCCCACCAACAGTGAACTAGGGTCCCCTTTTCCCCACAACCTCTCCAGCACTTGTTTGTTTCTTTGTTTATGATATGACTGGCTTATTTTATTTAGCATAATAATCTCCAGGTCCATCCATGCTGCCACAAAGGGTATGAGTTCCTTCTTATCTATAGCTATGTAGCGTTCTATTGTGAAAATGTACCACAGTTTTTTTATTCAGTCTTCCACTGATGGGCACTTAGAGCATTTCCAGATCTTGACTATGGTAAATAATACTGCTATAAACATAAGGGTGCATATATTCTTTCTGATTGGTGTTTTGGGATACTTAGGATATATTCCCAGAAGTGGAACTGCTGGGTCAAAAGGCAGTACTATTTTTAGTTTTTGAGGAAAGTACATACTGTTTTCCACAGTGGCTGCACCAGTCTGCATTCCTGCCAGCAGTGCACTAAGATTTCCTTTTTTCTACACCTTTGCCACACTTTTTTGTTGATTCATTGATAGAAGCCAGTCCAGTAGATGTGAAGTAGATACCTCAGTGTGATTTTTAATATGCATCTCTCTGATGATTAGTGACATTGGGCATTTTTTCATATGTCTATTGGCCATTTGTATATCCTCTTTGGGGAAGTGTCTATTCAGGTCCTTTGCTCATTATTTTTAATTGACTTGTTTGTCTTCCTGATGTTGAGTTGTATAAGCTATTTATATATTTTGGAAATTAACAATTTATGAGATGTATCATTAGATAATATGTTCTCCCATATGGTGGGCTCCCTTTCCATTTTGATTATGGTTTCTTTTGCTGTGCAGAAGCTTTTTACTTTGATGTAGTCCCATTTTTTTCCTGTGTTTCCCTTGCCCTAGGAGGAATTTTAACCAAAATATTGCTCCAAGAGATGTTTGAGATTTTACCGCCTATGTTTCCTTCTAGGATTTTTATAGTTCCCTAACTTAAATTTAAGTCCTGTGTTGATTTTGAGTTAATTGTTGTGTATGGTGTAAGTTGGTGGTTTAGTTGCATTTTTTACATGAACCTGTCCAATTTTACCAACATCATTTATTGAAGAGACTTCATTGTATCAAATATTAATTGACCATAAAAAATATAGGTTGGTTTCTGAATTCTCTGTTCTATTCCATTGATCCACTGCATGTTTCTTTGCCAGTACCAGGCTGTTCTGATTACAGTTACTTTTTAGTATAGATTAGTTTAATATAGTTTTAATATACTGTAGTACCTGGCATTGTGAACCGTCCAACTTTGTTATTCTTTCTCAAGAATGCTGAAGCTATTTGGGGTCTTTTTTTTGGTTCCATATTAATTTGGGGGATATTTGTTCTAGATCTGTGAAATATGCCATTGTAATTTTTCAGGAATTTCTTTGAATATATCATTTGGTAGTATGAACATTTGAATGATGTTAATTATCCCAGTCCATGAACCTAGTATATGCTTCTACTTGTTTATGTTTTCTTCTGTTTCTTTCCTCAGTGTCCTCAGTTTTTTGAATATAGGTTTTTTACCCCCTGGTTAAGTTTATTACTTGGTTCCTTATTTTTTTCTTTTTGTTGTAATGGTAAATGAGATTTTTTTCTTAGTTTGTTTCTCTGGGAGTTCATTATTATTGTATAAAAGTGCCACCCACTTGTGGATATTAATTTTGTACCCTGATACTTTGCTGAATTTATTTATTAAATTAAATAGTTTTTTGGTGGAGCCTTTAGAGTTTTCTATGTATAATATCATGTTATCTGCAGATAATGACATTTTTACTTCTTCCTTCCCAGTTTATATGCCTTTTATTTTTCTTTTGTGGCTAAGACTTCTAGAATTATCTTTAATAAGAATGGTGAAAGCAGACATCCCTGTCTTGTTCGTACCTTACAGGTTATATTTCACTTTTCATAGAAATAAATGTATCTTGGAGTCTCTTACTATTAGAGCAACAGTGAAATATTTAAAGTACTAATGGCAGTTTTGCAAGTGAATTTCATTTAAGCTCCAAAAATACAGTTTGTGTTTCTTAAGTAAACCACATGGCTCACATCTATATTTAGAGAAAATGACTCTTTTTTTTTTTGGTAAAAACTCAGGAGTAGTTAGCTAGAAATATCCAAGTTTTCTTTTAAAGGATTTTTTATTCAAGGGCTGCTTTGTTAAACATTGATTTCTAGTGTGCTGGATGCAAATCTTTTATAAATTCTTTATAATCAAGTTCCCTGCTTGGAATTTTTTGGCATCTTGGTGTTTACCCTGTATTTTTGTGTCTCCCACTTTATATTAGCATTCATATTAATGCAAGTTCTCTTCTCATTGGCATAGACTTGGACATTACATTTAAAGCTTGCTTTCAATCCTGTCCCTCAAATGAATTTCAATTAGTCTTGGATATAATATATATTTAACATTCATTCTTAATAAATTGATAAGCACTAACACTTGAGATTCAGGCATTTCTATTGTGTTGAATTGAATATTTTGGAATAGGAAATCACACTATATAGACTTAAATAAGTAAATACACTAGAGGTGTATCATTTCCTTGTCAGTGCATATCTCCAATCACATTGTACAGCTTCTTAAGTCTAAATCAGGAGTGCTCTAAAGACAAAGTGTAAGATTATTGTCAAAGGCTCATCAACTACATGTTTTCTTTTCCCATTTTCTCTTCTTGGTTTATCATCTATATTTTTCTAGTTTGGTGTCTAAATATTTAAGATCATGAGCTATATAAAAAAATAGTGACATTTGCAATTCTAGGCCAGGGTCCTGTGGTCATACTGGTTGTTCACTTTAAGGACTTGGCAACAATTTGACAAGCCATAGAATCCAGGAGTTAGAAAAACTTCAAAAGATATTTGAGTTCTTGTGATAGGATCTTGGAATACAAACAGTTCCTTATTGGAACTCTTCTTACTGGGACAACTTTATCGTTTAGAGGTTGCATGCTCTTTTGGACAATTTTTTTATTTGTTCATTTTGTTTTTGTGTTTAATTTTTTCCACTCCACCATTTTCTCATCTTTAAAATGAGGGTATTATCTCTTTCAGCAGGTTGTTGTGAAGATTAAAGGAAGTAACAGATATAAAAATATTTTTAAATTATAAAATAACTATATAAATATGAGGAAGTGATACTAGCTTCCTGCTCCAAGCCACAGTGATAAAAGATGGCTACCTTGATGTTGGGAAGAAAGACTTAACTCTGGTCTTCAGTGGGACTTAACCACTCGGAGATTTTTAAAAAATATTTTATTTACTTATTTTCAGAGAGAGGGGAAGGGAAGGAGAGAGGGAGAGAAATATCAATGTGTGGTTGCCTCTCATATGTCCCCCACTGGGAACTGGCCTGCAACCCGGGCATGTGCCCCAACTGGGAATCGAGCTGTGATCATTTGCTTCACAGGCCCGCGCTCAATCCACTGAGCTACAGTGACCAGGGCACAACTCAGAGATTTTGAGCATGGCGTTCCTCCTCTTTGGGCTTCAGTTTTAATATGTCAGATTAAATATCAGGCTAGGTGACCTCTGAGAACTCTTCTAGTTCTCAAGATACTAAATGTAGTTCCTTTTATTGTCACCCTATTATTTACTTATGATTCAAGCAACAAAATAGAAGGGAAAATATTTGTGCTTAAGATAAAGTGCCATCATAGAATTCTCCTTGTGAGTTGTGGGGTAACTCAGGACATGGCCCCTCCACAACCTCAGAGAACAGGTGGCTGCATGGCCAACAGCCATAAGGACAAGGAAAACAGTCTGTATCTAGATGTCACAGCCCTCTCAAGGCCCCTGTGTCTCAAGGCTCCTGTGTTTATCACAAAGTGTAGAATTTTCACATGCAACTGCTGCTCCCTCCTCCCTCCCTAACCCTATAAATAGCACCAATGCTGGAGGCAGGGTGCAGTCCTTCTTGCACCAATTCACCACCATTGGTGTACTCCATGTAGAGTGATCAACAAACAGGATGTCCACAGCATGTCCATATCTGCTGGTCTTCCGGGTGTCTTTTTACAAAATATGATAACAAGTGCAATCCCCTGGTTTGGAGTTCCTGCATTACATGAGTTAACTCTCAATTAAGTCCCAAAGTGAGAATAAGGGAGCCTCAATTAGTACTTCTTTCCATCTGAAGACTAGGCCTTCCTGTTAACTGTTTCTATGAAATAACAATCAGAATTTTCTGCTGTTCCTGTGACAGCAAAGAAATAGTTTGACTAGTAATCTTTTTGAACTAAGACAAATACCTTTCATAAAATGATATCTGATATAGGAGGTAGGTTTGGGTGTTAACAAATTTGCTCACATACCTACATTCATGGATTATTCTATTCTAAAATATATTTGCTACAGATATATAAAAATGTGTTATAAGAAACTGTTACAGATATTTTTGAATAGTACTTTATATTTTCATTTAAAACATCTTATTGCCCTGGGTAGTATGTCTCAGTGGATTGAGTATTGGTCTGCAAACCAAAGGGTCACTGGTTCGATTCCTAGTCAGGGTACATGCCTGGGTTGCAGGCCAGGTATCCAGTTAGGGGGCACCTGAGACGCAACCACTCATTGACCTTTCTCTCCCTCTCTTTATCCTCCCCTTCCCCTGTTTAAAAACAAATAAATAAAATCTTTAAAAACACTTTTTATTAAATGTCCACTGTATGCCAGATATTATACTACAGACTATTTAAATTATTTCTAATTTTCACATAGCCTAGATATCAGATGTGGGTTTCTCTACTGGGGATAGAGGTGCATATATGGGGATGAGGAAGCTGTTTACCTTCTCACAGTGACCTCTGGTTCTAAGTGCCTACTTTTTGCTGAATTTCTGCCAAGTTTATTCATTTTGCATTTCAAAATAAGAAGATTGCTTATTATCTTGACATGTTGCACATGCTATCTCTCTATTCCACACAGCATCTATCCAGCTGTGACATTTGGCCTCTTCTTTGATTTACACGTATATTTACTTGCAGTATTTGTGCATAAAGTAGATTTTAATGAAAGAGACAGAAGATATTTTTGCAGCATCACAAATAACTTCAGATTAACACTGAATGTCTCATACCACCTGGGACTTTTTACTTTTGGCCAGTTTATTGTTTACTCTCTTATCTTTCCTTCATCTCTCAGTTTTCCTCTATACCCCCACTTCAGTTCTGATTTAATTATGTAAAACATTTTAGTTCTTATTCCCTGTGTGAGCCTGGGGCTCACCTTTGCATGCCCAGACTCATGTAGGTACATGCTGAATGGGAACAAAACAGGTCTACCACTTTCAGAAGCCACCCTCCTTTAGAAGGTGGTAGTGATTACAAACAGTAATTTTTCCATAAGCCAAATAACACTGTAAGGATTGGTATTATCCTCATTTTATAGATATGTAAACAAGCTCAAAGAATTGATGACATCTCCAGGGTTATTTATTTAATAAGTAACAAAATCATATTTTGAATCTAGGTTCAATTGAATTTTAATTGTGTGTACTTTCTTCCAAGTGAGAAATGATTTTTAAAAGTGGAAAAGATACACTTTTAAGGTTCTCTAAGCTTGAAAATAGGAAAATTGTCTTGAAAATTTATAGCATCTGAATCCATTTGGAATAGGAACATGTAGCTTTACCATTACAGCCCAAAGATGCTGTTTAAGAAGGTAGGGAAAAAGTGAAGTTTTAGTAATTTGAGAAATACTGCCTGATAAATAGGACATTTATTATGGTTACCATATTTTTTGGAGCATAAGACACACCTAGGTTTTAGGGGAAAATAGGAAAAATATTTTTGAAGCAGAAAATATGATAAAATATTTAATAATATAAATAACATAATATTTCACCAATGTAAATATAAACAGAACTCATCAGCAGTATTAACAACCATCATTCCTCCCAAATGCGTAGGTGTGTCTTATAGTCCAAAAAATGTGGTGATTAAAATCTTATCTTTTATAAATTTATTTAATTGAATAAATATTTATTAATCTCTAACTTTATCATTGCATTTTCTTAAAAAATAGTTTTTCTAATATCTATGTTTCATTACAGAGACAATTAAAGGCAGATGCTAAAAAAGCTATTGGAAGGCTTCAACTCCGCACACTGAAACAAGGAGACAAGGTATATTCATGACTTGAAAATGCTTTGTGTTTTAAAGCAACACTTACCTGACCATTGTGAAAGCTAAGGGTTCTTCCAAACTAGTCTTTTGGTTGGAATTTATAAATCTTACTGACTTTTAAAAATGTATTCAATGTTGGAGGTATGCTAAAAATGGCCCCCAAAGTTATCTAGGTTCTAATCCCTGGAACCCGTGAATGTTACTTTATATGGCAAAAAGGACTTTGAAGATGTGACTAAATTAAGGATTTTGAGATGGGGAGATTATTCTGGATTATCTAGGTGGGTCCTAAATATAATCAATATCATGTTGGAGTGAGGAAGGGAAAGATTTGACTATAGTACAGTAGGAAGCATGACAATGGAAGCAAGAGTTTGGGGTGACACCAGAAAGGTGCCATGAGCCAAGGAATGTACACAACATCTAGAATCTGGGGGGGAAAAAGGGATTCTCCCTTGAATCCTTCAGAAGGAGCATAGCCCTGTCAACTCTTTGATTTTTAAAATTATGATGTCCATGACAATGAGAAAATAAATTTGTGCTATTTTAAACCACTAAGTAATAGTAATTTGTTTTAGCAATAACAGGAAGCTAATACAGTGCTTTGATATAACTTTACTTGAATAGGCTCAGATTTAGGACAGTTGAAAAATACCATCCCTGTGTAAAACGTATATCAAAGCTATCTATAGAACTTACTGAAGTAAAAAATATCATTTATAATAGCATCAAAACCATTAAATAGTTATAAGTTTTACAAAATAGGTACAAGATCTATATGCTGAAAACTGCAAGAACATGGAAAAAAGAAAGCAAGGAAGAACTAAATAAATGGAGATATATACATGTGCATGACTCAGAAGACTCACTGTTGTCAAGATGTTGATCCCCCTGTCAAACTAATCTATAGATTCAATGCAGTTTCAATCAACATCCTACTGGATCTTTTGTAGAAATTGACAAGTTGATTCTAAGCTTATGAGGGGAAAAAAACCAACTACAATAACCAAAACCATTTTAACTTAATTTTTATTGCTGACACTGTTACAGATGTCCCCATACTCCCCCTCTGCCCACCTCCACCCAGCCCCTGCTCCCCCTTCCCACTGGCTATCCCCTCACTGTTGTCTGTGTCTACGTATCATGCATATATGTTCTTTGGCTAATTCCTTCACCTCTGACAGCTCTTAGTCTGTTCCATGTAACCATACCTCTGTTTCTGTTTTGTTTGTAAGTTTACAAGAGGGGATCTAAAAACCCAGAATTTATATATAAAAGATTTTGTACTCATTCTTACATGTTTAAATTTCAGTTGCCTTCAAAGTAGTCTCCATTCCATTCAATACAGCAATTAAGGCTTTTTTCCACAGCTTAAAACAATTTTTGAACTTGTCGATTTTTATGCCTTTTAGTGTTTATGCCATTTTTTGTTCCATCCCTTCCATATTGGCAAAATATTTTCCTTTGAGGACTTTTTTGTAATCTGGGGAAACCAAAAAAAAAGTTGCTCAGGGTGACATTGGGTGAATAGAGGGGATGAGGCACAGAGGTTATGCTGGCTTTGGTCAAAAACTGCTGAACACTCAGCCCTGCTGAGTGGGCAGTGCACAGGTGTGCTCGTAAGTCATGCATCATGAAATGGGCAAATACATTGAGAGTCTGCAAAAAAATTTCACTGAAACCAAATGCAGCCTCTCACAACATTGCCAACTGGTACACTGGTACAGATGGGTTTCTAGAACACTCACCTAGAGGGGGAAACTTTTACTAAAAGAGGCCTGCCCTCCAGAAAAGAATTCAAGGTTTTTCTTCAGTCCCACCTCGTATTTTATTAGATTCCATATGTAAGTAAGATCAACTTGTCTTTGTCTTTCTCTGATTGGCTTATTTCAATTAGCATAATAATCTGTAGGTCCATCCATTATCACAAAAGGTAAGATTTTTTTCCTTTTAAAGCTACATAGTATTCCATTATATAAATGTACCACAGCTTTTTTATCCATTCATTTACTGATAGATACTTTGGCTGTTTGCAGTTTTTATAAAGAAGAACAAATTGGATGACTAACATTACCTGATTTGCAGGGTTATTTTAAAGCTACAGTAGTCAAGATATTGTTATATTGATATGATCTCACATATAAGTGGAACCTAATCAACAAAACAAGCAAACAAAATAGAACCAGAAACATGGAAATAAAGAAAAAACTGACAGTGACCAGAGGAGTGGGGTGAAGAGGACAATGGGGGAAAGAAGGGAAAGGGTCAAGTCAAGGGACATGTGTAAAGGACCCACAGACAAAGACAACAGGGGGTGGTGAGGATTGAGTGTGGGAGGGAGATGGGTAGGGCAGGGTAGTGTAATGGAGATAAAATGGGGACAACTGTAATTGAACAACAATTAAAAAAATTAAGATATTGTGGTATTGGAGAAAAGAGAGATCTGTATTTAAATAGATGGTACAGAAGAGAGAGTCCAGAAATAGACCTACACATATATGATTAATTGATTTTGACAAATGTACCAATGCAATTCGATAAAGAAAGGATAGCCAATTGTTGGCTCTCCATATACAATGATTGAATATCCATATGTGAAAAAGTGAACCTTAGTCCATACTTAATGCACTTTGTAAAAATTAACTCAAAATGGATCACATGCCTAAACACAAAATATAGAACTATGAATTTTTAGAAGAAACATCAGAGAAAAATATCTTCATTACTTGGGTTAGGCAAAGATTACTTTCATGTGATACCCAAAACATGTCCATCAAAAAAATGAAAATTTGGCCCTAGCTGGTGGGGCTCAGTGGATTTATCCCTGGGTTGTGGGCTAGGTCCTCAGTAGGGGGCATGCTAGAGGCAACCACACAGTGATGTTTCTCTCCCTCTCTTCTCTCCTCCCTTCCCCTCTGTCTAAAAATAAATAAAATATTTTTAAAAACAAAATTTAACACTGTCAAAATTAAGACTTTTTGCTCTTTGAAAGACAATGTTAAGAGAATGAAAAGACAAGCAACAAACTAGAAGAAATTATTTGCAAAACCCAGACTGATAAAAAGCTCTATCCAGAATATATAAATGACTCTCAGTACTCAACATACAAAAATCTATTGAAAAGTGGGCAAAACAGACATTTTACTGAAGGATATATATGGATAGCAAAAAAAAAGCACATAAAAAGATGCTCAATATCATTAGTCATTAGAGATATAAATAAAACCACAGTCCACAGCACATTCATTTGAATAGCTAATACCGATACAACTGACAACACCAAAAGCTGGCCAAGATGTGGAAAAATTATAACTCTCAAAAATTTCCTGGTGAAATTGTAATGTATAGCCAGTTTGGAGAACAGTTTGCCAAATTTTCATGAAACCAAATATACACTTTCCAAACAACCAAGAAATCTCACTAATAATATTTACCCTAGAGAAAAAAATATGTTCACATAAAAACTTATACACAATTGTTTGGCTTTATTAATAATTACCAAACAATGGGAAAGAACCCAAATGTCCTTCAAATGGTGAATGTAAAAACACTGTGATACATTCATATCCTGGAATAATATTTCGCAATTTAAAGGGAAGGGACCCCACCGATACACAACAATATGGATGAATCTGAAATACATTAAGTGAAAGAAGCCAGAATCAAATGCAGGAGTCCATATATAGAATATTCTGGAAAAGCCAAAAGTATAGGAACTAAAAGTAGATCAGTGGTTGCCAGAGGGTGGGGGTGAGGATAACTATAAAAGGAGAAGATAACTATAAATGGATACAGAGGAATTTGTTGAAGTAATAAAACTATCTTATATCTTTATTGTGGTGGCAATTAAGTGACTGTATGCTGGTATGAATTTGCAAAACTGTATAATAAAAGGTGAACTTTAGTGTGTGTGAATTATATTTTAATTTTCTTTAAAATTTTCAGCAGTGATTTTATTTTATTTTTAATCATATTTTATTAATTATGCTATTACAGTTGCCCCAATTTTTTCCCATTTGCCCACATCCACCCAGCACCTCCCTCATGTATCCCCACACCATTGTTCATGTCCATGGGTCATGCATATAAGATCTTTGGCTACTCCATTTTCTATACTGTACTTTACATCC
This sequence comes from Sturnira hondurensis, assembly GCF_014824575.4. NCBI lineage: Eukaryota > Metazoa > Chordata > Mammalia > Chiroptera > Phyllostomidae > Sturnira > Sturnira hondurensis. The sequence goes on along the minus strand of NW_028090025.1, from coordinate 834,559 downwards.
CCATAGCTATTCTGTAACCACCTATTTGTACTTCTTAGTACCCTCACATTTTCACCCATTCCATCATACCCTGTCCCATCCAGCAACCATCAAAATGCTCTCCATATCCATTATTCTGTCTCTGTTCTTGCTTGCTTGGTTTGTTTTTTAGACTCAGTTGTTGATAGATGTGTATTTATTGCCATTTTATTGTTCATAGTTTTTATCTTTTTCTTTCTTAAATAAGCTCCTTTAACATTTCATATAATAATGGTTCGGTGGTGATGAACTCCTTTAGTTTTTTCTTGTCTGGGAAGCTCTTTATCTGCCCTAAGATTCTAAATTATATCTTTGCTGGGTAAAGCAGTCTTGGATGTAGGCTCCTGCTTTTGATGACTCTGAATATTTCTTGCAATCCTGTCTAGCCTTGAATGTTTCTTTTGAGAAATCAGCTCACAGTCTTATGGGAAGTCCCCTATAGGTAACTAACTGCTTTTCTCTTGCTTCCTTTAAGATTCTCTTTTTATTTTTAACCTTTTTTATTTTAATTATGATGTGTCTTGGAGTGGGCCTCTTTGCATCCATCTTGTTTGGGACTCTGTGCTACCTAGACTTGCATGTCTGTTTCCTTCACCAAATTAGGAAAGATTTCCTTTATTATGTTTTCAAATAGAATTCCTATTTCTTGTTCTTTCTCTTCTCCTTTTGGCACCCCTATGATGCATCTGCTGGAATGCTTGAAGTTGTCCCAGAATCTGATTATATTATCCTTGGTTTTTTAAATTTGTTTTTCTTCTTGTTCTGATTGGTTCTGATTTGCTTATGTTCCAAATTACTGATTTGATTCTTTGCTTCATCCACTCTACTGTTGTTTCCCTATAAATTTTCTTTATTTCAATTAATTAGTGTTATCCTTTGTTTCTGACTAGGTCTTTTTTATGCTGCTGAGGCCATCACTAAGTTCCTTGGCCATCCTTATAACCAGTGTTTTGAACTTTGCCTCTGATAGATTGCTTATCTCTATTTTATTTAGTTCTTTTTCTGGAGTTTTTATATATGTTTTTTTTTGGGGGGGGGCATGTTTCTTTGTCTCCTCATTTTGGCAGTCTCCCTGTGTTTGTTTCTATGTATTAGGTAGAGCTGCTTTGACTCCCTGTCTTGGTAGCAAGGCCTAATATAGTAGGTGTCCTATAGGGTCCAGTGGCACAGCCTCCCCTATCACCCAAGATGGGTAATTGAGGTATGCCCTTCATATGGGCTGAGTATACCCTCCTCTTGTAGTTGATCCTTGGTTGCTGTTGGCAGGTCAATGGGAGGGATTTACCTAGTCCAGTCGGCTGCAAGTATAGACTGTGTCCACTGACCACCAACCTCTGCCCTCTATGGACGATCAGCTGTGCACTGTAGCTGTCCACTGGGTGCACAGGCCATGGAGTTTCCCAGGTAGTATAGGGCAATGTCAATCACCACCTGTGTTCTGTCAGGGGCCACCCTGCTTAAGCTATAAAGCAATCTGAGATGGCTGCTACTGGTGCCATGCCTGGGGCCACTTAGCAAGACATAGAGGGTCTCGTGGTTCCCTGAGGCTAGCTGTTGCTTGTTTGAAAGGATTTAGGAACTTGTGAAGCATGAATCAAGACCACCAATTCCTACGGAAAAGCCACTGTTAACAGCTGTAAGTTGGGTGGAATAGAGCCTCACAGGATCTCCAGGATGAGTCAAACAGTGTTAGCCAGGTTGGTGGAGTCTCAGATATGGCACCCACCTGCCAGCTCCGGGGATCTGTGGGAGGAGGATTCAGAAAAGGGACAATGGCCTCGGCTTGCCTTTCTGTCTAGGAGAAAGCTATCTCCCAGCTCTCAGCCTGATGCCAGACATTTCATTTCCTCCATGTATGCCACTGGTGCCTTTCAAGGTGCTACTCTGGTGCTGGAGCTCAGAGGGAGTGAGTCTGAGTAAGTTTGTGTGTAGGTTCTTTAAGAGGAACTGTTTGGAACTCTAGAAGTTTCTTCCACTGATTCAATCCCTGCTAGTTTTTGCAGCTGGAAGTTATGGGCACTTATCTTCCTGGCAGTGGAATGCTGGGCTGGGGACCCAGGTGTGGTGCTGGGGCTCTTTGCTCCCAAGATATCCCTCAAAAAATTTTTTTAAAGATTTTATTTATTTATCTTTAGAGAGGAAGGGAAGGAGAGAAGGAGAGAAATATCAATGTCTGGTTTCCTCTTGTGAGTCCCCTGTTGGGAACTGGCCTGCAACCCAGGCATGGGCCCTGACTGGGAATCGAACCGCGATCCTGTGGTTCACAGGCCTGCGCTCAATCCACTGAGCTACACCAGTCAGGGCACTCCCAGATTTTTATCCACCACACATGGATGTGGGACCAGCCCATTCCACATCTCTACCCCTCCTACCAGTCTAGATGGATGTGTGCTTTTTTAAATTCCATCATTGTTAGACTTCCATTCAACTCAATTTCTGATGGTTCTGAATGATGGTTGTTCTATAATTTAATTGTAATTTTGGTGTGGTTTTATGAGGAGGCAAGAAGTGTTTACCTATGCCACCATCTTGACCAGAAGTCTTAATTTTCTTTAAATGGTACCACATAGCTAAAGAATTGTACAAATTGCATTTTGTAAATTCTAAAACTAGAAAAATATTTAAATTAGTGCTATACATTTCTCTTTGGGCTATTCCCATTTTGTTTGACATTATTCTTTTACTTTTTTTCCTTTTTATTGAATTCATTGGGGTGACACTGGTTAATAAAATTACACAGGTTTCAGGTGCACAGTTCTATAACACATCATCTATATACTGTATTGTGTGGTTCACCACCCCAAGTTAAGTCTCCTTTCATCACCATTTATTCTTCTTATACCCTCCTCTACGTGCCTCCACCACTCCCCCTTGTAGTCACCACACTGTTGCCCATGTCCATCAGTTCTCTGTTTCATTTTTACATTTTAAGACTAAATACTTTTTATTTTAAATTTCAGTTATATAATGTTATCAACTATAGTCACCATGTTTTACATTAGATCTTTAGACCTTATAACTGAAAGTGTGCTCTGTATTTGTTTCATTACTAGCACCTAGCAATCACTTTTTTACTCTGTTTCTAAAGTTTCACTTTTCTTCAGAATCCAATTAAGACAAAATAATTTTAAATTGCTTATTTAAAATAGTCATTAGTGATATGATATTCCTCCTTCTATAGGACTAATACAATTTAAATACATGTATTTATGATGTTGCTCTGTAGTTTAATGTATTATTTCTTATCTATTAGAGTAATAATAACTTTTGCTCATAGGAAATTGGCCCTGATGGAGATAGCTGCGCTGTGTGTATTGAACTATATAAACCAAATGATTTAGTGCGCATCTTAACCTGCAAGTAAGTTTGATTTCCACTTATATTATCAATAAGAATAGCTGACTTACAAAATTGATTGTAATGAGGGAAACTATTTTGAATATTTTAAAATTGATGTATTTAATTTAAATTATTTTTATTTAAATATAAGAGAATGCTTTATTTTTTAATATCATTGAAAATACTATAAGGCTAATTATATAAAGTTTCCATAATCTGGTACAATTAGGAAAATAGTTCAGTGTAAATTGAGAATCTAGTCAGCACCACAATTTATTTGTATACACATACATACTTGATTATTTACATTCATTCTAAAAATCCTATTAAGAAAAAAACCACAAAACTAACTTATTACCTATTTGGAAGTCTTTATTCTTTTTTTTAAGTCCACATTTGAAAGTTTTCTTAACACTCTTTCTTTTAGCTATTAAATAGTGGTTCTCTTGGAATGTATCACATTGTCTAAAGTATCAGCCCTGTGTTGTACTCACTACAATTTTGTACTATATTATTGGGAATGACCGAACATACCATGTTACAGTTAGGGAATGACAAGATAATTGAGATATGAAATGCTGAACAAAGTCTTAGGTCAGCAGCATCTTAGCCATTTTTCAAGTAATGAGTACTGAAACTATTTATTTTTAACTAGAGCAATAAGGCTTTTATATTTGAAAATACTATATTATGCAATTTCCAAATTTTGCTTCTGTGGCTCTTCCTTGGTATTTATGCTGTAATGTAATGATTTTGAACAAGTGTGCTACAAGAATTTTTAAAACATGCAATACCTGACTATTTAGTCGAGGGCATTGACCTCTTTCCATAGATTGTCAAATAAAAAAAAATGACAATAGCCAACACTACCATAGCCATTCGGTATGAATGAATAAAAATTATATCTATCTTTTGTCAGGCAAAAAAATATGTTTTAGTGTGCTGCAGAATTTTAGTAATTAGTTTATACATGCCATGAGATGCAAGATTGAAAACCACCACTGTAATAGTATGTTTAAAATTTTAAAAAGCATGTTAAAATATGAAGCAAAATTATAGGGTAACCTGTAATATATTAGGCAAAATGTTGTTGCTATTTCACAACTGATAAATAAGTTATATGTTTTTTTTCTTCATTAGCCATATTTTCCATAAGACATGTGTTGATCCATGGCTGTTAGAACACAGGACTTGTCCTATGTGCAAATGTGACATACTCAAAGCTTTGGGAATTGAGGTAAACATTACTAAACTATTTATATGAGGAAACTTAAGCAATGCATTATTTATGTTCCTGAGCCTTCGGGAGAATAACATGCTTATTTTAGTTTTGTAATGTGTTATGCTTAAAGTTTATATCCCAAATTGGACCCACTTATATCACCTCCATTTTCATTCCCCACCCCTTTCCTCAAATGTATCTGGTTTTTGGTCAGAATTTGAAGTAATAACCATATAAACTACCAACTGGATTCTGATATCCCTTTCTCATTTTTTTTTTACTGCCTTACTATTCCATAGCAACCAAACTTGTAGCTTAATGAGCTTGTATAGTTCCAGAAAATATAATAAATATTAAATTTTATTTGGTAAATGAAAAATAAAAACTACCTCTTCCACAGTACACACAACAGAGGATCAAGCTCAAAAAAACTCTTCCTGATTGTAAGAGATATATAGAATAACATGATTCTCAATTCCCCTAAAGAACATCATGAGATTTTCTTTTTGACTGACCACCTTGTACCAGGAATTATATTATGAAGTGCCAGGATCACCCAGATGAATATGTCAGGTGTAATGGAAATCTGTTTGTAACACCTTTTGCCCCATTGGTGGACCCAGTTACTCCAACTGCCCTGGCTGAGTCCAGCAAGAGATTTTTGTGATTATTAAAAGGGATTATAGGTTTAAAAGGTTAAAAGCATTGCTATAATAAGTCACCTATGAATAAACATTGTATGGTATGTTAAAGAAAAGCATATAGTCTGACAGTCTTAATTTGTTCAAATGCCTTTCAAAGGTGGATGTTGAAGATGGATCAGTGTCTTTACAAGTCCCTGTATCCAATGAAATATCCAATAGTGCCTCTCCTCATGAAGAGGATAATCGCAGTGAGACTGCATCATCTGGATATGCTTCAGTTCAGGGAGCAGATGAACCACCTTTGGAGGAACATGTGCAGTCAGCAAGTAAGCACCATGCTAAGGATCAAAGTGCCCACAAATACCCATTGTGGGTCTTAGCATTTGCTCCACTCATCCATCAATACACTTCAGATTTTTTTCTATGAACAATTCAATGCAGTATGTACCCCCATGTTAACTTAATATACATATTCAAATGTACCTGAACCATGAAATATTGAATACATTAGGAATGGGATTATTCACAGAAGAAAATTTTTATTGGAAAGCTTCTCTGACTCATTTAAGCACTCTCTTGTTAATTTACAGAGGGTAAGGAGAAACTTTAAACTTCAGAAGCCATTGTTTATTGCACACCAATCAGAAATTAGGAAAGGAGTTCTGAAATGACAATGTTGAATTCAATTTCCGAAAGCTTGATTTATACATAACTTCTCAGGAACCCATCTTTTGCACAGATTGAAACTAAGAATAGTATGTGCTGCCACCTGTTGATTATTTATCATGAAATGAACAAACCTTGGAAACTAAAACTGAATACAGTAGTATCCCCTCATCCATGGTTTTGCTTTCCATGGTTTCAGTTGCCCACAATCAACCACAGTCTGCAAATATTAAATGGACAATTCCAGAAATAAACAGTTCATAATTTTTAAACTGTGCACTGTTCTCAGTACTGTGATAAAATCTCACACTGTATAAGCTCCTAGCCAATTAGTCACTTAGTATCCACATCAGTTATAAGATCTACTGTTTTACTGCAGTGCTTGTGTCCAAGTAACCCTTATAATAAGTAGCCTAATGCTATGTCATAATACCTATGTCATTTACCTCACTCAATCTGATCACATAGGCATTGTATCATCACACATTGTAAGAAGAAGGGTGAGTACAATACAATAAGATTGGTGAGAGCATATTCACATGACTTTTATTACATTGCAGTTATAATTGTTCTGTTTTATTCATTGTTGTTAATCTTTCATTTGTGCCTAATTTATAAATTAAACTTTATCATATGTATGTACACAGGAAAAAACTTAGTTTATATAGAATCGAGTGCTATCTGCAGTTGCAGGCATCTACTAGCAGGACTTGGAACATAGCCCCTGCAGATTAGAGGAGAATACTGTACATTATTTTAAAATTAATATCAATCAGTATTGCAACTTAGTAATATCATAGCAGCAAAAAATTTTAGGAAATTCTGTTATGTTTTTCTTAGAAAACCTCTATACAAAATTTTTTGTGTCTTAAACTTCCACCTTTCTTATGGTTTGAATTTTTTTTTCTTAATCCTCCTTTTGAGATACATTTTGGCATAAAGTTGAAGAAAAACTAAATGTCAAGATAACTTGTGATATGTCAAATGTCGGCTTCTTATGACATAAACCTTTGTCCTCTGTAGGTTTATCAGTGCCATAGATACCATTTCTGAAGATGACCCTAAGAATAATATACAAATACAAATCTTTTATTTTATGTAATTGAATCTTCAGACACATCCTAGAGTATAAAATTATCAAAAGAATCTTAATAATCTCTGGATTATTCTTCCTATAATAGGAAATCATTGTCTATTTGCCCCTGATGAGATTTTGTACCCCTAACTGTGTGGTAATAGAATTCAGTGAAGATAAAGGAGAGTCTACAAGATAATTCAGTTTATTGCTAGGCTTATTTTTTAAAGTTCCAACTTACTTCTTTTGATGCTCTGTTCTTCCTATCGGGGCAGGTGGTAAGCAGAACAATTTTTCTGAGAAGTAAATGAAATGATGATCCATATTTCACTTCCTGTATTCTTCATAAGGATGAATGATAGTAACACCTACCCAAGTGCCTCAAACCTGAAACAAGGGAGGCACTATCTCTTTGTCCTTGATTCTTCTCTCTTCTTTTTTCTATTGATTCAATATCCTTCTTCTCTAATTCACTTCCTAATTTCCAACCTTTATTCTGCAGTTATAGTTTGAGCCACTATTTTCTCTCCATTCCTTCCAGCCTTCCTCCTCCAAGCATTGGGGAAGACTAGTCTAACTCCTGTTCCTCCTTTAAAACTCCCCCCTCTTTGAGAAGGCTCCCTCGACTTGCATATGTGACCCTACTGTCTGCTTCTATAGAAGTTCTATCATTGTACTTATTGCACTGAATTGTATTAAAACTTTAAAGTTCCCTTTGGGTAGGGACAGCATCCTGTTCACTGTTTTATATCTGCACCTAGCACAGTCTGCCACATAATAGATACCTAAATAAGTGTTGAATGAATGACCACCTAGAATAGAGTTAATTTTATATGTGATTATGGATCACTACTTCAGGTACCTTGCCTACTAACCATTGATTGTTATTATGATAGTTGATTTAAATAACTTTGTAAACACATAATTGATTTGTTTATGTCTATGTGTCCTATCATTGTGCTAAGTTCTATTAAGAGCACTGGTTTTCAAACTTAAGCATGCATCAAATCACCTGGAGGGCTTGCTAAAACAGAGGTGCTACCACCAATTTCTGACTCAGTAGATCTGGGTTGGAGCCTGAGAATTTTCATTTGTAATAAGTTCTCAGGTAGTACTGATACTGCTGGTCCAGGGACAACACTTTGAAAACCACTAAATAAGGGTCTTAGTTCTTAAACTTGGCTATAAATTAGAATCACCCAAAGAAACTTTAAACATTATTGATGCTTGGGCTCTACCCCAGTATGGTTAGATCAGAATTCATGAAGGGTAGGGACCAAGAACAGTTTCACAGATTTTTACTAATTTTAATTTGAAATACTTTCAGGTTAACAGAAAAGCTTCAAAAATAGTACAAAAATGCCCATATACCCATCACATGACTTTTCCAAATGTTAACATTTTATATAACCATATGCAATGATCAAATCCAGAAAATTAACTGATAAGATACTAACTAAACTTACAAATGTTACTCAAATTTCATCAGTTGACCCACTAATGTTATTTTTATGTCCCAGGATCCCACATTACATGTCCTTTCCCCCCAAAATTTATTGAGATATACATACTTGATAGATAACATAGTTTCAGGTATACAACATGCTGATATGATACACATGTATATTGCAGAATAATCATAAAATTTTTACAAGTGGTAAAAACATTTAAGATCTGCTCTCTTAGCAACTTTGAAGTATATAATGCAGTATTGTTAGCTATAGTCACCATTTGGTACAATAGATCCCCAGAACTTATTAATCTTATAACTGGAAATTTGTGTGCTTTGACCAACATTTCCCTGTTTCCATTAATTCCCAGTCCCTGGCAACCACCATCATACTCTCTGTTTTTATGAGTTTGGCTTTTTATAGACTCCATATATAAGTGAGATCGTGTAGTATTTGTCTTTCTGTCTGACTTGTTTCACTTAGCACAATGCCCTCTAGGTCTATCTATGCCACTGCAAATGGCAGGGTTTCCTTTTTTCTCATTTCTGAACAATACCCTTTATATAATTTTATTTCTTTATCTCTTCATCTATCAATGAACACTTAGGTTGTTTTCATGTCTTGACTATTGTGAATAATGCTGCAGTGAACATGGAGATACAGTACCTCTTCAAGATAGTGATACAATTTCCTTTGGATAAATATCCAGAAGTGGGATTGCTGGGTAATATGGTAGTTCTATTTTTAATATTTTGAAGAACCTCCATACTGTTTTCCATAGTGTACCAATTTACATTCTCACCAACACTTACCTTCTGTACTTTTGATAATAGGTGTTTAATATCTTACAAATGACAATATATCATTTTGGTTTGGTTTTGTATTCCCCTGGTGGTTACTGATATTGAATATCTCATCATGTAATTGTTGGCTGTTCATATGTATTTGAAAAATATGTATTCAGTTCCTCTGTCCATGTTTTTTTTTTTCTCTGTCCATGTTTTAATTGTATTATTTGGTATTTTGCTATTGAGTTGTATGAGTTCCTTATATATTTTGGATATTAATATCTTATGTAATATGTGGTTTGCAAACATTGTCTCCCATTCTGTAAGTTGCCTCTTCACTTTGTTGATTGTTTTGCTGTGCAGAAGCTTTTTATTTTGCTGTAATATCACTTGTTGATTTTTGCTTTTGTTCCTGTGTTTTGGTGTCATGGCCAAAAAATTGTTTCAAGACCAATGTCTAGGAGCTTTTTCTCTGTGTTTTCTTCTAGGAGTTTTGTGGTTTCAGCTCTTATGTTTAAGTCCTGAATCCATTTTTCGTTCATTTTTGTGAGTAGGGGTCCAGTTTCATTGTACTGCATGCGAATATACAATTTACAGAATACCATTTATTGATAAGACTCTGTTTTCCACATTGAGTGTTCTTGGTTCCCTTGTCAAAAATAAGTTGACTGAATGAATATGCATGGGCTTATTTCTAGGCTCTCACTTCTGTTCCATTGATCTATGTGTCTGTTTTTATGCCAGTGCCATACAATTTTAATTATTATAGCTTTGTAGTATAGTTTGAAATCAGGAAGTGTGAACCCTCCCAGTTTGTTCTTCTTTCTCAGGATTGCTTTTTCTGTATAGGCTTTTCTATGGCTACATATTAATTTTAGGATTTGTTAATATATCTGTGAAAATGCCATTGGAATTTTGATAGGGATTCCACTGAATCTGTACATGGCTTTGAGTAGTATGAAAATTTCAATGGTATTGTTATGCTCCATGAACATTGGACCTTTTCATTTATCTGTGCCTTCTTCAAGTTGTTCACCAGTGTTTTATAATTTTCATTGTACAGGGTTTTTCTTCTTATTTCTTTGGTTAAATTTATTTATAAGTATTTTGTTGTTTTTGATGCTATTGCAAAAGGATTTTTTTTCTATTTCAGATGTTTCATTGTGTATAGAAATATACTAGTGATTTATTTTTGTATTTTGACTTTTTGTCCTGCAACTTTACTGAACTCATTAGTTCTAACTATCCTTTAGTGTAATCTTTAGTGTTTTCTCTGTATAAGGTCATGTCATCTGGAAACAGATAATTTTACTACTTCCTTTTTGATTTTGAGGGCTTGTTTCACTTTCTTGACAAATTGCTCTAGCTAGGATTTACAATACTGTGTTGTATAGGAGTGGTGAGAGTGGGCACCCCTGTCTTTGTTGTCTGTGAAGCAGCACCAGAATGTTGCCAGAGAGTGGACCTTATTTCACCAACCTGGGTACTTGAGTTCTAGCTAAGAAAAATTTTAGAGCCAAGACTCAAACTATAAGCAGAAGTTTATTTAGTAAGTTACAGAGATAGAAGAGAGCTGTAGAAGAAGGAGGCTCAGGAAACAAGTTACAGAGGCAAAAGAAGGGCCCTTAGAGGTTAGGATAGAAAAAGGTAAAGATAACATGCCTTGGGGGAAGAAGAAGAGGGATAATAAAGGCACAGTGGTGGGGTTGGGGGGGCAGGTGGTGAACATGCTCACAAGAGGGAGAGGGAGGGAAATCCACATTGGGTGTTCCTCATAAGGGCTTTTAAACATGTGGATTTTAGGGGAGTCCCCAGCAGATGATCTCAGCAGAATGTTCATCAGCTTTCTAGATGTGTCCTTTCAGAGATGTGATCTCTAATGATTGGTTGGTGCCAGAGGCAGGGGTTCATTAGTCAATACAGATGGTCCTGGTGTCAGCCGTGTCATCTCTCCATCTGGTTTTGCTGCTTTTCTGGGCCTGGAAGTGAAACACAACTGAGGCCTAGATGTATTTGCTGCAGATCATAAACTCATTGTTCTTGGACCTTAATACTTAAGAGCTATTCTCCAGCCACCTTGGTATCATCCTCTAAAGGGGTCTAACTGCGTAACTAGCAATGTGTCAGGGGAGGGTCCCAACCACATGTCCAGAGCTATGAAAGATCAGGGGGTCTAAACCACATGGGCATCAATATGCTAAAGGTGGAAAAGTTATGCTGGGGATGAGATTCTTATTTTCCCAGGTTTTCCCCTTGCTAGGCACTGGGGCTTTCTGCCCTGGTGATCTTCTGTAGCTGGCCTATCATCCTTGCTCTGCTCATGTGTATCTAACTGCCTACCACAGTCTTATTCCTGGTTTTAGAAAAAAAGCTTTCAGCTTTTCATCTTTGAGTAAGATATTATCTGTTGGTTTGTCATATATGGCTTTTATTATATTTGGGTATGTTCTTTCTATATCTAATTTGTTGAAAGATCCACCTTGCGTTTAATTGTAATGTCCTCTTAGTTTCTAAGCCATGATTATTCCTTACTCTTTGTCTTTCATTACCTTGACATTTTTGAAGATTACTAGCCAGGTATTTTGTAGAAATTTGAACTTATCTGCTGTTTCCCAATGATTAAATTTATTGTCCTTTTCTATTTTAGCCAATAATGCCAGGGAAATGATGTTCCCTTTCCTGCTTCATGTCATATAATGAGTCATATGATGTCTATGTCTTATTACTGACCTTATTACTGATGGTTTGAACTTTACTCAATTGGTTAAGGTGTTATCTGCCAAACTTCTCCTTTTAAAATTACTATTTTTTCTTCTGCAATTATTAGTTACCATATAAAGAAATACTTGGAGACTATGAAAATATCCTATTTCTCAACATATTTTTACCCAATAATTTTAGCAATTATTGGTGCTTCTTACTTGCAATAATTATTACTGAAGTGTGGGCCAATGGTGATTTTTTTACATCTTTCTTTCTTTTTTTTAAGATTTTATTTATTTATCTTTAGAGGGGAAGGGAAGGAGAGAAGGAGAGACATATCAATGTATGGTTGCTTCTTGTGCGTCCCCTGCTGGGAACTGGCCTGCAACACAGGCATGTGCCCTGACTGGGAATCGAACCAAGATCCTGTGGTTCATAGGCCCGCACTCAATCCACTGAGCTACACCAGCCAGGGCACATCCTTCTGTCTACATTAAATAAGCTTCTATTTTCAGGAAGAACTATCCTTTTTCCATTTGTTTATTCAATTATTTATAATAGCATGGATTCATAGATATTTCTTTTATTCTATAATATTATTCTCATGATTTATTCATTACTTAGATTGTTCTAGATTTGGTCATTGAGAACTTCCTCAAGTTGCTTTCTGTTTTATTTCAGTATGTCCCATCAGTTTTTGAGCATTTCCTTACTTTCTGACACCACAAGATGTTTGGTGCCAGGGATTAGCAAATTTTTTTTTTGTAAAGGGCTAGATAGTAAATATTTTAGGCTTTGAAGGTCAGAGGTCTCTGTTGCCTTTTTTGTTTCTTTGTCTTACAACCTTTTTAAATTATGAAACCACTCTTAGCTATGGAGCTGGGCCACATGCTATAGTTTGCTAAACCTAGGCAAGAATCTAAGTTAATCTTCTACCCTCCTTGCCCTAGCCCTAGAATCAGCCATTTCCACAAGAGGTCTTTTATTGGAGAACATTATTTTGAAAGCAAGGTCAGGATACTAGGTATGCTCATTGCTATTGAGGTGCCATTGCTATCAAAGCCTTTTTAATGACATTGCTATTGAGGTGCCATTGCTATAAACCCCTTTTAATGAACAAGGCTGGGAAATAATGTGCTCATGCAAATGTACACACATATCTGCATCCATCTATTCATCTATCTATCCATCCATCTGAAAAACAATGGCCTCATACTGATACATCCATTTCCAATCTAGCACCACAGTTTATTCTAGCCTTCCCCTTTCTATTTGTAATTTCTTTTTCTGACAGTGAGGAACCTGTCTTTTATTATCTACAAAATGTTTACTTACTTGTTCAATCCCAGAACACACAAAAATACTTTCAACATTGCTAACTCACAACCCTGTGGAAAACAATTTCACTAACAGTTCTTTTTGTTTTTAGCCTTATAAGACAGTCAAAATACTGAGTTCCAGTGTTACTAAGTTACTTCTTTTCTTTTCCACTGTCTTCAGGATGGTTATTTTTTTCAACGTTAATATACTTATGTTCATTTGTTACCATTTGAATTTCATTTTGGCAGTCTCCCCAACATCATGGTTGTTGTTTCATTTTGTTTTGTATCTGTGCATTTGAAAAAGAATAGGTAATTTTTTTCAAGTTCCCAGGTGATTGAAATGTGAACCTAGGTTTAAGAATTGTTATATTTACAATAGAAAAGCAGAAGAAGGTGTAACTTTTGCTCTTAATGGGTCTATAATCTAGTAAAAGTAAGCATACATGTGAGTCAAAAAAAAAAACACAGTAATTGTAGCCCTGGCTGGTGTGGCTCAGTGGATTGAGTACCAGCCTGCAAACCAAGGGGCTACTGGTTCAATTCCCAGCCAGGGCACATGCCTGGGTTTTGGGGTGGGCCCCTAGCTGGGGTCATGCAAAAGGCAATCACACACTGATGTTTCTCTCCCTTTCTTTCTCCCATGTTTTCCCTAAAAATAAATAAAATCTTAAAAAAGAATCACTTTAAAAAATGAGTAATTGTAAACATTATAATAATGCTGTAGGTGCTTTTATGTAAGACATGGTATAAATCATATAATTATTAAAGGAACAGGGAATAAGTATAATAATCAGAGTATTATGGAATTAGATGAGAAAGACTTCTTACACATGAGTGTTGAGTTTTATCTGGAAGAAGAGAAGGGTAAAATCATTCTAAAATTGTTATTTCTTTCTAAAGATGAAAATCTACAGTTGGTAAACCATGAAGCATGTTCCATGGCAGTGGATGTTGTTCCTCATGTTGACAACCCAACCTTTGAAGAAGATGAAATTCCTGATCAAGAGACAGCTGTTCAAGAAATTAAATCATAAAATCTGTGTCAATAGAAAACTTGAGCCTTTAGTAATAACAGAACTGCCAATCAGGGCCTAGTTTCTTATTAATGAACTTGATAGATTTAATAAAGTTAAGAATGATATGGAAAATGCTGAGATGACTAATATTATGCTCTACTTTAATGGCTTTAAATATTTAACCTGTTAACTTTTTTCACAAACTCAATGTAATATTTTTCATAGAGTAGTTTCCTCTCAATGGTTATAGCAAGATTTTTAAACATTCAAAACTCTCTTCAAATAGTCATGTTTTTCATTTATAACAATTTTCTTATAAAAACATGTTTTTAAAATGTGAAATAGCTGTGATCATTTTGTTTTATGATAGTATCTTAACTAAAAAATACTACTACTTTAGCTTGGGCTATAATGTATCAGGTTTTACTCCAGGTGTTTATGTTAATCTGGAATTATATTATAAAAAGCAATGCAAATTTAAGTTAGGACTTCAGGAAATGTCTATTTAAGCTACATTAAGTTGATAGAACAAGATAAAATCAAAATAATCATTTTAACTATTTCTTATTTTTAGGTTAAATGTACTTCATGTGAGTGTTGAACATAGTTTATCAGAGAATATGGACTGGACTGGATCAGTTAGTATATTAGTGCACTAATGTGACACAAAATTGCAGACAAAAAGTTTCCTTACAAAACTGACAATTTCAAAAGTAGAGTATATAAGTATTCATGCTATTTGAAAAGGATAAGCTGAGTTTACATTTTACCTAAATGGGCTAAAATTACATTAGCTAAACTAAAATTCTGTCCATGTTGCTATAAATTTTGTGAATGCATTTTCTTGGTGTTTGAAAAATAATTGGGGGAGAGGGGAGAATTCCAGGTGCCTTAACATAAAGTTAGAAGCTCCATCCATCAAAGTTAAATAGAGCTATTTAAAAATGCACTTTATTTGTATTCTGTATGGCTTATCTTTTATTTTATAGTTTTGTTTCCAGTGCAAATTTCAGCAGAATTTAAGCAAAAGCAGGAGAGACATGTATTTTTGTTTCCTAAATGTAGAACGGATGAAACCATTGCATTCTTGTACACCGATTTGAAATGCTGTAAATATGTCCTGATTTATATTGATTCTCTTTAAATATAAAATGTAAATAAAATGTTATAATAAAATATTGTATCTGGTGTTTAGTTAAACAATCCTAAACTAACATTTGATATACAAGGTCTGTCCAGAAAAACTCCAACTATTGTTAATATGAGAACAGTTTGCATGACATCAACATTACCTGGCAGCCAAGGAGAGTGGACTGGATGCACATGTGTGAAAAATGACAGCTTCACTGTACTAGTCAGTGGGGGTAGTAGACATTGAGTAGGCATGTGTACTGTGTGACCGTTAGCATTCCAAATGACTGACTGAGTAGAGCAACAAATCTATATCAAATTTCCCATTAAGCTTCAATATTCCTTTGCAGAAACTATTTGATGATTCAGAAGGCTTCAGCTATAGGCAACTGGTGATTGGCCACTTCATCATGAGAATGTGCCCACTCATGCATCATGTCTTGTGTAGAGTTTTTTGGTGGTGAAACATCAAATTATGAAGATGACTAACACCCCCTACAGCCCAGATTTGGTGCCCTACAACTTCTGGATTTTCCCAAAACTAAAATCACCTTTGAAAGGGAAGACACTTCATATTGCCAGTGAGATTCAGAAAAATACAGGAGGGCAGCTGATGGAGATTGGGAGAACTGTGTGAGGTCCCAGGTACCTACTTTGAAGGTGGACTGAGGCATCACTGTCCTATGTACAATGTTTCTTGTATCTTGTATCACCTTCAGTAAATGTCTCTTTTTCATATTGCATGGCTGGATACCTTCTGGACAGACCTCATATGCTTGAATTTGGGATGAAAGATTGTAAATGTTGTATTTCATGAATAAAAACTAAAATTTTAGTATAATATAAATTTGCATATTTCATTACATGGAATCTGGTGCCATTGTAATATAACTGACTCTACCATGAATTATTCTAAAATGTCAGCATGGTATGGAACTGAAGATATTATGCTGAATGAAATAAGCCAAGCAGTGAAAGAAAAATACCACATGATCTCATCTGTAAGTGGAATCTAATCAACAAAACAAACAAGTAAGGAAAATATAGCCAGAGACATGGAAATGAAGAACAAACTAACAGTAACCAGAGGGGTTGGAGACACTGACAACGGGAGAAAGAAGGGGAACAGTCAAGTCAAGGAACATGTATAAAGGACCCATGGACCAGGACATGGGGGAATTGAAATTGGAAGGTGGGGGAGTGAGTAGGGCAGGGGAGAGTAATGGGAAAATATGGGGACAACTGTAATTGAACAAAAAAAATTTAAATTAATCTAAAAAACTAAGGTTATGTTTACCTTATAATAATATAGGGTTAGAGAAAGACCTTGTTGCCAGTCCATCTTTATACCACCTAAAACCTAAGGCCATTTTAATACTTTAAAGTTTTCTTTTCCTTCAGCCTTCTCTTTGGTAATGCAACAGTTAGGATGTTGTTAATAAGTCAAGTGCCTCCCTTTCTTTTCTGAAATATTTTAAGAATAAATAGATGCCTGAAACACCTCAGAACCAAGATTTTCCTTTTTAATATTTATTATGTATTTATTTTATTCTTGTTCACATACACTTGTCTCCATTTTCGCCCTACCTTGGCCCACCGCTCCACCAATCCCTGCCTCCCACCCTTGAACTTACCCTCTTCAGCTTTGACCATGTGTCCTTTATACATGTTCCTTTATGGACTTTCCCCTATTTTTCCCCATTATCCCACCCCCACCACCCGTCTGGTAACTGTCAGTTTGTTCTTTCGTTCAGTGTTTCTGTTTATATTTGCATGCTTGTTTTTTGTTGTTGTTGTTGATTAGATTCCACTTACAGGTGAGATTATATGGCATTTGTATTTCACCACCTGACTTATTTCACTGAGTGTAATGCTCTCCTGATCCATTTATGCTATCCCAAAGGGTAAGAGCTCCTTCTTTCTTTCTGCTGGGTAGTATTCCATTCTGTAAATGTACCACAGTTTCTTGATCCACTCATTTACTGATGGGCATTTGGGTTGCTTCTAGCACTCAGCCATTGTCAATTATGCTGCTATAAAAATTGGGGTGCATAGGTTCTTTTGAATTGGTGTTTCAGGGTTCTTAATGTATAATCCCAGTAGTGGAATTGCTAGGTCAAAAGGCAGTTCCATTTCTAGTTTTCTGAGGAAATTCCAAACTGTTTTCCAAAGTGGCTGCACCAGTCTGCATTCCCACCAAGAGTGTACTAGGGTTCCCTTTTCTCCATAACTTCACCAGCAGTTGTTTTTTTTATTTGTTTCTGATGACCATTCTGACTGGTGTGGAGTGGTATCTCATTGTACTTTTAATTTGCATCTCTCTGATGGCTAGTGATGCTGAGCATCCTTCATATGTCTTTGGGCCCTCTGTATGTCCTTCTTGGAGAAGTGTCTGTCAGTTCCTTTGCCCATTTTTTTAATTGGATTGTTTGTATTCCTGGAGTGGAGTTGTGTGAGTTCTTTATATATTTTGGAGATCAAACCTTTGTCTGAGATGTTATTGGCAAATATATTTTCCCATACAGTTGGTTCCCTGTTAATTTTACTGCTGTTTTCTTTAGCTGTGCAGAAGCTTTTTAAATTTGATGTAGTCCCATTTGTTTATTCTTTCTTTTATGTCCCTTGTTCTAGGGGATATATCAGTGAAAATATTCATGCATGGAATACCTGAGATTTTCCTGCCAATGTTCTCCTCTAGGATTTTAATGGTGTCATAGCTTATATTTAAGTCTTTTATCCACCTTGAATTTATTTTTGTGTATGGTATATGTTGGTGATTGAGTTTTATTTTTTTGCATGTAGCTGCCCAGATCTCCCAACATCATTTCTTCAAGAGGCTATTTTTACTCTGTTTAATGCTTCTACCCCCTTTGTCAAATATTAATTGACCATGGAGACTTGGGTTTATTTCTGGTCTCTCTATTCTGTTCCATTGATCCATGTGTCTGTTCCTATGTCAGTAGTAGACTATTTTGATTATTGTGGCCTGTAATATAGTCTTCTATAAAGTATTGTGGTCCCTCCTACTTTGTTCTTTCTCAAAATTGCTGTGGCTATTCAGAGTATTTTATGGTTCCATATAAACTTTTGCAATGTTTGTTCTATATCTGTGAAATGTGTTATTGGTATTTTAATAGGGATTGCTTTAAATTACAGATGACATTATATTGTACATAGAAAATCCTATAGACTCCACCAAAAAGCTACTTGACCTAATAAGTGAATTTGGCAAAACAGCAGGATACAAAGACAATATTCAGATATCAAACACATTTTTGTACACCACCAACAAAATATCAGAAAAAGAAATCAGTAAAAAAAAAAAATCCCATTTGCTATAGCAACAAAATAACGTACCTAGGAATAAACCTAACCAAGGAGGTAAAAGACCTGTATTCAGAAAACTACACAACACTGAAGAGAGGAATTAAGGAACACAGAAACATATACTATCTTCATGGATTGGAAGAATTAACATTATCAAAATGTCCATACTACCCAAAGCAATTTATAGAACCATGATTTTCAAACAAGAGTACACATATGTCTTATGTGGCAGTGTTCCAGGTATATGTGTGTGTGATGCCATACAATAAACTTGGCTTATATCCTTAAAAGTTAAGGGGGAGGTGATTTATATTTTTTTGAGTTTCAACAGCTGTATAATTTACATACTCGAAATTCACCCATTTTAAATGTACAGTTCTGTGATGTTTAGCAAATATATATAGCTATGTAAATTTCACCACAATGAATTTTGAAACTTTTTTTTTACTCTCCAAAGTTCCCTCATATCCATTTGTAGTCCATTTCTGCTCCCATTCCCAGCCCCAGGCAGCCACTATTCTGCTTTCTGTCTCTATAGATTTGCCAGTATCGGTACATTTCATATAGTCAGAATCATACAATATGTGGTGATTGTGACTTACTTCTACCACTGGGCATAATACTTTCAAAGTTCATCCATGTTGAAGTGTGCATCAATACTTCATTCCTATTCACTGCTAAGTCATATATCCCATTGTATTGATATTCCTCATTGGTTATGTATTCATCAGTTAATGAACACTTAGGTTATTCCCACATTTTGGTCATGATGGATAATGGTCCTATGAACATTGATGTGGACACCGGCCCGCAGTGTCCACAGAGTTATAGGTGAGACAAGATAAATTCACATGGACTACTGAGTCCTGTGGAGAGAGAGGGATGGCAGGGTCACTATCTCAAGGGGAGAGCCCTCCAACCCTTGCTTTGATAGGCTTTTATTGGCTTTCTGATAGCATCAAAGGTTTTCATTCATTATGCTTAGGTTTGCTTTAGGTAATTACTTTTTATAGATAGCAATGGAAGGGATGTTACTGATTAATTCCTACAGATTAACAAAGAAAAAATGTTGCAAATGCAAGGGAATGATAAGAGTAATTGGTCTGGTAACATTTTAGTCTTTGGGAGAATTAGCACAGATTTTAGGAAGTTACTTTGGAGATATGCAGTAAGCATTTTCTGCCTCAACTCAGGATGAGAGAGTTTTAGAAAGAGCAAGTCACAAAGCATCCTAGGTATAATGCAGGCATGATTTCCCATGGGAGAACTAATCAGTGGGTTTGGCTCCTGTGTGCCACCACCAGCCTATGGACATTCCCATACAGCTAAGCTACAATTGCCATTGCCAGGCAGATCGGTTCCCTACAGAATATTCATGCAGAAGTCTTTTTGTATGTTTTTTCTTAATTTTCTGGGGTATATACAAAGGACAGGAGTTCCATGTTAGTTTTACATTTTTTCCAGCTGTTTTCTTTGATAATGAAAAATGCAGTTTGACAGAGGGATAAAAATCAATATTCATAAATCAAAGGCATTTTTATATACTAACAATGAATCAGCAGAAGCAGAAATCAAGAAAAGAATCCCATTTTATATAGCAAAAACAAAAATAAAATATTTGGGAATAAAGCTAACCAAGGAGGTAAAAGACCTGTATGCTGAAAACTACACAACACTGAAGAAAGAATCAAGGGGGACACAAACAAGTGGAAACAAATACCATGTTCATGGATTGGCAGAATTAATATCATCAAAATGTCCATACTACCCAAAGCAATTTACAGATTCAATGCAATACCTATTAAAGTACCAATGGCATACTTCACAGACATAGAAAAAACACTTCAAAAATTTATGTGGAACCATAAATGACCCCGAATAGCAGCCGCAATTTTGAGAAAGAAGGACAAAGTAGGAGGGATCACAATACCTGATACCAAACTGTATTACAAGGCCACTGTAATCAAAACAGCCTAGTACTGGCATGAAAACAGGGAAATAGACCAAGGGAACAGAACAGAGAGCCCAGAATTAAGCCCAACTCTCTACAGTCAATATTCAACAAAGGGGGCAATGACATAAAATGGAGTAAAAATAGCGTCTTCAGCAAATGGTGCTGGGTGAACTGGACAGCTACATGCAAAAAAAAAGAAACTTGAGCACCAACATACACTATACACCAAAATGAATGCAAGGTGGATAAAATATTTAAATTTAAGCCGTGAAACCATTAAAGCCCTAGAGGAGAACATTGGTAGGAAAATCTCAGATATTTCATGAAGCAACATTTTTACTGATATGTCCCCTAGAGCAAGGAATATAAAGGAACGAATAAACAAATTGGATCTCATTAAAATAAAAAGCTTCTGCACAGCTAAAGAAAGTAGCATTAAGATAAAAAGAGAACCAACTGTTTGGGAAAACATATTTGCCAATGATACCTCAGACAAAGGTTTAATCTCCAAAATATACAAAGAACTTACTCGACTCCACTCTAATAAGACAAGAAACCCAATTAAAAAGTGGGCAAAGGACTTGAACAGACACTTCTGCACAGAGGACATACAGAGCATCCACAGACACATGAAAACATACTCAATATTGCTAGCTATCAGAGAGACGCAAATTAAAACCACAATGAGATACCACCTTACACTGGTCAGAATGGCCATCATAAACAAAACAATAAACAACTGTTGGAGGGGTTGTGGGGAAAAGGGGACCCTCGTTCACTGTTGGTAGGATTGCAGACTGGTGCAACTGCTATGGAAAACAGTGTGGAATTTTCTCAGAAAACTAATAATGGATGTGTCTTTTGATCCAGCAATTCTACTGCTGGGATTATATCCTAAGAACCCTAAAACACCAATCCAAAAGAACCTATGCACCCCAATGTTCATAGCAGCACAATTTACAATAGCCAAGGGTTGGAAGCAACCTACATGCCAATCAGTAAATGAATGGATCAAAAAATTATGGTACATTTACACAATGGAATTCTATGCAGCAGAAAGAAAGAAGGAGCTACTACCCTTTGCAACAGCATGGATGGAACTGGAAAATATTATGCTGAGTGAAATAAGCCAGGTGGTGAAAGACAAATACCATATGATCTCACCTTTAACAGGAACTTAAACAACAAAACAAACAAGCAAGCAAAATATGACCAAAGACACTGAAATTCAGAATAGGCTTACGGGGACCAGAGTGGAGAGGGGAGAGAATTTCAGGGGAAAAGGGGAAGGATTCACAGAAACTAGTATAAACGACATATGGAGAACAACTAAGGAGGGTGGAAATGGGAGGAAAGTGGGGAGCATGCCGGGGGGTGGGCTGGGATGGGAGTGAGGGATGGAAAACTGTACTTGAACAATAATTAAATAAAAAATAATAATAATTAAAAATGCAGTTTGAGGAACAGACTTTATTACTCTTACATATTAATCAAAATATAAGTTGATTCCTTTAACTGGCAGTAGATATATTTATCTGTATAGGGAGTCTCTAACATAAGACAGTTATGTTAGAGGATTTTCTCAGGGTTTTCTGAGACTTCTTTTAGTAGAAGTCAGGCTGTATTATTCTGTAAATAAGAATATCCATAGCCCCACATATAAATAAGTAAAAATATTGTTAACAAGAGAATTGGGCCTGGCTGGTGTGGCTTGGTAGATTGAGTGCTAGCCTGCAAACCCAAAGGTCACCAGTTCGATTCCCAGTCAGGGCACACGCCTGGGTTGCAGCCTGGGTCCCCAGTTGGGAGCATGTAAGAGGCAACTGATCAGTGTTTCTCTCACATGGATGGTTCTTTTCCTTTCTTTCTTCCTCCCTTCCCCTCTCCAAAAATAAATAAAATCTTTTTAAAAAGATATAATTGGAATGCAGAAAATATTCCTCCTTCACCCCTATATCTAATTTTGGATCATTTACTAATTATTTTAATTCAATTCTATAACATCTGGAAAAATTTTACTACCTCAGGCTAGAACAAATTTTGAGTTATTTACCTCACTCATCATCTATTCTGTTTGGAGTGGATTTTAAAATATTTTTAAATATGGAAATATAAAATTTAGGTTTACATATTACATGAAAACTATAAGAAATTCACGATTAGTTCTGGCCAAACTGGAGGCATAGATAGAAACCCTTTGCTTCCTCGCACAACCAAAAGGAGGGTAACAACCAATCTAAAACCAATAAGTCAAACTGCATGGAACTCTGACAACCAAGGAATTAAAGAAAGAGTCAATCAGGCCAACCAGACAGTAAGACTGGTGAACAGATAACCTGCAGCAAGGCAGCAGATCATGTAGGCAGGGCTGGCAGAACAGGAAGCTGAGACTCAGAGCTGACTGTGGATTATGGCAGGGGTTGCCACAGTGGCAGAAACACCCAGTCTCACACAAGAGTTCATTGGAAAGTGGGGCTAGAACCCAGCAAGCAAGTTGCATTGTTCCCTCTCTGACCACTACCCCACAGACAGTGCCACAATGAGCAAAGAGGGTTGCCCTGCCCCCTCACGACATAGCAAGTGTGCCGAGACAAAGAAATATGGCCCAAATGAAAGAACAGAGCCCAACTCCCCAGAAACACCTAAGCAGTGAGGAGATAGCCAACCTGTCTGATGGAGAGTTCAAAGCCCAGACAATCAAGATGCTCACAGAACTGATTGAGCTTGGTCAAAAAGTGAAAGAACAAATGAAGACTACCCAAAGTGAAATAAAGCAAAATATTCAAGGAACCAACAGTGATAGGAAGGAAACCAGGATTCAAATCAATGATTTGGAACAAAGGGAAGAAATAAACATCCAACCGGAACAGAATGAAGAAACAAGAAATCAAAAAAAAAAATGAAGACAGGCTTGGGAAACTCTGGGACAGCCTTAAACATTCCAATATCCTAATTATAGGTGTGCCAGAAGGAGAAGAACAAGAACAAGAAATGGAAAACTTATTTGAACAAATAATTAAACATTTCCCCAATCTGGTAAAGGAAATAGAGTTCCAGGAAGTCCATAAAGCCCAAGACTTAAGAGGATGGCTTCCAAAGACAAGGGTAGTCTTAATAAAGATGATTCCTCTGCAATATTGCTATTGTTTGACCTCTGAGGTATACTAACTTGTACTGTCCTTTCTATTTTCCTTTTAACTATCTCAATTTCCTCCTGTCCACCTAGAATCTAAGATAACATCTTATCTCAATGAAATAATCTAGGATAACATTTCAATGAGAGAAGGTAAGAGTGAGAATTTAGTTACTATATAAAAAAAATTAATACCTTAATCTATTACCAAATTTATTCCCCCNTGGGGGGGGGGGGGGGGAGGGGGAGGGGGAGGGGGAGGAGGGAGAGGAGGAGGAAGAGGAAGACACAAAGGCACATTATAATTAAGTTACCCAAGATTAAAGATAAAGAGAGAATCTTAAAAGCAGAAAGAGTAAAGGAGTTACCTACAAAGGAGTTCCCATAAGACTATTAGCTGATTTCTCCAAAGAAACCTTATGGGCAAGAAAGGGCTGGAAATAAGTATTCAAAGTCATAAAGCCAAGGACCTATATCCAAGATTACTCCATCCAGCAAAGCTATCATTTGGAATGGAAGAGCAGATAAAGTACTTCCCAGATAAGGCCAATTTAAAGTAGTTCATAATCACCAAGTCCTTGTTATATGAAATGTTAAAGGGACTTATCTAAGAAATTGGAGATCAAAAACTATAAACAGTAAAATGACAACAAACACAGCTATCAACAACTGAACCTAAAAACAAAAATAAACTAAGCAAACAACTAGAACAGGAACAGAATCAGAGAAATGGACATCACATGGAGGGTTTTCAGTGAGGAGGAGCAGGAGAAGTATGGGGGGGAGTTACAGGGAAAAAGAAGCATAATTGGTAGGCATAAAATAAATGAGAAGAAGTCAAGAATGGTACAGGAAATAGAGAACTCAGAGAATTTATATGTACAACCCATGGACATGAACTAAGGGAGGGAAATGCTGGACGGTTGGGGGTGCAGGGTAGAGTGGGTATAAAAGGGGAAAATTGGAAAAACTAAAAGCATAATCAATAATATATACTTTAAAAAAAAGAAATTCATGATTGTGGTGAGTACTTTGACCTCCAGAGATGTTCACAGTCTTCTAGCTTAGAGCTAATTCAGTAATAAATAAATAAATAAATAAAATTAAAAATTTTGAAAAACCATACCCATTAGTTTTTAACTTTTTTCTACAGGAACATATGATCTCATGAGTGTGGGACACTTCTGGACATACCTAGATTTTAATGGTTAAGGTAGTAAATGTAAATAGGTTTAGCATTAATAGTGTAAAGTTCTCCACCTGATATCTCAGTTCTCAGCCACTGCCTTAGAAAACTTTAATGGGCATGTCCTGATAGAAACTTTTTTTCAAAAATCAATTTAGCCAGCTAAAATTCATTAACAGAAGTTATTATTTAACAGATGCCTATGTATGTTTCAATGAAAACATAATTAATCACCTCCAGTTTGTTGTAGAGTTTGATTTTTGAATATCTAATTTGCTTTAAATTAGTGCATCTAAATCTTTAATATATGCACATATTACTTGGGAATCTTGTTAAAATGCACACTCTGATTTAACAAGTCTGAAATGGGGTCTGAGATTCTGAATTTCTACCATGCTCCCAGTGATGCAGGTGTTGCTGCTCCGGATCCCCATTTTGGGTAGCAAAGCCATACATGGTGTGCATGTGTATGTGACAGTGGGGGTGGCAAGAGTAAGAAGTTTAAGATTATTCCAATGCCCTTAGCTTGAGCATCTTGGTAAACAGTGGTGCTCTGAACTATGAGAACCTAGTAGGAGAAACAACCTTCAGCAAGGGGGATATTGGGGAATTAAGTTTTGCTTTGGACATGTTGTATTTGAGGTATTTATAAGCCACTTGGATAGGTAGTCTAGTGTCATGATTTGCATCAACAAATCTAGGTTCTAATCCCAGATCTATTTATTTTTTAATTTAATTTATTTATGTTTAGAGAGGGGAAGAGGAAGAAGGGAGGGAGAGAAACATCAATGTGTGGTTGCCCCTAAATTGCCCCCCACTGGGGGCTTGGCCCACAACCCAGGCATATGCCCCAAATGGGAATTGAACCAGAGACCATTATGTTTGCAGTATGGTGCTCAATCCACTGAGCCACACCAGCCAGGCTTCTGTTAATTATTTAGCTATGTGATCTAGGTAAGTGACTTAAGTTCCCTGAGCTTCCTATTCTTCATTAGTAAAGTAAGGATGTAAAAATGTGTATTAATGAGGAGTAAATCTCCCTCTCTCTCTCCATATATACATTATATACATTTTTTTTCTAGTGTGGTACTAGCATTGATATCTACAGCAGTTTGTAACTCCAGTCCTTCCCTAAAAACAAATTACATTAATGTATACAGTTGAGTATTGAATAGAGTGACATGCTCTGTTTTTTAAGGCACCTTCAGAAAAGTACTTTTATTCATAAAGGCTTGAAATATAGTTTATGATCAAGCCAAATTTATATCATATGAATAGTTTAATTTTAACAAACATTTTTACACAAAGTGAAATGTTTACTAAAGCAGGAGCTTTAGACAGCTGCTGTTGCTCCTGCTGAGCTAATTGCCCCTGCTGAGCTGAAAGTGGGGAGCATGTGAGTATATCTGGATGGAGTTGCATAATAAAGAGGCAGATGAACCCCCCAGTTCTGGACAGCACTTGCCACAATTTTAACCTTCTAGGGTATTGGAAAAGAATGTAGTTTTATAAATAAAGATATAAAAAAGGGAAGGGAAAGGGAGGAAAAAAGGACATCTCATATCTCTTTACTTTGGCTGCATTTACTGATCTTTCACCAGGAAAAGGAATTATCTTCCTTAATACACATCCAGATTAGGAAGGCTTTTTTCCCAGGGATACATTGCAGTTTGGGAAGATTGCCCCTTTCCATCCTCCCAGAAGGCTGCCACCAGACTATTCACTGACTTTCAATAGAACAGAATTGTAAATTGACCCTTTACTCACCCCCCAAAAAAATCTCTGCTTCTAGCACATATCTGCCTCCCTTGAGCTGGCCCACATCTTGCAAAGTTTAAGCCAGACATGCTGCTCCAAGGCAAAATTGTTTGGCTCCACAACTTGGCTTTGTGTGTACCTCATCCCATTTTCTTGGCCAAATGCCCTTGAGGCTTTGTTCTCAATATAGCTTCCCAAGAACCCCATGTTTTTTTGTATATTGTTTCCCAACTCCTTTCTTCCTATAAACCTGTCCTCACCTTTAGTGCACTCTTTAATTTGGATGGGCTTAATTGTCACAGTAAATAAAAAGGTCCCTCAAATAATTCCTCACTGCAAAGCCATGCAAATCACTGAACTCATTTGCCTTTGTGTTTTCAGCAGCTGTGCATTATTGCCAAGGTACAAAGAGGTGAAGGCTGCCCTAAAAAGGAATTTTTTCCTTAAAGAGGCGAAGAAAGAAAAATTTATACTACTCATAAATTGTTTAGACACTGAAGAGGAAAATCTGATGACATTTTGTGGGAAATTACAGTAAATAATGAGATTGCAGTGGTAGTGGGGGAAGAGAAGGGAGCGTGCCATGAAGAAAACTGGGTGGCTTCTGGAGATTTTATATTCTTCCTATAAAGGCACAAAGAGCTTAATCTAAATAAGGTTTTGAATTAGACAAGAAATCGTGTACTTAAACGACAATTAAATAAAAGAATAAAATTTTTTAAAGGATGCACTAACTCTGTAGCTGATGGAAAAGTCCAATGACTACTTTGTGTTGCAACTGCATCAGGGCTTTGTGCAGGAAGGCAGAGGGTGGCTCACAGGTAATTTGTGGCCACCACCACTGTCTGGGGCCCATGGTCAGTGGTGTTTAAAAGGTGGCAAGGACAAGAGTTAACTCCACCTGCCATTAGATGCAAAATTTTGGGTGGAGAATTTGGGGTGGTTCTCTACCTGCCACTTTTGCATTGCCTTCCCCTAGTCCTGAGAATGCATCTTTGTTTTTTTGTTTGTTTGTTTGTTTTTTCCAATTTTTTTATTTAATTATTTTTCAAGTACAGTTTTCTGTCTATTACTCCCATCCCATTCCACCCCCCATCCTCCCCCCTCCCTCCCATTTCCACCCTTCTCAGTTGTTGTCCATGTATCCTTTATATAGGTTCCTCTAAATCCCTCCCTTATTTCCCCTGAAATTCCCTCCCCTCTCCCCTCTGGTCACTGTCAGCCTGTTCTCTATTTCAGTGTCTTTGGTTATATTTTGCTTGCTTGTTTGCTTTGTTGTTTAGCTTCCTGTTAGAGGTGAGATCATATGGTATTTGTCCTTCAACACCTGGCTTATTTCACTCAGCATAATGCTTTCCAGTTCCATCCATGTTGTTGCAAAAGGTAGGAGCTCCTTCTTTCTTTCTGCAGCATAAAATTCCATTGTGTATATGTACCATAGTTTTTTGATCCATTCATTTACTGACGGGCACCTAGGTTGCTTCCAACTCTTGGCTATTGTAAATTGTGCTGCTATGAACATTGGGGTGCATAGGTTCTTTGGGATTGGTGTTTTAGGGTTCTTAGGATACAATCCCAGCAGTGGAATTGCTGGGTCAAAAGGCAAGTCCAATTTTAGTTTTCTGAGAAAATTCCATACTGTTTTCCATAATGGTTGTACCAGTCTGCAATCCCACCAACAGTGGACCAGAGTCCCCTTTTCCCCACACCCTCTCCAACATTTGTTGTTTATTGCTTTGTTTATGATAGCCATTCTCACCGGTGTAAAGTGGTATCTCATTGTAGTTTTAATTTGCATCTCTCTGATAGCTAGTGATATTGAGCATCTTTTCATGTGTCTCTGGATCCTCTGTATGTCCTCCTTGCAGAAGTGTCTGTTCAAGTCCTTTCCCCATTTTTTAATTGGGTTAGTTGTTTTCTTAGAGTGAAGTCATGTGAGTTCTTTGTATATTTTGGAGATTAAACCTTTGTCTGAGGCAAATATGTTTTCCCATACAGTTGGTTGTCTTTTTATTTTAATGCTGTTTTCTTTAGCTGCGCAGAAGCTTTTTATTTTGAGGAGATCCCATTTGTTTATTCTTTCCTTTATATTCCTTGCTCTAGGGGACATATCAGTAAAAATGTTGCTGCATGAAATATCTGAGATTTTCCTGCCCATGTTCTCCTCTAGGACTTTAATGGTGTCACGGCTTATATTTAAGTCTTTTATCCACCTTGAATTTATTTTGGTTTATGATGTAAGTTGGTGCTCAAGTTTCATTTTTTTGCATGTAGCTGTCCAGTTCTCCCAACACCATTTGTTGAAGAGGCTATCTTTACCCCATTTTATGATACTGCTTCCTTTGTCGAATATTAATTGACTGTAGAGAGTTGGGTTTATTTCTGGGTTCTCTATTCTGTTCCATCGGTCTATGTGCCTGTTTTTATGCCAATACCAAGCTGTTTTGATTACAGTGGCCTTGTAATACAGTTTGATATCAGGTATTGTGATCCCTCCTACTTTGTTCTTCTTTCTTAACATTGCAGCTGCTATTCAGGGTCTTTTATGGTTCCATATAAATTTTTGAAGTGTGCATCTTTGGATCAGCAGTTGCTCTTTAGGTTGGTTTGGGAAAGGGAGGAGCAGTTCTGTGTGATGTAAAGTACCCCCTGCCGCATTGCTTCTCAAGTGGGAGAAGTCTGATAACGAGTATTAGACTCCCACATGTTGCATTTAGGCTGTTTACTGGGGCTACTTCACAGTTGTGGACCTAACTTTTTTTCACAAAACTCCCTATTGATAATCACCACCTTGAGTGTGGCGGGGGCAGGTTGGATGATGAGAAAGAAAGAAGTCCCATCACATCCTGAAGGACTGACTTAAAATAAGAAAGTAGGGTGTGGGTGGATGCCTAGGGAAAGGTCTCTCGAGTTGCTTGGCCTGTTGGAATTTAGCATTTTTTTTTACTTTCTCTCCAGGGTTTCAATCCTTGGGCTCCTCTCTCAAAGTAAGTGCCTCAGTTCATGTATGTCTTGAGTGTTTGGTGCTGCTCTTATCTTTCAAAACAACATGATATAGCAGAAAGAGGGAAGAGTGTGAAATCCAGCATTTTAGTCCCATTTTTGTCTCTTGTTAAATGACATTTGGCAGATTCTTTCATTTATTCAATCTTAAGTGCCTACTATGTGCCACATCGAATGCTGGGGTACAAAGACAACTAAGATTTGGTTCCCTGACTTGAAGTGCTCATAATCCTGATAAGTGGGGGAGGCTCAGGTTAGGGGGAAGTAACCAGTAAATCAGGAAACTTATCATTATAACCAGTAACTATTAAACCAGCTAAATTATATTTAGAACCAAATAACTGAAGATTTGAATAGATTCATAAAGTACATGATATTGCCTTTCCTCTTCTGTAGAATGGGGTTTACTTCACAGAGTTGAGACGACAAAGTGAAAGATAATAGATGCCAAATTATTGTGTATTGTTAAGATCTGTGATGTTATTTCCTTTTTTTCAAGCCACCCTCAGAGTGGAGAGAATTTTGAGGTTCTACAGGACATTTTTTAAAATCTTTCAAGACCTATCTTATTCAGCTTTGGACTCTCTTGTAAATATGGCAATAATAATTGCCTCATTAAAGTTGACATTTTTTTAATTTTCTGTATTTTACAAAGTTGTGTTACTTCATTTCTTAGAGGAATCTTTTCATTTGGTAGGTGCTTATATTTTCCAGATTAAGATTTGAGACTCCAGTCTTCATAATTACCCAGTGATGTAATTTATCCTCTCAGTCCATTGAGAACAGGTCAGAATATATTTAAATAGATCCTTATAGCCTCGTGTCACAGCATAATATTTTGGTTCTCCATAATTTTATTTGACCGGAATTTTTTAGTGTTCTTGTCCACACTTACCTGCTTTTGCCCACATTAAGAAGTGTATTTTGCTTTGTACAACCATGTTCCCAAAAAATAATAGGCAAGGCATTCCTGAAAATCAAATCACTGTAATGTATTAAATGGTTCTTTACTTGTTGCATATTTCCTTCAAATAATCACTCCTTGTTTTCTGTGTTTGATTTTTTAATTTGGTGTGAGGCTATTATACCAGTTTCTTACTTCTATCCCACCCACTCCCACTTAATCTTCCCCATATCTCTAGAATAGGAGATTTGTCTGAAGAAATGAACCAAGATTTCTACCACACATGTTTGTTGAGAATAGCCATAGCCCATTTTCGTTGTTAATTTATATCTCTGAATGATTGTTTTACCTGTAGTATTGTATAGATTCTTGAAATTGCTACTTGAGAGTTGACACTGTTCCATGTAAATTAAACAATGAGTAAGAAAGGAGCAAAGAGATTTTTGTTTATTTGGTCTAAAGCTAAATAAAGTGTGTGCTGATTCTCATGGCTACCCAATTACCAAATTTTACTTAAAATTGTGAAGCCAATTTGCTGTTGTTTACCACAAATCCGCATGTGGATTAGCTCCCACAGGAGTTTTACTGTGTGCAAGCATAAGCTTGCCTTTGTCCATTTTGTTTGCTAAAATTCAGTGTTATGTACTATTCCTTTAAAATATTTGTTTATATATTTTGTTTAATGAAGAAAAGATAATGACCATCTAAAAATGTTAACAGTTTTATTTTCTTTAGGATTTCACTTCTTTGGTTTCTAATAATTGACAATAACCACCAGCAATATACTGACTTTTACTGTGGGGGTGGTGACTCTTTTTTTTCTAATAATGGAATTGGAGCAATAGAGAACCTTAGTATGGTTACAGTAGGAGACTGGTTTGGAAGTTAGATTTCTGAGGTCCTTTTTTAAATTCTGAAACATTTTTGGTGGATATCTGGTAGATTATTTATCATTTTCTTGACATTATTTTATTTAATATTCCTGGTTCACAGCAGAGTGGGATATCTTGTGGATACTCTTGTTATGCATAGCATTATTTTACAGATTAAGTTACTTTCTTTCATTTAGAGAGGTAATTCACCATTCTGGATTTTTGCAGTTACCTTACATTATCCCTTGTTCCTCCTGCCTGGTTAAGGGTAATGTCTTTTCCATGGCATCTAAGTTTGGCACCTGGTTTTATGTAATTAAGAACAATTTATGCATATTTGCCTTATTAAGCACAAATCAATTTGCTCTACTTGGCAGGTGGGAGCTACTACACGAGTGGAATTATGGTACTATATTCTATAAAGTACTTCAATGTATGTACAGGATTTAGGAAGATCTGACAATCAGGAACATAGCGTGCTTTGCCCTCCCCAGAGGTTACCTTATGGGATTTTCTTTTTAATAAGTTAACTATAAGCCAATATCCACAAATATATGAATACGCCACTGAGTCTGGCAATTAGACTCACAGCATTAATCCTGCTTCCTTTATCTTTCCAGATTCTTTAATATGTTTTATGCTTCTCTTCAGCTGTAATTGTTTTATAAATGTTTTTTCTCATCTGTAAAATGGGAATAAAATTATCTTCCCTAGGT
This sequence comes from Sturnira hondurensis, assembly GCF_014824575.4. NCBI lineage: Eukaryota > Metazoa > Chordata > Mammalia > Chiroptera > Phyllostomidae > Sturnira > Sturnira hondurensis. The sequence continues at coordinate 802,331 of NW_028090025.1, read as the reverse complement.
TGCCACATTATTAAGTGAATCAAGTGAGTTTTGAAAGCTATGAGCAACTGTATAAATATTTGATGTTCATTTATCTATTAAAGAAGGAGTAATATTCCCTGTCTGGTGTGGTTCAGTGGATTGAGTGCTGGCCTGTGAACCAAAGGGTTGCTGGTTTGACTCCCAGCCTAGATCATATGCCTGGGTTGTGGGCCAAGTCCCCAGTAAGGGGTGCATGAGAGGCAACCATGCATTGATGTTTCTCTCCCTCTCTGTCTTCCTCCCTAAAAATAGATAAATATAATCTTTAAAAAAAGAAGTAAGATGTTGAGTACTATTTTCCCCAGTAATTACATTTCCCATGTTGTATATAGAAATTGAGTTGGAGTAGCAACACTGAGTATATTCAATATGCAATGATATCACTGTAAAAACAGATACACTGGTAGTTCATTTAAGAATTTTGGTAGGATGATGATTGTTCATTTATGGTTTATAATCAGAATAATGTACAACAATTAGAATAAAGTATCACAACAACATTACCAGTACTTTTTGATCTAGAGTTGCAGAAAACCTGTAAGTTCTCAGAGCTTCTACAGATATAAGTATCACTTGTCTTACTGAGTGGTATTAAAGATTATATATAACTTTAGTTATCATAGCATATTTTTAAAAACATAATACTTAAATAAATAATGATTCAGGTGGTGAATGCCCATGCTTCTGTTGGACAGTTGTAGAAGGACTACGGATATAAAGTAAGCTAAAGTTAATAACAAAATAAAGGGAACTCTGGTGTTTACCATGTTGTGTACAGCTATGACATGGATTTTATATTACATTTATGTTAGAAAATTTGTCCAGTTTTCCACCTTTTGATGCTTGCTTTATAAGCACAAAAAAGAAACGTGATGGAGTGGATTGAGCTCAGGCCTGAGAACCAAAGGATCGCAGTTCGATTCCCAGTCAGGGCACATACCTGGGTTGTAGGCCAGCTCCCAGCAGAGGATGTATAAGAGGCAACCATACATTAATGTTTCTCTCTCTTTCCTTCCCTTCCCCTCTAAAGATAAATAAATAAAATCTTTAAAAAAAGAAAAGAAGTGTGATGGTACAAGATATATTCAGCCAACAGGTAATTACGGATGCCTTTTAAAAACTAAACACTGTTTTAGGTGCTGACGATAACAGCCACAAGGAAAACAAAATCCCTGTTCTAATGGGGCTAACATTTTAGTTGAGGAAAGCAAATAAATCAATAATGTGTTATATGGCTGGTGACGATGAGCAATATGAAAAAAAAATAAAGGTATAAGGATATAGAGGGGAGGGGCTTGGTTTGTAAGCTAAATTTGTTCTGAGAAGACCTCTTTAAGGTGACCTATGAGCAGATGCCCAAGGCACTAGAGTTATGAGCAAAGAAGATATTTGGAGTCAGAGAGAACATACATAATTCTTTCTAGGAATTTTGTTGTAAAGGGAAGCTGAGAATGGCTTGGTAGCTGTCTACTGTGCTGGGTGTTGGGTACACAGTGGTGAATAAAACAGAAATAGTTCTTACCCTCAGAGAGTATAATCTGGTGGGACAGACAGATAATAAACAAGTAAGCAAACAAATATATAATTAATAGTGTCAATAACATCAGCCTGGTTTTGGTGGCTTCTAAATAGTCATTAATAAAGGGTACTGAAAACCCCTAAGTAATTTTCCAAGACTAGCTATGGTGTAAAGTATGCTTATAATATGTCCCAGCAGTGGTGTCCAACCTGTGGCCCATGGGCCACATGTGACACAGGAGGGCTATGAATGCAACCTAACACAAAATTATAAATTTACATAAAACATTTTTTTGCTCATCAGTTTTCATTAGTGTTTATGTATGTAATGTGTGGCCCAGGACAACTCTTCTTCCAGTGTGGCCCAGAGACACCAAAAGGTTGGATACCCCTGCAAATGATACAAACATTTCCTAAAAACTGGTTAATAACAACAGATGGTATTCTGCTGACAGAATTCCAGTGTGACGTCTGTGGTGCAACTTGCCAAAAACAAGGCTGGATTGTTTTTGGAATTAAATCAGCCATCTGTGAGTACTAATAGAATCTGGGATAGGGTTGGGAGGGCATTCTCAATGGGAGGAATAATGTGATAGTGCAAAAGCCAAAAGCAGTTGTTGAGGACTTAGGAAGTATTCCAGATTCATTTATTTGTGAATGAAAATATGAGAATCAAGAGATAGTGTCCTTAGCAAGTAGAAAAGGTTGAATAGCAATTACCTCATCTATAAAAGATGAAAACCTGAGATAATTAAAGGGACCTAATAATTAAACCTTTGTTATTTTTGTCTCCATGGCTCTTTCAACTCCAACCTAGATGGCCTTATTTTCCTTCCTTACTCCAGTAAAAATAAGTGAATTTTTAAAATAATGGATAGTGACATTTGTTAACTTCTATCACTATAATTGTTGTTCTCTTGTTTTACACTAACCAAAATAATGGTCAGTTTTAGTTCTTCTAAATAATCTTTTTAAATTACTATACTATATAGGAGGGTGAGATCCCTAAAGAAATTGAAATTATCTTCTGGAGGGCATGCCCCTGGTATTACAGGTGTCCCTCGTTAGGTGAATGTTCTAGGAGCCCATCTGTATCAGTGTACCAGCTGGCATGTTGTGAGAAGCTGCATTTGGCCTCAGTAAATTTTTTTAATACTTTTTCAACAGGTTTGCCCATTTCATTATTGGTAATTTATGAGCACACCTGCCCACACTGTGCTGAGTATTCAGTAGTCTTTCACCAAAAATGACATGACCCCCCATGCTCCACCCTCCCTATTCACCCAATCTCACCCTGAATGACTTGTTTTCTTTTTCCCCTGATGAAAAAAAGCCCACAAAGGGAAGTGTTTTGCCAATGTGGAAGAGGTGAAGCAAAAACCAGCAGAAGCACCAAAAGGCATCAAAATCAATGATTTCAAAAACTGTTTTAAGCAGTAGGAAAAACGTCTTGATAGGTGCATGTATCAAATGGAGAGTACTTTGAAGGTAACTAAAGTTAAAATATATAAGAATAAATACACAAATTTTCAAAATAAATTACAGGTTTTCGGTTGGGCCCCCCTTATGAGTGTATTCATTTGCTGCCACACTTCCTTGTTGCTTTCCGCCAAGGGATTCAGATGCTGTATTTAGTTTTCTGTGTGGATACTCTTTTGTATACATCGATGCATACATCTTAAAATGTAAGAATGTGCTATAAATAAAGATGGTAACAATTCCCATATTTCCCTCTTTTAACCTTTAGAAATATGGCTGGCCTTGATTGATAACTCATGCATTCTTTTTTCCCACATGCCACTGTAGCCTTCCCTAATTTTTTTTGCAAATTTTTTAATGAACAAAACTGTCAATTAAGGAAGAAAATTGGTGCTTACATATTTCCAGTTTTCAAGTAAATCTTTAAAAGAATGCATGGGAGAGGGGAAAACAGGACAAAATAATTATTATTATCTGTTTTTTCTTGCTTTTAGGTTCACAGCTTTCAAATTACCAACTGTGGCTATTAGATTATTCTAAAATAAACCTATGTCTCTATGGTCAATTAATATTTGACAAAGGGAGAAGGATCATAAAATTGAGTAAAAATAGCCTCTTCAACAAATGGTTTTGGGAGATCTGGACAGATAGATACATGCAAAAACATCAAATTAGACCACCAACCTATACCATACACAAAAATAAACTCAAAATGGATAAAAGACTTAAATATAAGTAGTGACACTGTAAAACATTGTTCTCCTCCTAGAGGAGAATATAAGCAGGAAACTTTCAGATACCACATGCAGCAATGTTTTTACCGATATGTCCCCTAGAGCAAGGGATATAAAGGAAAGAATAAACAAATGGGATCTCATCAAAATAAAAAGCTTCTGGGACATCTGGCCAAGATGGAGGCATAGGTAGGCACACTGTGCCTCCTTGCACAACCAAAAGAAGGACAACAACAATTTAGAAACAAAATAACAACCAGAACTGACAGAAAATTGAACTGTATGGAAGTCGGACAACCAAGGAGATAAAATAGACACATTCAACCAGAAAGATAAACCAGGAGAAATTGGGGAGCGAGACAGACCATGCAACCCAGGGTCCCAGCACCAGGAAATAAAGTCTCAAAACACTGATTGAAAACACCTGTGGGGGTTGAGGTGCAAGGAGAGACTCCCAGCCTCACAGGAAAGTTCATTGGAGAGACCCACAGGGTCCTAAAAGGTATGCAAATTCACCCACACAGGTACCAGCACCAGAAGGTCCCAGTTTGCTTGAGGGAAGTGGCAGAGGGGACTGAGATCGAACAGAGAGTGGAGCAAGTGCCATTGTTCTCTCAGACCCCATGCCCACATACACCATCACAACCTAACAACTGGATTGACCTGCCCTGGTGAACACCTAAGGCTCCACCTCTCACATGTAACAGGCACGACAAGAGAAAAAATGGTCCAAACAGAAGAACAGATAAAAGTTTCACAGCAAATACAACTAAGAGTCTAAGAAATAGCCAATGTATCAGATGCATGGTTCAAAGTACTGGTGATCAGGATGCTCACAGAATTTGTTGAATTTGGTCACAAATTAGATGAAAACATGAAGGCTATGCTAAGTGAAATGAAGGAAAATGCACAGGGAACCAATAGTTATAGGAAGAAAACTGGGACTCAAAGGAGTGGACCAGAAGGAAGAAAGAAACAATCAAATAGAAAACAATGAAGACACAAGAATGCAAAAAACATGAGGAGAGGCTTAGGAACCTTCAGGACATCTTTAAACATTCCAACATTTGAATTATAGGGGTACCAGATGGGGAAGAGGAAGAGAAACAAGTGGGAAAGTTATTTGACCAAATAATAAAGGAGAACTGCTCCAGTCTGGCAAAAGAAATAGACTTCTGGGAAGTCCAGGGAGCTCAGAGTTCCAAAGAAGTTGGACCCGAGGAGGAACACACCAAGGCACATCATAATTACATTAGCCAAGATAAAAATGAAGGAGAGAATCCTAGAATCAGCAAGAGATAAGGAGACAGTCACTTACAAAGGAGTTCCCATCAGACTGTCAGCTGATTTCTCAAAAGAGACCTTACAGGCAAGAAGGGGCTGGAAAGAAGTATTCCAAGTCATGAAGAACAAGGACCTACATCCAAGATTGCTCTATCCAGCAAAGCTTTCATTTAGAATGGAAGGGCAGATAAAGTGCTTCTCAGATGAGGTCAAGGTCAAGGAGTTCATCATCTCCAAGCACTTATTTTATGAAATGTTAAAGGGGCTTGTCTAAGAAAAAAAGATAAAAGACATGTATAGTAAAATAATAGCAAACTCACAATTATGAACAACCAAAACTAAAATAAAAAAACTAAGCAAACAACTAGAACAAGAACAGAACAACAGAAATGGAGATCACATGGAGGGTTAGCAACAGGGAAGTGGGAGGAGAGAGGGGGAGAAGGTACAGAGAATAAGTAGCATAGATGGTAGGTAGAGAATAGACAGGGGGAGGGCAAGAATAGTATGGGAAATGTAGAAGCTCAAGTACTTATGACACATGGACATGAACTAAAGCAGGGGAATGTGTGTGCAGGGTGGAGGGGAATGAAGGGGGGAAATGGGACAACTGTAATAGCATAACCAATAAAATATATTTATAAATTAAATAAATAAATAAATGAATGAATAAATAGCTTCTGCACAGCTAAAGAAAACATCAGCAAAATGAAAAGGGAACCAACCACAAGAGAAAATATATTTGCCAATGATACTTCAGATATAAGGGTTTGATCTTCAAAACACACAATTCCACACAAGGAAGACAAACAATCCAATTAAAAAATGGGCAAATGACCACAACAAACAGTTCTCTAAGAAGGACACACAGAGGGCCCATAGGCATATGAAAAGATGCTCAGTATCACTAACCATCAGAGAGATGCAAGTTAAAATGGCAATTACATACCACTTCACACCAGTCAGAATGGCCATCATAAACAGACAAAAAAAAAAAGCAAACAAGTACTGGAGAGGTTGTGGAGAAAATAGAGTCCTAGTACATTGTTGGTGGGAATGCAGCCTGATGCAGCCACTGTGGAAAACAGTATGGAATTTCCTCTAGAAACTAAAAGTTAAATTGCCTTTTGATCCAGTGATTCCACTTCTGGGATTACACCCTAACAGTCCTGAAACACCAATTCAAAAGAACCTATGCACCTTAATGTACACAGCAGCAGAATTTACAATAGCCAAGTGCTGGAAGCAACCTAAGTGCCCATGTAAATGAGTGGATCAAAAAACTGTGGTGCAAGAAGGTGTGCCTACCCTTCACTACAGCATAGATGAATGTGGAGAGCATCATGCTGAGTGAAATAAGCAAGGCTTATTTGTGAAAGACAAATACCATATCTCATATGAATGTGCTTGTAGTTGGACTATTTTACCTATTAGGATATGTTTCATCTGTAAAGACAGTGATAGTATATCTGTATCCAGCGAAAAAGAAATGGTTCTGGAACAGTAATTTGTATCTGCAAATTGCCAGTTTTTTAAAGTCATGGAACCTTGTTTTTTTGTTATCTTGCTATGCCACTTAATAAAAAAAGTATTTTATATCAATTATAGTGGTGAATTTCCTTTAGAAGTTTGGTATTATGCTGTCACAGAACCTGCCAGTGCTGTTCTGGAACAGCCGTAGTGTTTGACTACCTGCTGCCAAGTAGCATGAATTGCATTGGAAGAGGTTAGTTAAAAAGGAAAGGAGTTGTTTATTTCAAGGTTATATAAATTTAAAATAATGGTGATTTTTTGTGGTTAGGTCCCACTCCTTTTAAAACACCCCAAAAACACATAGTCCTGCCTCCCTTTGCCAAACTAGGGCAGTTTCCAAATATGTTAGTCAGAGGTACCATCTTTCAGAAAAGCATAAATCTGTGGCTCAGCATTCCCCGTCACAGGCTAGCTCAGCTCCAAGCATCTCTCACAAATCCAGGTGGCTAGGCAGGCCCCTGCACAACACTATCAGCTCTGTCACCATTTTCTTTTCTCCAGGTGGGTTTCCCAGCAGGTCTGCTCTTTCTTTTTAAAATAGTTTATTTATTTATTTGTTTGTTTGTTTATTTATTTATTTTTAGAGAGAGGGGAAGGGACCAAGAAAGGGGGGAGTGAAATGTCAATGTGTGGTTGCCGCTAGTGTACCCCATACTGGGGAACATGGCCTGCAACCCAGGCATGTGCCCTGACTGGGAATCAAACTGATGATGCTTTGATTTGCAGGCCCACACTCAATCCAGTGAGCTACACCAGCCAGGGAAGGTATGCTTTTTCTTAATCCAGCTCTTATTCCAAACCACGTGGCAACTCCTACTCCAAACTTCATGACATTTTCTTACATGCCAGACCACATGGCAGAGCAGGACCCATTTTCTACACCCTTTCAAATGGCATTACTTCTTCCTCTTCTCTTTCAGCCCACCCTTGTTTTAAATATTCATCCCAGAATATCCTATGTGATCTCATAACAGGCCCCTCCTATGATGTGATACTTTGGCTAGTTCCCCTGTGTTTTTTAACTTCGTTCAGCTGCCATCTTTTCTTTTATTGTTGTTCAACTAAAGTTGTCCCCATTTCCCCCCACCATTCTCCCTTGCCCCAACCACCCCAACTCCCACACTGAATTCCACACCCCTGTTGACTTTGTACATGGGTCCTTTATACATGTTCCTTGATGACCCTACTGCTTCTCTCCTCCATTATCCCCCTCTCCTCTCACTCTGGTTGCCATCAGTTTGTTCATTATTTTCAGGTCTCTGTTTATATTTTGCTTGCTTGTTTTTTATTAGGTTCTACTTCTGGTGAGATCATATGATATTTATTTGTCTTTTGACTTCTGGCTTATTTCATTTAGCATAATACTCTCTAGTTCCATCCATGCTGCTCCAAACAGTAGGCGCTCCTTCTTGCTTTCTGCTGTGTAGTATTCCGTTGTGTAAACATACCTCAGTGTTTTTAACCCACTCATTTACTGATGGACACTTACCTAGGTAAGTGCTTCCAGCACTTGGCTATTGTAAATTCTGCTGCTATGTACATTACGGTGCATAGGCTCTTTTGAATTGGTATTTCAGGATTCTTAGGGTACAATCCCAGCAGTGGAATTGCCAGGTCAAAAAGCAGTTGCATGTTTAGTTTTTAGAGGAAATTCCATATTGTTTTCCGTAGTGGCTGCACCAGTCTGCATTTTTTAGGCAGTGTACTAGGGTTCCCTTTTCTCAACAATCTTGCCAGCACTTGTAGCTTATTGGTTTGTTTATGATGGTCATTCTGACTAGTGTGAAGTGGTATCTAATTGTCATTTTAAGTTGAATCTCTCATGGCTAGTGATGCTGAACATTCCTTCATATGTCTCTAGGCCTTCTGTATTTCCTCCTTGGAGAAGTGTCTGTTCAGGTCATTTGCCCATTTTTTAATTGGATTGTCTTCCTTGTGTGGAATCATGTGAGTTCCTTATATAATTTGGAGATCAATCCTTTGTCTGAGGTATCATCGGTAAATATATTTTCTCTTATAGTTGGTTCCCTTTTCATTTTGCTGGTGTTTTCTTTAACCATGCAGAAGCTTGTTATTTTGATGAGATCCAATTTTTTATTCTTTCCTTTATGCCCCTTACTCTAGGGACATATCAATGAAAATATTGTAGATTGAAATATCTGAGATTCTTCTGCCTGTGTTCTCCTCTAAAACTTTTATGGTATGGCGACTTATATTTCAGTCTTTTATCCACCTTGAGTTTATTTTTGCATATGGTGTAAGTTCGTGCTTGAGTTTCATTTTTTTTGCATGTAGCTGTCTAGCTAGCCCAACAACATTTGTTGAAGAGGATATTTTTACCCCATTTTATGTTTCTGACCATAAAGACTTGGGTTTATTTTGGCGCTCTGTATTCTGTTCTGTTGATCTATATGTTTGTACTTATGACAATACCAGACTGTTTTGATTACTGTGACCTTATAACAAATTTTTATTTAAGGTATTGTGATCCCTCTTACTTTGTTCTTCTTTCTTAAAACTGCTGAAGCTCTTCACGGTTCTTTTTTGGTTCCATATAAATTTTTAATATATTTTATTCATTATGCTATTACAGTTGTCCCATTCTCCCCTTATTCCCCTCCATCCTGCACACACCCTTGTTGTGGACCACTCTGCCTGGTTTTAGGAATTGTATCTGTACCCCTTGTGGCTAAGGGCAAGGGACAACCTTTGGAATGCCAGCCACAGGAGACAAAGCTTGTCTCTGGTAGCAAATGCTGCTTCAGTTCCTCTTCCTGCCCTCAAAGCTTGGTCAGAAGTCAATGACGGGTAAGAATCCCTCACAGTGGGGGGCAACCTAAGCCAGACTCAATCACTTGGGAGGCCTTCATGGAAGGACTGGGGGTGGGTGCTGCAACAAAGAGCAATGGACTCTGGCTCCCCATGGCTTTGACAAAGCCTGAGTCCCCATGTTCTCTGGGAGAAGCACTTCCTGGCTCTAATCCCCTTAAGCCTGAATACCTGTTGGGGAGAGGTGCAGCTCCTTGCCTTGCTAGAGCATGTCCTGGGGAAAAATCTGGCATCACAAGGACTTGCTGATAAACCTGTGAAATCTGCTCTGCTAAGAGTGTTTTTATTCATATGTTAAGGGTTTGAGCAGGAAACCCTAAAACTCTGTTCCTGACAGACTGACTCATAGTAAGCCCTCAGATTTCTTTGAAATGTTATCTACTGTTTGATCCTTGCCGCCCGCCCTGTATTCCTGTGTATTACAACCCAATACAAGCCTATGGAGGAAGGCACTTGGGGCCTTTTTCTCCTTGGAGAAACTGGCCGCTGCTGGCCTTTGTCTCCCCCAGGAAACTGGCCACAGCCCATTCCTCCTCCCTAAGCAGATCCAGCATGTCTCGGTCATTATTCACTTTCGTCCGTGGCACTTGGGGGGACTTGAGAGAAAGTCACTCGCACACTCCCTCCCACCCACATCCCCCCCCCTTTAGTTTATATCTATGGGTCATACATATAAGTTCCTTGGCTTTTACATTTACTATACTATTCTTAACCTCCCTCTGTCTATTTTCTACCTACCATTTATGCTACTTATTCTCTGTACCTTTTCCCCCTCTCTTCCACTTCCACTCCCCTGTTGATAAGCCTCCATGTGATCTCCATTTCTGTGGTTATGTGTGATGTGGACCCCGGCTTGTGGGGTTTGTGACATTGTAGATGAGACACAACAAATTCACACGGACTACCAAGTCCTGTGGAGGAAAAGGGAAGGTGCAGCTTCTCTCTCAAGAGGAGAAAGAGCCTCGGCCTTTGCCTTGATAAGCTTTTATTGCTTTTCTGGGCACATTACATGATGGTCCTCATTTACTATGCACAGGTTTGCTTTACGTGGTTACCTTTTACAGAAAACAAAGGGGAGGATGCCGCCAATCACATCACAGAAGAAGGATATTTGGAAATGTAAAGGGAAAGGTGGTTGAACTGGTTATGCTCCATACTGGGGAGGTTTAGCACAGACTTTAGGAAGTTACAGTAAGCACTCTCTACCTCAATTCAGGGTGAGGGAGTTTTAGCAAAAGCAACTCTAATAGCAGTCTACGTACAATGCAGGCCTGATTCCCCACAGGAGAACCTATCCTTGGCATAGTTCCTGTTCATCTCCAAGTGGGACCTGGGCCCATGCCACACAGAGCTGTCTCCAATACTGTTTCTGTTCTAGTTGTTTGCTTAGTTTACTTTTGTTTTTGTTTTAGGTGTGCTTGTTAATAACTGTGACTTTCCTGTCATTTTACTGTCCATATTTTTTATGCCTTTTTTTAAAGATTAATCTCTTTAACATTCTGTATACTAAGGGCTTGGTGATGATGAACTCCTTTAACTTGACCTGACCTGGGAAGCACTTATCTGCCCTTCCATTCTAAATGGAAGCTTTGCTGGATAGAGTAATCTTGGATATAGGTCCTTGCCTTTCATGACTGCAATACTTCTTTCCAGCCCCTTCTTGCCTGCAAGGTTTCTTTTGAGAAATTAGCTGAGGACCTTATGGGCACTCCTTTGTAGATAGCTCTCTCCTTTCCTCTTGCTACTTTTTAAGATTCTCTCTGTATCTTTATTTTTGGGTAACTTAATGATGATGTCCCTTTGTGTGTTCTTCTTTGGGTCCAACTTCTTTAGGATTCTCTAGATTTCCTGAAGTTCCCGGAAGTTTGTTTCCTTCCCCAGATTGGAGAAGTGTTTCTTCATTATTTGTTCAAATATATTTTCCATTTCTTGCTCTTGTTCTTCTCTTTCTGGCACACCTATAATTGGAATGTTTAAGGTTGGATATTGGAATGCTTAAGGTTGTCCCAGAGTTTCCTAAGCCTCTCTTCATATTTTTTTTTGAATTCGTATTTCTTCATTCTTGGATGTTTATTTCTTCCCTTTGTTCCAAATCATTGATTTGAATCCTGGTTTCCTTCCTATCACTGTCGGTTCCTTTAATATTTTGCTTTATTTCACTTTGGGTAGTCTTCATTTGTTCTTTCATTTTTCGACCAAGCTCAATCAGTTCTGTGAGCATCTTGATTGCCTGGGCTTTGAACTCTCCATCAGACAGATTGGCTATCTCCTCACTGCTTAGGTGTTTCTGGGGAGTTGGGCTCTGTTCTTTCATTTGGGCCATATTTCTTTGTCTCGGCACACCTGCTATGTTGTGAGGGGGCAGGGCAATCCTCTTTGCTCATTGTGGCACTGTCTGTAGAAGTCAGAGAGGGAACAATGCAATTTGCTTGCTGGGCTCTAGCCCCAATTTCCAATGAACTCTTGTGTGAGGCTGGGTGTTTCTGCCACTGTGGCAACCCCTGCCATAATCCACAGTCAGCTCTGAGTCTCAGTTTCCTGTTCAGCCAGCCCTGCCCACATGGTCTGCTGCCTTGTCCCGGGTTCTCTCTGTTTACCCGTCTGCCCTTCTTTCTCTTGCCGGTCTGGTTGACTGTTTCTTTAATTCCGCGGTTGTTGGAGTTTCAGGCAGTTTGATTTTCTGACAGTTCTAGTTGTTTATTGATTTTAGATTGGTTGTTGTCCTTTTTTTGGTTGTAAGTTACGGAAGGGTTTCTACCCACACCTCCATCTTAGTAGGAACTTCTTCTCTACTGTTTGTAAATAAGGAAATTGGATTTTAGCTAGTTTTATTGAAAATGTGGTTAAGATAAAACACCTGATTTTTCTTGCAAATTTGAAAATACTTATTTGAAAACTCTTTTAGTATTTAAAATTCTTGGGAGACAAAGATGGCAGTTAAAATAGGGCTTTGTTTAATAAATGACTTTTTGTAGTTAAAATTCCTTTATTTTTATTTTTACTTTTTAAAATATATTTTATTGATTATACCATTACAGTTGTTCTATTCCCCCCCCTTCATTCCCCTCCACCCGCACACTCCCTCCCCCACCATTCTCCCCCCTTAGTTTATAACCACGTGTCTCAAGTTCTTTAGATTCTATATTTCCCCCACTATTCTCGCCTCCCCCCTATCTATTTTCTACCTACCATCTATGCTATTTTCTGTGCCTTCTCCCCCCTTCTCCTCCTCCCACCCCCCTGTTCCTAACCCTCCATGTGTTCTTCATTTCTATGGTTCCACTCCTGATCTAGCTGTCCTCTTGGTTTGCTTTTGTTTTAGGTGTGGTTGTTAATAACTGTGTTTGCTGTCCTTTCACTGTTCATATTTTTCATCTTCTTTTTCTTATATAAGTCCCTTTAGCATTTCATATAATAAGGGCTTGGTGATGAGGAACTCCTTGAACTTGACCTTATCTGAGAAGCACTTTATCTGTCCTTCCATTCTAAATGAAAGTTTTGCTGGATAAAGCAATCTTGGCTGTAGGTCTTTGGATTTCATGACTTGGAATACTTCTTTCCAGCTCCTTCTTGCCTGTAAGGTCTCTTTTGAGAAATCCACTGACAGTCTGATGGGTATTCCTTTGTAGGTGACTGTCCCCTTATCTCCTGCTGCTTCTAGGATTCTCTCCTTCATTTTAGTCTTGGCTAATGTAATTATGATATGCCTTGGTGTGTTCCTTCTTGGGTCCAACTTCTTTGGGACTCTCTGAGCTTCCTGGATTTCCTGGAAGTCTATTTCCTTTGCCAGACTGGGGAAGTTCTCCTTTATTATTTGTTCAAATAAGTTTTCCACTTGTGGCTGTTTCTTTCCCCCTTCTGGTACCCCTATAATCCGGATGTTGGAACGTTTAAAGGTGTCCTGGAGGTTCCTAAGCCTCTCCTCATTGTTTTGAATTCTCATTTCTTCATTCCTTTCTGGTTGGATGTTTTGTTCTTCCTTCTGGTCCACTCCCTTGATTTGAGTCCCATTTTCCTTTCCATCGCTATTGGTTTCCTGTGCATCTCCCTTCATTTCAATTAGTTTAGCCTTCATATGTTCCTCTAATTTCTGACTATGTTCCTCTAATTTGTGACTATAATCTACCAGTTCTGTGAGCATCCTGATAAATAGTGTCTTGAATTGTGCTTCTGAGAGGCTGGCAATTTCTCGGTCGCTTAGAGTTATTGGCTCTGGGACTTTGAGTTCTTCTTTCACCACCTTTTGGGCTGTTCGTGCCTGTTCCGTAGCAGGATCAGAGCCCCAAAGTGTTCACTAGAACATGGCAACTAAGTCGCTGGGTTGTGACATTGTATGTGGGGGCGGGGTCAAAGAGGGACAATGGCGTCCCGCCTGCCACAGCGGCCCCGGCGCCGCAGCCACCACCGTCACCAGGCCCACGTGTTTCATTCCACTGCACGCGAGTGTGCCACCGCTGTCAGCCCTCCACCACTGGGTTCGCCCCCTGGGGCCTGTGTGGTCCATCTCACTGTGCGCAAATGTGCGATCACGGTCAGTCTGCCCCACACCCCGACTGGTTCCGGGCTGCCTGCGTGTCTAGGTCGGGGGACCTGTCCTGCCCGACCCAGCTCCGCTGCTGGCTCCGCCTCTCTTACCGTCCCCGTGGAACGGTTCGTAGTTATCAGACTTCCGTATAATTCCGTTTTCTGGTCTTTGGGTGTGTCCTAGTTCTCCAAAGCTTTGTTGTGTTCAAACTTGGTTGTGGGAGAAGGCACAGTGTTTCCACCTATGCCTCCATCTTGGCGGAAGTCTGTCAAAATTCCTTTATTTTAACAAGTGATTATATATATACTTATATACACAGGCAGTCATACATTTTATTTGGTTTCCCATCTGAAGAAGTTATGTCTTTTGGTTGTCTTTTACTAGCACTCTTTAATCTTCTTTTGAATATTTTTACTTTCTTGTCTTCAAACTGAGAACATTTTTCTTTTTTCCATTTCTTCAATAATTGCTTTCACTTCTGAGGAAGTTATTTGCATATGTTAAGCCCTCACTTTTCTTTCTTACCCACTTTTCTTTGAAGAAAAGCCACTTTTCTTTGATCAAATCCCACTGTACTTTCTTCATTCTTGATCTGATAGTGAAATATATAATTTCTCATACTGACTTCTTCATGTTAGAATTGATAAAATTATTTTCCTTTCATCTCCAGACCCCCCAGTGATTCCATATATCTCTCCTTATTCCCATTCTCCCTTCCCCCACAACCCTTCTTCCACAATATTTTTCTGGATTTTTTTATTCCTGTTTGTTAAACAAAGTCTTAATTAATATGGTAATGTTTTCATATCAGATAACTTTTTAAAAAGATTTTATTTTTTTTTTTAGAGAGGGGGAAAAGAGGAATAAAGAGAAGAAGAGAAACATCAAAGTGTGGTTGCCTCTCACATGCCCCCTACTGGGGACCTGGCCCACAACCCAGGCATGTACCATGACTGGGAATGTAAACTGCTACCCTTTGGTTCCCAGGCCATCACTCAGTCCACTGAGCTATACCAGCCAGGGATCAGATAACTTTTTGTTGTTCTATAATCTACACATGTTGCTATTGCCAAAATCTTTTCTCTTGATACTTTATTTCTATTATCAAAACCCTCTGTCAGGTTGCTGGTTGATATGCTGCTTTTGTGATCCCTATTTTTTGCTTTTCACCAATTCCTACATCTACCCTCCCAATTTTCAGGTGAGACAAATTTCTCTTTATCTTTGTTGTATCTCTTAGTGTTCTGATTTACTTCCCTCTAAGCTTATAATAACTTCCTACCTCATGTCTGCCAAACTACCCATATTCTCATCTAAAGCTTGCTTGAATTCATAACTTCTTTTCAGTGGGTTAAGGTAGGAAAAAAGCCAAAAGCCTGATTTATAATTGATTTAATGTTTTTCTCAAAAATCTGTAACCTAAGGAGAAATGCCTCAAATCAAAGCCAGCACTCAACAAATCAAAATTTCCCCAAAGTTAAGGTGGATTTATATATTTCAGCCATCCTACTCATGAAATTAAGTAAACAATTTAGCTCCTAATGTGCCTAGAATTATGTGGAAGGTTAGATACAAACTTGGAGGTAGAAGATGTGGTTATTATCCTATGAAAACTAATAATAAAGACTAAGAAAAAAGTTTAGTATACTTGAAGCACTTGCTGTCGTTATAATAACTAACCTAATAATGAAAACAATAGGTTGTGTTTTATAGACTTTGAGTGCTATTAAATAATCAGAGAAAAAGGAAGCCATTATTACTTGGAGGTGCTAGTGAAGATTTCATGTCATAAATGGGTCATGAAGAAAATATAGAGTTTGGATTAGCAGGACTAGACTAGAAGACTTGCGTTAAGATTTATAGGTAAAAAGAGGATGGCTTAGCAAAGATCCTAAGGGAGAAATTAGATGGTAGCTTAAGAAAACAGCAAAGTCTGAGAAAAAAAAAGAAGCCAACTTTGTTCTAAGGAAGACTAGTAAATATAATCACATCATTAAACTGGGACTAATTTATCAAAAGACTTAAATTCCAAATGAAGAATTAAGAATTATTTTTAAAAATCCTTTCCCCTAATCATTTTAATTAATCAATTTTTATCTTATTTAAAATGCTAGGATTTTTGCCCTTGCTGGTGTGGTCAGTGGATTGAGTGCTGGCCTGGGAACAAAAGGGTCCTCAGTTCAATTTCCAATCTAGGGTTTATGCCTGGGTTGCTAATCAGGTTCCCAGTAGGAGACACCCAAGAGGCAACCACACATTAATGTTTATGTCCGTTTCATTCTCCCTTCCTTCCCTTCTCTCTAAAAACAAATAAAATAAAATATTTTTAAAGCTAAGATTTTCTTTTTATTTACATATTTTTTTCATTTTATTGTTGTTCAAGTATGGTTGTCTGCCTACTCCCATACTCCCCCACAACCCCATGCATCCCCACCTCCCTCCCTTGATTACACCCCCACTTGGTTTTGTCCACATGTCTTTTATAGTTGTTCCTGAAAACATTTCCTCCTTTTCCCCCCATTATCCACTTTCACTTTCCCTCTTGTTACTGTCAGTTTTTTCTTAATTTTAATGTCTCTAGTTATATTTTGCTTCTTTGTTTACTTTGTTGATTAGGTTACAGTTAAGGGTGAGATCATATGGTACTTGTCTTTCACTGCCTAGCTTATATCACTTAGCATAGTGCTCTACAGTTCCATCCATGCTGTTGCAAAGGGTAGGATCTCCTTCTTTCTTTCTTCTGTGTAGTATCCCATCGTGCAAATATACAATAATTTTTTTTCATCCATTCATTTACTGATGGGCTCTTAGGTTGCTTCCAGCACTTTGCTATTGTAAATTGTGCTCCTAGAAACATTGAAGTGCATAGGTTCTTTTGGATTGATATTACAGGGTTCTTAGTATAAAATGCCAGCAGTGGAATTGCCAGTTCAAAAGGCAGTTCCAATAGGAAGAAGATGATGGCAGGGTAGGAGGGAGCAGATTCCACTTCCCCCTACACATGAGACAAAAACCTAGCCGATCTATTTTTGTTTTTGCTATATTGAATGGGATTTTTTTCTTGATTTCTGCTTCTGCTGTTTCATTGTTGGTATACAAAAATGCCTTTGATTTCTGGATATTGACTTTCTATCACTCTGTTTTGCCAAATTCATTTATTAGTTACACCAGTCAGAATGGCTATCATAAACAAAGAAACAAACAACAAGTGCTGGAGAGGTTGTGGGGAAAAGGGGATCCTAGTTCACTGTTGGTGAGATTGCAAACTGGTACAACCACTATGGAAAACAGTATGAAATTTTCTAATAAAATTAAAAATGAACGTGCCTTTTGACCCAGCAATTCCACTATTAGGAGCATATCCTAAGAACCCTGAAGCACCAATACAAAAGAACCTAAGCACCCCGATGTTCATAGCAGAACAATTTACAATAGCCAAGAGTTGGAAGCAACCTAGATGCCCATCCGTAAATGACTGGATCAAAACACTATGGTACATTTACACAATGGAATTCTATGCCGCAGAAAGGAAGAAGGAACTCCTAATTTTTGCAACATCATGGATGGAACTGGAAAGCATTATGCTGAGCAAAATAAGCCAGGCAGTGAAAGACAAATACCATATGATATCACCGTTAACAGGAATCTAAACAACAAAACAAACAAGCAAGCAAAATATGACCAATGACACTCAAATACGGAACAGATTGACAGGGTCCAGAGGAAAGGGGAGAGAGAATCACAGGGGAAAAGGGGATGGACTCACATGAACAAGTATAAAGGACACATGGACAATAACTAAGGTGGGGGGTGGAAATGGGAGGTAGGTGGGGAGCACTGAGGGGGCAGGGCTGGGAATATAAGACAGAAAACTGTACTTGAACAAGAATTAAAGTAAAAAAAAATTTAAAAAAAAACCCTAGCTGATCTACGGAGAAACAGAGCAAACAACCAACAGTACCCCAGCATATATGAAGACAGCAGACCAAAAATTGTTGAGGAAATTGAAAAACCAGATGGTAAAGAGAGTGCTTCAGGACAATAAGGTCCCAGGGACCAGAATGGGGACAAGGGTGGCTGCAGCCCCAGGCCTGGCACCCACTGGGTCTGACACCATGTCTCCCTCCCAGGGTCTGCCACCATCTCTCCCTCTCAGGGTTCTCGGGACAGAGCAGGGTCAATGGCTCCCTCCCCTGCCAAACAAGGATTGAACAGCACTGGGAGAGACCTGGTTGCTTGAAGTCGCAGAGAGGGGAATAAGGGCTAAGTGGCAAACACATAGGGGCTGTGAACACCCATAGAGTCTGTGGGTGACAGCTGGGGAGAGTTGAGAGTTGGGTCGTGACAGGTCCTGACCCCGATAGTCACTAGTCTGGTTGAAGAGTTGAGCTGTGTGAGAGGCCAGGCCTCTGTAAGGAACATCAGGCTTGAGTAGGAGGATTTTCTCAAAAAGAAAAAGTGAAAAAAAAGAGACACTGTTTGGGGAATTCTCCTGCAGCAGCCACTCTGGCCTCCTCTGCATCCAGCCAGGCAGTGCTCCCGAGGTGGTGCAGATTGCCCTGCACACCCCCATAGCCCTGGGAAGGGTGCACACCCGAACATGAGGGAATGGAAGTGCCCTGGTGGATCACACACGCCCACAACCCGGGGAGAGTGCACTCTGTAGAAGACGCCAAGTCCACACCCCTAACCCTGGGAAGGGTGTTCTCTGAGGATAGCCTGGACCTAACACCCAAAGCCTGGGGGAGAGGTACCCAACTAGCTCTGGGGGGTAGTGTGCAACTGAACTGTGGAACCTGAGGGACCAGAGGCTTCTGGAGACCTAGGCTGGAGGCTGACTAACTGCAGATCAGGAAGGGAGAAAAGCAAAAGCAATAGCCTCTTAGCCTGCTGCATCCAGGAAGACCAGCAAAACTAGTTTGGCCAGATTGAAGACAGCAAGAGGGTTTTTTTTTTCTGTAATTTTTTAAAAGATTTTATTTCTTGGCTATCTTAAATTGTGCTGCTATGAACATCAGGGTGAGTAGGTTCTTTTGGATTGGTGTTTCAGGGTTCTTAGGAGATGCTCCTAATAGTGGAATTGCTGGGGCAAAAGGCACGTTCATTTTTAGTTTTCTTAGAAAATTCCATACTGTTTTCCATAGTGGTTGTACCAGTCTGCAATTCCACCAAGAGTGAGCTAGGGTCCCCTTTTCCCCACAACCTCTCTAACACTTGTTGTTTGTTTCTTTGTTTATGATAGCCATTCTGACTGATGTAAGTGGTATTTCATTGTGATTTTAATTTGCATCTCCCTGATAGCTAGCAATATCGAACATCTTTTCATGTGTCTCTGGATCCTCTGTATGTCCTCCTTGGAGAAATGTCTGTTCAAGTCCTTTGCCCATTTTTTAATTGGGTTGCTCGTCTTGAGTGGAGTCGGGTGAGTTCTTTGTGTATTTTGGAGATTAAACCTTTGTCTGAAGTATCGTTGGCAAATATGTTTTCCCAAGCTGTTGCTTCTCTTTTTATCTTGATACTGTTTTCCTTAGCCATGCAGAAGCTTTTAACCTAGATGCCCATTGGTAAATGACTGGATCAAAAAGCTATGGTACATTTACACAATGGAATTCTATGCCGCAGAAAGGAAGAAGGAACTCCTAATTTTTGCAACATCATGGATGGAACTGGAAAGCATTATGCTGAGCGAAATAAGCCAGGCAGTGAAAGACAAATACCATATGATATCACCGTTAACAGGAATCTAAACAACAAAACAAACAAGCAAGCAAAATATGACCAATGACACTCAAATACGGAACAGGCTGACAGGGTCCAGAGGGGAGAGGTGAGATAATCACAGGGGAAAAGGGGATGGACTCACATGAACAAGTATAAAGGACACATGGACAATAACTAAGGTGGGGGGTGGAAATGGGAGGTAGGTGGGGAGCACTGGGAGGGCAGGGCTGGGAATATAAGACAGAAAACTCTACTTGAACAAGAAGTAAGTAAAAATTTAAATTTAAAAAAAGATTTTATTTCTTTATCTTTAGAGGAGAAGGGAAGGAGAGAGGGAGAGAAATATCAATGTATGGTTGCCTCTCATGCGTCCCCTTCTGGGAACTGGCCTGCAACCCAGGCATGTGCCCGGACTGGGAATCGAACTGTGATCATGGGGTTTGCAGGCCTGTGCTCAATCCACTGAGCTACACCAGCCAGGGCCGGGTTTTTTTTTTTTTTAAGTAATTCTTTATTTTAATTTTTATTATTTTTTATCTTTCAACTCCTTTTTTTCTCTTTTTCCTTCTTTCTTGTTTTACTTCTTTTTCCTTTCTTTCCCATTTTATCTCTTCTTCCTTCCTCTTCTTCTTCTGTTTTTTTTTTTTAATTCCCACAAGTGAGACAAAAAAACCCTGAAACTGTGAAAAGACCAGAGTTGGACCCAAAGAGGTGTCGTCCCAACACCTGAGACAGTGAGACAAATTACACTTTGCTACTATGGAGAACCTGCAAGTTATTGTATATTTGTATTATTTTCTTCATCATTCATACATCTTTTATTCTATTATTATTTTTTGTATTCCTCTTCTCTCTGTTTAGTCTTCCTTGCCTAGCTGATAAAATTGAATTGACAGGTTTCCCTTGTTCTCTATTTCATAGTGTATTCTTAATTTACTTCCCTTCACTGCACTTGTGTTCCATTTGTGAACTACTCTAGGTCCTATACTTCCTAATCTTGTTATCCAGATCACATAGATTCTGTAATATGATTGTTGTTCCATTATTATTGTAAATAATAGCTGTTCCATACAATTGTAAATAACACACAACACCCCTTCCAGATAGTAGCCCACATCACAGTTTCCTGAACTCTATTGCTGTAGTGGTTAACTCCATTCTCTCACACACTACACCTATTTACTATCCTGTACTCCCACCTTATCTCAGAATCTGACCTCCCACAAGCTCACTGCATTCTAGATCCAACTCACAATCCTTCCCTTCCCAACAAGAGTCTTATCTTCAATCCATCCTTTCGATAAAGTGGCTAGTTGGGTAGAATAACCCAGTTAACACTATACCTAGGCAAAATATCTGCTATCTCTTCTCTACCACTTGCTACTGTAAATATCATAGAATACTCTCCTGCTGTCACAAACCATTTTGCCTTCCCCTCCAACTGATCACAAAAAAAAAGAGTAGGTGGAAGTGGCGAACACCAGGATACCCACTGGAAGACGAAACACAACAACAAAGGAACCACCAACAGTTAACAATAGAAGAAGCAGAAGGAGGGAGTAGAAGCTACACGAACCTTAATCCAGGACCTATCTGGAAATACAACTAAAGAGTGGATAAATTACTCAGAACAAACAGCTAAACAAGACCAAGAGAGAATACTTGAAACCTTATACACACTGAGGCACCAGCTTCAACACAACCTGTCCTCACCAGCACAATATAATACAAGACGTGGTGAACAGAGAGACCCTCAGTTAACTAGCTGGTGGGAAGTACCCACCAAAGAAAAACCCAATAGCAATCAAAACCCAAAGACAAACACAGAGCACATAAACAACAGCTCAATATCAGTGAGCTCAGGAGATCAAGTAGATGGCACCACTGAATCTCAGAGGTATTCTATCATAGAAGTTCACACCATAAACCCAGGGAGACAGAACAGATAAATTTAAGAATCTGAGGCTAACAAGAAGAGTCCAACAAACAATGGGAAGACAAAGTAACAATCCCCAAATGAAAAGAAAGGAGGAAGCCTCAGGAAGAATGCTAAATGAAACAGGGACAACCCAACTATTAAATACTGAGTTCAAAGCAATGGTTATCAGGAAGCTCAGTGAGTTCACAGAGAATTACCACAAACTACAAGGAAACTACAGTGAACTCACTGCAAACTATATCGCCATGAAAAAGGAAATAGAAACTATCAACAAGGGCCAAGGGGAAATAAAGAATACAATTTCTGAACTGAAGAACACAGTAGAAGGAATCAAAAGCAGTATCAATGAAGCTGAAAATCGCAAATCACAAAACAGAAAAAAATACCCAGAAAGAGCAAGAAAAAGAAAAGAGGCTACAAAAGAAAGAAGAGGAATTAAGGGAAATGCAGGGCAATATGAAACGTAATAATATCTGTATAATAGGTATACCAGAAGAAGAAGGAGGAGGAGGAGGAGGGGTAGAAAACCTGTTTGAAAAAGTAATGAGGAAAAACTTCTCTAATTAGATGAGGGAAAAAGTCACACAAATCCAGGAAACACAGAGTCCCAATCAAGAGGAACCCAAAGAGGCCCACTTAAGACACATCATAATTAAAATAGCAAAATTCCAGGAGAAAGAAAAAATCTTAAAGGCGGCAGGGAAAAACAAGAACTAACATACAAAGGAGCCCCAATTAGAATAGCAGCTGACTTCTCAATGGAAATGCTGCAAACTAAAAGAGAATTGCAAGGAATATTCAAAAAAATGAGAACCAAAGGAATGCAACCAAGGCTACTCCACCCAGCAAGGGTCTCAGTCAAGATAGAAGGCCAAGTAAGGAGCTTCCCAGACAAAAGAAGTCTATAAGAACACACCTCCACCAAACCTGCTCTGCAAGAGATGCTAAAGGGACTGCTTAAAGGAAAGGAAGAAAAAGAGAGAGAGAGAGAGAGGAACACAGGTACGAAAATGTCAATGAATAAGTACCTACCAATAATAAGCTTAACTGTAAATGGATTAAATGCTCCAATCAAAAGACATAGAATAGCTGAATGGATAAGAAAGCATGACCCACACATACGCTGCATACAACAGACCCACCACAAAATGAAAGACCTACACAGACTGGAAGTGAAGTGCTGGAAATAAATTTTCCAAGCAAACATACAAGGGCAAAAAGCTAGGGTAGCAATACTTATATCAGACAAAATAGCTTCAAAGAACAGGCCATAAAGAGAAATGCAGAAGGTCACTTCATAATACTCAAGGGAAGAATCCACCAAGAAGACATAAACATTGTAAATATATATGCACCCAACATAGGAGCACTCAAATACATAAAGAACATCTTGGAAGACTTCAAGAAAGATACTGACAGCAACACAACTATAGTTGGGGATTTTAGCACCTCATTGTCAAAAATGGGCAGATCTTCCAAACAAAATATCAAAAAGGATATTTTAGCATTAAACAATGCCCAAGATGAAATGGATTTAACTGATATATATCGAGGTCTTCATCCCAAAGAAGCTAACATACATATTCTTTTCAAATTCCCATGGAAAATTCTCAAAGATAGACCATATGACAGGACACTAAACAAGTGTCAACAAATTCAACAAAATTGAAAATATACCAAGCATTTTCTCCGACCACAAGGGACTGAAACTGGAAACCAAGTCCAAGAGAAAAGCCCCAAAATACCCAAAATCATGGAGATTGAATAGCATGCTATTAAACAACAAATTGGTCAAAAATGAAATTAGAGAAGAAATTAAAAGGTTTCCAAAAAAATGAACTCACAACAACCCAAAACTATGGGACACAGTGAAAACAGTCCTGAGAGGGACGTTCATAGCAATACAGGCCTACCTAAAAAAAGATAGAAACATTTCAAAGAAACAACCTAGCCCTACACCTACAAAAACTTGAAAAACAAAAATAAAGACAGCTAAGAGCAAGTAGAAAGAAGGAAATAATCAAGATTAAGGCAGAATTAAATGACATAGACACTAAAAACACAATTCTAATGATTAATGAATCCAGGAGTTGGTTCTTTGAAAACATAAACAAAATCAACAGGCCTTTAAGAAAGCTCATCAAGAAAGAAAGTGAGATGACCTGAATAAACATGATCAGAAATGAAAGAAGAGAGGTTACAACTGATAGCACAGAAATACAAAGGATTGTAAGAAATTACTATGAAGAACAGTATGCCAAGAAATATGAAAACCTAGGTGAAATGGACAATTTTCTAGAAAACTATAATCTTCCAAAACTCAATGAAGAAAAAGCAGAAAGCCTGAACAGACCAACAATAGCAGATGAAATTGAAGCAATAATACAAAACTGCCAACACACAAAAGCCCTGTGCCAGGTGGTTTTACAGGAGATATCTACAAAATACTTAAAGAAGAGCTAACACCTATCCTTCACAGACTATTCCAAAAAATCCAAAATGATGGCAGACTTCCAGACTCTTTTTATGAAGCCAGTATCATCCTAATCTCAAAACCAGGTAAAGAGACAGCAAAGAAAGAAAACTTCAGGTCAATATTGCTGATGAACATAGACGCTAAAATCCTCAAAAAAATATTGGCAAACTGCATTTAAAAATACATTAAAAAGATCATACACCATGACCAAGTGGGATTCATCTGAGGGATGCAAGGATGGTACAACATTTGCAAATCAGTAAGTGTGATGCATCACATAAACAAAAGCAAAGAAAAAATGCATGATCATATCAATAGATGCAGAAAAGGCTTTCAATAAGGTACAGCACCCATTTATAATAAAAACACTAAACAAAGTGGGAATAGAGGGAGCATTCCTCAATATAATAAAAGCAATAGACTTCCGCCAAGATGGAGGCATAGGTGGAAACACTGTGCCTTCTCCCACAACCAAGTTTGGATACAACAAAAGTTTTGGAGAACTAAGACACACCCAGAGACCAGAAAACCGAATTATATGGAAGTCCGACAGCTACGAACCATTCAACAGGGACGGTAAGAGAGGCAGAGCCAGTGGCAGAGCAGGGTCGGGAAGGACAGAAATAGGAGCGCAGGCAGCCCGGACCTAGTTGGGGTGCGGGGCAGACTGACCAAAGTCGCACATTCGCGCGCAGTGAGACAGACCATGCAGGCCCCAGGGGGCGAACCCAGTGGTGGAGGGCTGACAGCGGTGGCACACTCGCGTGCAGTGGAGCGGGGCACGTGGCCCTGGTGACGGTGGAGGCTGTGGTGCTGGTGGGGGTCGCGGAGGCAGGCGGCGGAGGGAAGCCATTGTCCCTCTTTGACCCCGCCCCCACATACAACGTCACAACCCAGCGACTGAGTTGCCCTGCTCTGGTGAAAACCTAGGGCTCCGGTCCTGCTACTTAACAGGCACGAACAGCCCAAAAGGTGGTGCAAGAACTCAAAGTCCCAGGGCCAATAACTCTAAGCAACCAACAGATTGCCAGCCTCTCAGAAGCCCAATTTAAAACACTATTTATCAGGATGCTCACAGAATTGGTAGAGTACAGTCACAAATTAGAGGAACTTAGTCACAAATTAG
The DNA here is from genome assembly GCF_014824575.4 of Sturnira hondurensis. NCBI lineage: Eukaryota > Metazoa > Chordata > Mammalia > Chiroptera > Phyllostomidae > Sturnira > Sturnira hondurensis. The sequence continues at coordinate 777,146 of NW_028090025.1, read as the reverse complement.
AGGAACATATGAAGGCTAAACTAATTGAAATGAAGGGAGATGTCCAGGAAACCAATAGCGATGGAAAGGAAAATGGGACTCAAATCAAGGGAGTGGACCAGAAGGAAGAACAAAACATCCAACCAGAAAATAGTAAAGAAACAAGAATTCAAAAAAATGAGGAGAGGCTTAGGAACCTCCAGGACATCTTTAAACGTTCCAACATCCGGATTATAGGGGTACCAGAAGGGGGAAAGAAACAGCCACGAGTGGAAAACTTATTTGAACAAATAATAAAGGAGAACTTCCCCAGTCTGGCAAAGGAAATAGACTTCCAGGAAATCCAGGAAGCTCAGAGAGTGCCAAAGAAGTTGGACCCAAGAAGGAACACACCAAGGCACATCATAATTACATTAGCCAAGACCAAAATGAAGGAGAGAATCCTAGAAGCAGCAAGGGATAAGGGGACAGTCACCTACAAAGGAGTACCCATCAGACTGTCAGCGGATTTCTCAAAAGAGACCTTACAGGCAAGAAGGGGCTGGAAAGAAGTATTCCAAGTCATGAAATCCAAAGACCTACAGCCAAGATTGCTTTATCCAGCAAAACTTTCATTTAGAATGGAAGGACAGATAAAGTGCTTCTCAGATAAGGTCAAGTTCAAGGAGTTCATCATCACCAAGCCCTTATTATATGAAATGCTAAAGGGACTTATATAAGAAAGAGATGATGAAAAATATGAACAGTGAAAGGACAGCAAACACACAGTTATTAACAACCACACCTAAAACAAAAGCAAACCAAGAGGACAGCTAGATCAGGAGTGGAACCATAGAAATGAAGAACACATGGAGGGTTAGAAACAGGGGGGTGGGAGGAGGAGAAGGGGGGAGAAGGCATAGAAAATAGCATAGATGGTAGGTAGAAAATAGATAGGGGGGAGGGCGAGAATAGTGGGGGAAATATAGAATCTAAGGAAGTTGAGACACGTGGTTATAAACTAAGGGGGGGGAATGGTGGGGGAGGGAGTGTGCGGGTGGAGGGGAATGAAGGGGGAAATAGAACAACTGTTATGGTATAATCAATAAACTATATTTAAAAAAATAAAAGCAATATATGACAGACCTACAGCCAACATCATACTCAATGGGCAAAAAATAAAATATTTTCCACTGAGATCAAGAAAAAGACAAGGTTGTCTACTTTCACCACTTCTATTCAACATAGTATTGGAAGTTTCAACTAGAGTGATCAGACAACAGAAGGAAATAAAAGGCATCCAAATCAGAAAGGAGGAAACAAAACTGTCATTGTTTGCAGATGACATGATAGTGTTCACAGAAAATCCTGTAGACTCCACCAAAAGACTGCTCAACATAGTAAATGAATTTGGCAAAACAGTGGGATACAAAGTCAATATCCAGAAATCAAAGGCATTTTTGTATAATAACAATGAAGCAGCAGAAGCAGAAATCAAGAAAAAAATCTCATTTGCTATAGCAACAACAACAACAAAAAAACAAGGAATAAGGCTAACCAAAGAGGTAAAGGACCTGTATGCAGAAAACTACACAACACGGAAGAAAGAAATCGAGGAAGACACAAACAAATGGAAACATATTCCATGTTCGTGGTTCAGATGAATTAACATCATCAAAATGTCCATACTACCCAAAGCGATTTACAGATTCAATGCAATACCTATCAAAGTACCAATGGAATATTTCACAGACATAGAAGAAACACTTCAAAAATTTATATGGAACCATAAACAACCCCGAACAGCTGCTACAGTTTTGAGAAAGAAAAGCAAACTAGGAGGGATCACAATACCTGATGTCAAACTGTATTAAAAGTCCACTGTAATCAAAACAGCCTGGTACTGGCATAGGAAACAGGCACATAGACCAATGGAACAGAATAGAGGACCGAGAAACAAACCCAAGTCTCTACAGTCAATTAACATTTGACAAAGGGGGCAGCAACATAAAATGGAGTAAAAATAGCCTCTTTGACAAATGGTGTTGGGAGAGCTGGAAAGCTACATTAAAAAAAAAAAGAAAGAAACTTGAGCACCAGCTTAAGCCATAAACAAAAATAAACTCAAGGTGGATAAAACATATAAATATAACTTGTGACACCATTGGAGTCCTAGAGGAGAACACAGGCAGGAAAATCTCAGATATTTCACACAGCAACATTTTCACTCATATGTCCCATAAAGCAAAGGACTTAAAGGAAAGAATAAACAAATGGGATCTCATCAAAATAAAAAGCTTTTGCACTGCTAAAGAAAACAGTATTAAGATAAAAAGTGAACCAACCATATGGGAAAACATATTTGTCAATGATAAATCAGACAAGGGTTTAATCTCCAAAATATATAAAGAACTCACATGACTCCACTCTAAAAAGACAAGCAATCCAATTTAAAAATGGGCAAAGAACTTGAACATAAACTTCTCCAAGGATGACATACAGAGGATCCAGAGACACATGAAAAGATGCTTAGTATCACTAGCTGTCACAGAGATGCACATTAAAACCACAATGAGATAGCACTTCACACCGGGCAGAATGGCCATCATAAAGAAAGCAACAAACAAGTGTTGGACAGGTTGTGGAGGAAAGGGATCCCTAATGCAGTGTTGGTGGGACTGCAGACTGGTACAACCACTATGGAAAACAGTATGGAATTTTCTCAGAAAACTAAAAATGGATCTGCCTTTTGACCCAGCAATTCCACTGCTAGGACTATATCCTAAGAGCCCTGAAACACCAATCCAAAAGAACCTGTGCACCCCGATGTTCATAGCACAATTTATAATAAACAATTTCTGGAAGTAACCTAGATGCCCATCATTAAATGAATGGATCCAAAACCTGTGGTACATATACACAATGGAATTCTATGCAGCAGAAAGAAAGAAGAAGCTCCTACCCTTTGCAACATCATGGATGGGACTGGGAAGCTTTGTGCTAAGCTAAATGAGCCAGATGGTGAAAGACAAATACCATATGATCTCGCCTTTATCAGGAATCTAATCTCCAAATCAAACAAGCAATCAAAATATAACCAAATATCCTGAAATTGAGAGCAGGCTGATTGTGACCAGAGGGGAAGAGGGGAAGGGATTTTAGGGGAAAGGAGGAAGCATTAGAAGGAACTAGTATAAAGGGCACATGGAAAATAACAGGGGGGGTGGACATGGGAGGGAGGTAGGAAGGGCTGTGGGATGGTTTGGGATGGGGGTAAAGGGCAGAAAACAGTACCTGAACAACAATTAAAATAAAAACAAGACAATAAAAACAAAGGACAGTTTCATTTTTAGTTGTTTGAATAAATTTTGTACTGTTTTCCACAATAGCTTCAGCAGTGTGCATTCCCACCAGTAGTCCACTAGGGTACCTTTTCTTCCACATCCTCTCCTCTCCAACACTTGTTTGTTTGTTTGTTTGTTTTTTTAATTTGTTTATGATGACCATTCTTGCTGGTGTGAAGTGGCTAGTGATGTCGAGCATCTTTTCACATATCCTGGGCATTTGGTATGTCCTCCATGGAGAGGTGTCTGTTCATGTTTTTTGCCCATTTTTAATGGGTTGTTTGTCTTCCTGGAGTGGATTCATGTGAGTTCTTTATATATTTTGGAGATTGAACCCTCTTCCAAGGTATCATTGGCAAATATGTTTTCCCCTGAAGTTGGTTCCTTTTTCATTTTTATGCTGTTTTTCTTGGCTGTGCAGAAGCTTTTTGTTGTTGTTGTTGAGATCCCATTTGTTTGTTCTTTCCTTCATGTCCCTTGTTCTAAGGGGTATGTTGGTGAAAATATTGCTGCATGGAATATCTGAGATTTTTCTGCCTGTGTCTTCCTCTAGCACTTTTATTGTGTCACAACTTATATTTAAGTCTTTTATCCATCTTGAACTTATTTTTGTATATGGTGTATGTTGGTGATTAAGTTTCATTTTTTTGCATGTAGCAGTCCATATATCCCAACACCATTTATTGAAGGGGATATTTTTACTCCATTTTGTGCTTCTACCCCATTTGATGAGTATTAATGACCATAGAGACTTGGATTTATTTCTAGGCTCTCTACTCTGTTCCATCAGTCTATGTGTCTGTTCTTATGTCAGTATTAGGCAATTTGATAACAGTGGCCTTGTAATATAATTTGATATAAGGTGTTGTGATCCCTCCTACTTTGGTCCTCCTTATCAAAATTGCTGCAGTTGATTGGGTCATTTAAGTTTCTATGTAAATTTTTGAAATGTTCATTGTAAATCTGTGAAATATGTCATTGATACTTTATAAGGGATTATGCTGAATCTATAAAATGATTTGAGTAGTATGGAAATTCTGATGATGTTAATTCTTCCAGTCAATGAACATGGTAACTGCTTTCATTTTTTTGTGTCATCCTTAATTTCTTTCTTTAGTGCTGTGTAGTTTTCCGAGTAGAGATCTTTTACCTCCTTGGTTAGGTTTATTCCTAGGTACTTTATTTTTCTTGATGCTATATAAAATGGAATTTTTTTTCTGCTTCTGCTTCTGGTATTTCCTTGTTGGTATATAATAATGCCTTTGATTTCTGAATATTGACTTTGTATTTACTGTTTTGGCTAATTCATTTATTAGATTGTGTAGTTTTTTGTGGTGTCTATAGGATTATCTATGTACACTACCATGTCATCTGCAAAAAAAAGACAGTTTTGCTACTTCCTTTCCAATTTAAATGCCTTTTATTCTTTTTTCTTGTCTGATTTCTATAGCTAGGACTTCCAATACTATGTTGAATAGGAGTGGTGAGAGCAGGAATCTGTCTTGCTCTTGATCTTGGTGGGAAAGCTCTTAGTTTTTGCCCATTGTGCATGATTTTGTCTGTAGGTGTCTTTTATATGGCCTTTTTCATGTTGAGGAATGCTCCCTCTATTCCCACTTTGCTGAGTGTTTTTATTGTAAATAAATGCTGTACCTTATTAATGCTTTTTTCTGCATCTATTGATATGATCAAGTGATTTTGTCTTTTGTTTATTTGATGGATTACATTTATTAATTTGCAAATATTGTACCAGCCTTACATCCCTAGGCTGAATCCCACTTGGTTGTGGTGTATAATCTTTTAAATGTATTGCTGGATGTGGTTTGGCATCATTGTATTGAGTATTTTAGTGTCTATGTTCATCAGTGATATTGGCCTCTACTTTTCTTTCTTTGTTGTGTTTTTGTGTGGTTTTGGAGTTAGGATGATTCTAGCCTCATGAAAAGAATTTGGGAGCCTTCAATCTTCTTGGATTTTTTTTGTATTGTCTGAGAGATACAGGAGTTAGCTCTTCTTTTTATATTCTGTAAAATCCTCCTGTGAAACCATCTGGTCCAGGGCTTTTGTGTTCAGGGAGGTTTTTTTTTTTAATTAATGCTCTGATTTCATGAGCTGTTATCAGTCTGTTCAGGCATTCTGCTTCTTCTTGGTCCAATTTTGGGAGATTATATTCTTCTGGAAATTTATCCGTTTCACCCATGTTTTCAAATTTCTTGGCATGTAGTGTTTTTCATAATTTCGTACAATCCTTTGTATCTCTGTGGTATCAGTTGTAATCTTCTCTTTTATTTATGATTGTGTTTATTTAGGTCCTCTCTCTTTTTTTTTCTTGATGAAAATGTCAAATTTGCTTGTCTTTTCATAGAACCATCTCCTGGATTTATTGATCCTTTGAACTATTGTTTTATTTTCTATGTTATTTAATTTTGTTGTGATCTTGGTTATTTCCTTTCTTTTACTTGTTCTGAGCTGTCTTTGTAGTTTTTCCTTGAGTTCTTGTAGGTGTAGGGTTAGGTTGTTTATTGGAAATGTTTCTACTGTTTTTAGGTAGGCCTGTATTCCTATGAAGTTCCCTCTCAGGACTGCACTGCCTTCACTCTGTCCCATAAATTTTGGATTGTTGTGAGTTCCTTTTCATTTGTTTGCAGTTAAATTTTGATTTCCTCCTTGATTTCATTCTTAACCTATTCATTGTTTAATAACATGCTATTTAATCTCTGTAAGGTTGAGTGTTTTTGAGTTTTTTCCTTGAGGTTGGTTTCTAGTTTCAAGTCCATGTGGTCTGAGAAAATGCTTTGTATGATGTCAATTTTCTTGGATTTGTTGAGGCCTATTTTGTGTCCTATTATATGACCTATCTTTGAAAATGTCCTGTGTGCATTTGAAAAGAATGTATATTTTGCTTCTTTGGGATGAACGGTTTTATATATTTTTAAGTCCATTTGATCTAGGGCATTGTTCAATGCTGCAATATCCTTTGTGATATTTTGTTTGGAAGATATATCTTTTTCTGACTATGGTGCTGTAAAATCTTTTTTTATTTATTTAATCATTGTGCAAGTGCAGTTTTCTGTCTTTTACTCCCATCCCAGCCTACCTCCCCACTGTTCCCCACCTTTCTCTCATTTCCGCCCTTCTTAGTTGTTGTCCATGTGTCCTTTATACTAGTGCCTGTAAATCCTCCCCCTTTCCCCCTAAAATACCCTCCCCTCTCCCCTCTAATCACTGTCCACCTGTTCTCTATTTCAGTGTCTTTGGTTATATTTTGCTTGCTTGTTTGTTTTATTGTTTAGCTTTCTGTTGAAGGTGAGATCATATCCTAAGAACCCTGAAAGACCAATCCAAAGAACCTATGCATCCCAATGTTTATAGCAACACAATTTACAATAACCAAGAGTTGGAAGGAACTTAGGTGCCCATCAGTAACTGAATGGATCAAAAAACTATGGTACATTTACACAATGGAATTCTATGCAGCAGAATGAAAGAAGGAGCTCCTACCCTTTGCAACACCATGGATGGAACTGGAAAGCATTATGCTGAGTGAAATAAGCCAGGCAGTGAAAGACAAATACCATATGATCTCACCTTTAACAGGAAGCTAAATAACAAAACAAACAAGCAAGCAAAATATAACCAAAGACACTAAAATCTCTTAGTGTAAGTATGTTGTTTATTTCTTTCTTTAAATCCTCCAATATTTTCTTTATATATGTGGGTGATCCTATTTTGGGTGCATATATGTTTGCAGTATTTATTCTTCTTTTTATTTTTGTTTTTATTTTTTAAAGATTTTTGTTTATTTATCTTTAGGCGGGAAGGGAAGGAGAGAGGGAGAGAAATATCAATGTATGGTTGTCTCTCATGAGTCTCCTGCTGGGAACTGGACTACAACCTAGGCATGTGCCCTGACTGGGAATCAAACTGTGATCCTTTGGTTCACAGGCCCGTGCTCAATCCACTGAGCTACACCAGCCAGGGTGTATTTATTCTTCTTGATGGATTCTTCCCTTGATTATTGTGAAGTGTCCCTTTGTGACTTTTTAAAAAGATTTTATTTATTTATTTAGCTTTAGAGGGGAAGGAGAGGGAGAGAAACATCAATGTATGGTTGCCTTTCGTGCATCCCCTGCTGGGAGTTGGCCTACAGGGAACCGGCCTGCAACCCAGGCATGTGCCCTGACTGGGAATCGAACCGCGATCCTCTGGTTCGCAGGGCCGCACTCAATCCACTGAGCTACACCAGCCAGGACTTTTTTTTTTAGATCTCATATATTTTCCTAGGAAATTTTAACATTTTATGTGTTTTTTATGATTTTTGTTTTGAAGTACATTTTGTCTGATATGAGTATTGCCTATAGAAGCTCATGTTTAATGTCTGTTTGCTTGGAATATTTTTTCCAACCCTTCACTTTCAGTCTGGGTAGGTATTTTTTTCTGAGGTGGCTCTCTTGTAGGCAGTATATCTGCAGGTCATGTTTTCTTACCTATTCAGCTACCTTATATCTTTTAATTAGAGGATTTAATCCAGTTACACTTAAGCGTATTTATTATTGATAGGTACTTATTCATTGCCATTTCCCCCCTTTGTACCTGTGTTCCTCTCTCACTCTTTTCCTTCCTTTTCTCATAGGAGTCCTTTTAGCATATTTTGCAGTGCTGATTTGTTAGAAGTATATTATTTGAAGCTTCTTTTGTCTAGAAAACTCCTTATTTCACCTTCCATTTTAATTTTGTGCCTTGCTGGCTAAAGTAGTTTTGGTTGCAGGCCTGTGCTTTTCAATACTTGGAATATTTCTTGCCATTCCCTTCTGGTTTGTAGTGTATGTGTTAAGAAATCACCTGCTAGCCTAATCAGAATTTGTTTGTGTATTAGCTCTTTTTTTCCCCCTCATTGCTTTTGAGATTCTCTCTTTGTCTTCAAAACTTGGTATTTTAATTATGATGTGTCTTGGAGCGGGACTCTTTAGCTTCATCTTTATTCAGACCCTCTGTGCTTCCTGAACTGGTATGGTTTTTCATCTTCAAGTTCCATACGTTTTCCATCATTATGTTTTCAAATGGGTTTTCTATCCCTTTCTCCTTTTCTTCTTCTGATATTCCAGTGATTTGGATGTTGTTGAATTTTATGTTGTCTTGCAGTTCCCTTAAGCTATCTTCATATTTTTTTAGTCTTTTTGTGTGTGTGTGAAGCTGCTCTACCTGGGTGTTTCTTTCTACCTTGTCTTCCTGCTCACTAATTCAGTCCTCTGCTTCATTCATCCTGCTTGTAATTCCTTCTAGTGTATTTTTTTTAATTTCAGAAACTGTATTCTTCATTTTTTCCTGGTTTTTGTTTATAGTTTCTATTTTGTTTTTCACACTGTTGCGATTCTCACTCAGTTCTTTGTAGTTGTCTGTTAGTTCCTTGAGCATATTTATAACCATTCTTTGAAATTCTATATCTGATAGTTTACTTGACTCCATTTCATTTAGCTCTTTTAGTGGGGAGTCTTCTCTTCCTTTTGATTTCAAGTTCTTTCTTTGCTCCCTCATTTTAGGTGAGTTTTTTTTTTGTTTGTTTCTGCGATACCCAATGCTATGCTTTGCTAGCTGTCTTTGTGTCATGATCTTCTATGGTAGGAGTTCTGTGATTCAGTGGTGCATCTCTTTGATCTCCTTCTCTGGATGTTGAAGTTTTGTCCTTTCTTCCATTTGTGTGGGTTCTGTTGTTGTAATTGGGTTTTAACTATTGGTGGTTCCTTTGCTGGTGGGTTCTCTCCTCTAGCCAGTTTACTAGTATACACAGTTCTTACCTTACCTGTATGTGATCAGGGGCTGCATGAAGGCAAAATGGATTAAGACAGCAGAGAAGTATTTTATGTGATTTAAAGCATCAACTAATAGATTTTTTTTGCCCTGGCTGGTATGGCTCAGTGGCTTGAGCTCCAGCCTGTAAACATAAGGGTTGCCAGTTCACTCCCCAGTCAGGGCATATGCTTGGGTTGCAGGCCATGTCCCTGGTTGGGAGAGTGCTATAGGCAACCACACATTAGTTTCTCTCCCTCTTCCTTTCTTCTCTCTCCCGTTCCCTTTCTCTAAAAATAAGTAAATCTTTTAAAAATAAATAAAGTACCAACTAGTAGAAAACAGATAGGAGATATTTTGTAGAAGTACAGCAATAACTGTGATATTTCATCCAACTAGTCACTTTTTATTAAAGGTGAAAAAGAGCTAAGACTCTCATTAGGAGGAAAAAGAACGTGAGCTGACTTCAGAAAGCAGAGTGCTTATGTGAGGTTAGATGGTCAGATATAGTGAGAGTAAGGGCTAGAAACTTGGCATAGTGTATGAGAGAATAAAGTTAACCAGAAGAATAGTAAACTTAGTAGGGCAGTGAAATGGACCAAGACCAGGGAAGGACGTTGTGTGGTAATTGGAACAGCAATAATATTACAAGAAATGTATCATCTGAATAAAAAGAATAAAAATAAAAGACCAAGAATAGTGTGTTATTGGAATAGGAGTGATGGAAGATAAATTAAAATGCAATATGAAAGGGAGACCATAGAAAAATAGTCAAACAATGAAATCAAACAAATAAAACAGAGGTAAACAGAAGGAAAGGAAATAAAAAATAATAATAAGTAATAATAACAGAAAGTAAAACTAAAATGTAAGAAATAAAATGCAACTTCTATAGGATAGCAGAGTGAGTTTTGTCTTAGTTGTTGGCATTAGTCTTCTGATCTCTCTCTGGTTATGTCTTTGGTCCTTTCACAGCTTCAGGACTTATTGTCTTACACTTGGAAGAACAAAGAAGCCTTGTGCTGACTTTAAATCTGCAATGAGAGTTCTGCTGGTCTTTCTGGATGCTCCAGGCAGAGGAGGGCTGAGCTCTGTATTTTTGCCTTTCCTGTGGTTCTGCATTTTGGGTTTGGTCTGGGCTACAATATTTATAGGTGTCCAGCTTCCAACCTAAGCCCTCAGAGCACTATTTGCCCCCCTACACACACTGTCCATATGAACCAGGCCAGCAATTTTAATCCACCTCCTTATGCCACCCTTTGATTAGTCTGTGAGGTGCACTGAGTGGGAGCAACTCATACCCCTCCTCCCTTTTTGTTGGCCTGGGCCCTTTGCACTGGCAAAGTCCCTTTAGGGCAGTGTAGTTCCCCTGTTAAATTAAGTCTCTCTGGGGACTGCTACCCCTCTGAGCCCCTGCTGTCCCACTTTGATCAGTCCTTGAGGCACCGTGGTTTGCAGTATCCTCCTCCCTCTTTGCTTGTCCAGCCCCTGTGCATGAGAATTCCTTGCCCAGTGGTTGAGAGTCTTTTATGTTTAACAAATTCCCCTTGGTTGCAGCTGGCCATTCTTAACAAGCGCCCAGCTTCTCACACAGCCCAACTTTCTGACCAATCCCAAGACTATCTGGATCAGTGTCAGTCACAGCCCAACTCTTCTCCCATCTCTAGGTATCACCTAGCTCCCTGATGTCTTTTGTATTGTCCCAGCTGGTGACCACAGTCACAGCTGGGAAACACTGCGTCTATGGGTCTCCCACCATGTCTCTATCTCCACAGTTACTTTAAGCATCCACGTGTCTTCTGGTGTAGGACTGGCTTCCCTCCTTTGGGGCAGGGATAACTGCGAAGTTCTTGCTCAGTCATTTTGAATGTGATGGTCACACAGTACACATGTTCATTCAGTGGTGTCCACCACCCCCACTGACTAGTACAGTGAAGTTGTCATTGTTCATGCATGCACATTCCAGTCCATTTTCTCTGCGTGCAAGGTTACATTGATGTATAACAAACTGTTGTCATTATATTTACAATGGCTGGACTTTTTTTGGACAGACTTCATATGCCCAATCTTGTAAAGGTGGTATATATATAAGAGCTGAAATTACATCTTGAGATTTGGACAATCAAACCTGATTTATTTTATTGGAAGATCATTTTATCAAACACTACTCACATTGGAACAGTGTAATTTCTTCATCCAGGATATATTTTTTCTTTAAGGAAATTCAGCATAGGGAAAATTTAAGCTAGAAAATTTAAAAGGTAAACCCATTGTTTTTGTCATATGAAATGCTGTTAGTTTTATCTCTTGTAACTTCCTTATTTCAACAGTGTCTTTATTATAACAGTCTTCTGGTTGGGACTTAGACTCAACTGCTCAAGTATCTCCATTTCGTATTCTATATGAGACACCAGAGTCTCAGGTTTGTTTGTGTTTCATGTGGTGAGTATGATTTTTAAAACATATAATTCAAAGTAACAAAGGCATGAATAAATTAAATAAATGTATGTATAATCCCAGTTGTTTTGATTTAGAGAAGAGTTAAATCTGATAAATCTTGCTAATATCTCTCCTAAAGCCCCTTTGTTCTTGCTTACATAACTTTTTTCCTGTCCTGTTGCATTTCAGTTTTAGTCTCTGTGTTAGATTTAATGCTCCGCTTGTCTTTCCTTCTTCTGGGATGTCCCTGTGTCTTTTATACCTGGATAACTGGAATTTTTCACCTAAAAACTCTCAGGTACCTCTGGGAGTTGGGTAGGCTCCTAGAAAGAATTTTATTTCTAATTAAGTCTACCATCTTTTCAGATGTATGTCAGAGTTCTAAGGTGTTCTAGTTTCTCTTATTCATTTTTAGACAGTGGATAGCCACAAAAAACTAAAGTTGGATTATACACAAGAATTAACTAAAAAAATGTATCAAAGACCTAAATGGAAGAGCTGAAACTATAAAACTCTTACAGAAAAATGTAGGAGTAAATCTTCCTGACCTTATATTAGGCAATTGTTTTTTAGCTATGATACCAAAAATGCATGACAAAAGAAAACATAGGTGAATTGGAGTACATCAAAATTAAATAGTTTTATCATACAAATGAGACCATAGTAGTGTCATAGGATCTTTGTATTCTGTCATAATGTCTCCTCTTTCATGTCTAATTTTATTTGTTTGAGTACTCTGTCTTTTTTTCTTGGTGAATCTAATTAAAGTTTTGTCAATTTTGTTTATCTTTCAAAGAAACTCTTAGTTTTGTTGATAGTTCACTTATTTTATTGATTAAAAATATTCTACTTTCTGGATATACCACAATATTTATTCATTCATCTATTGAAGGATGCCTTGGTCGCTTGCTGTTGTCAGTGTTTTTAATCTTAGCCATTTTAATAGGTGGGCAATGAAATCTCATTGTTGTTTTAATTTGCAATCCCCTAATGACATAGGATATTGAGCATGTTTTCATATGATTATTTGCCACCTTTATATTTTTTTTGTTGAAGTCTCTGTTTAGATTTTTTGCCCTTTTTAACTGACTCCTTTATTTTTTAAGTTTCCTTGAGTTCTTTGAATGTATTTATAATAGCTGCTTTACATTTTTAGTTTATAAAATCCAAGAATTGGCCACTTCGAGGACATTTTAGTTGGTTGCTATATTGATATTCCTTGTTTTTATTTTTAAGCTTGGCTTGCTTGAAAAATTCACTGGGTCAGTATAAATTAGTGGTCAGCCAGTGATAAGTCAGAAGATTTTCTTAAATGCCTTAAACCATTAAGTTTTCCACCTTTTGGCAAGGGGATCTTTGTGTGAGGTATACCTCAAACTTCTGGCAGTTTATAAATCAGCATTATCTTTTAGGTCTTATTACCAAAGTCAGACAGAATTGAGTGACTGGTTCTTTTTCCTATCTCTTTTTTTTCCTGGGCAGGTTCATAGACTTGCAGATGCGTACATACATTTAGGTGCCCAAGAATATGTTGGAACCTTTCATGGTTCCCTATGGCCATCTACTTTTCCAGGACTTTCTTTTGTTTTTTGCCAGGCTCTTGTTTCTTCCATGCATAATTTGCCTTATACACCTGTGATGCTATTAGTAGATTGCTATGGTTTTCTCTAACACAGTGGGGAAGGGATTTTTTCAACAGTGCTAAGCCTCGAATCAAGTCAAAAGATAACACCCTGGAGCCCTGGCTGGTGTAGCTCAGTGGATTGAGCATGGGCCTGCGAACCAAGTGATCGCGGTTCGATTCCCAGTCAGGGCACATTCCTGGGTTGCAGGCCAGTTCCCAGCAGGGGCCAGTTCCCAGCAGGGAATGCACGAGAAGCAACCATACATTGATGTTTCTCTTCCTCTCTCCTTCCCTTCCCCTCTAAAGATAAATAAATCAAATATTTTAGAAAAAGATAACACCCTGGAAATAGAGATTTTCCAGGTAGCTTCTAGTCTGGTCAAAATATTGACTGTATCCTAGGAATGGGAATTTTAGTGAAGCTCTAAAGGATCTTTGGCTGTGATAATGGTTTTCATGGCTACCACATTTCTGAGCTTGGGAGAGCGGCAGATGGGAACAGTCTTAAGTTAAAACTTCACAGATTGTGGTATTCTTGTTGAGACTCATTAGTTTTACTTGAATAGATGCTTTTCAGTTTGTTCTGTGCTTTTGGTTAATTTCCTATGTTTTCTTTTTCCCAATGTTTTGCCAGTAGTTTATTGCTTTTGTGGTGCTGCAGGATTACTTAGGTCCTGAGTTTTCTGTTACAGACATTAATTTGTTGTTATCACTCATTTTGATAGAAAAACAACGTCCCCCTGTCTACTTGAGACATTGTTTTTAATAATATTTATTATGCATATAAATTGTAGTTTATAAGTGATTGATAAAATATTAGCACTTATTCTTTTTGCAGAAACTTTTGAGCATATATTTGGGGCAGTTACATTCTTTTTCAGGTTCCTATTAGTTTTGATTCTACAGACCTATCTGGTAATATGGAGGCATGATCTTTAACATGTCAGAGAGAACACAGTGAAACCATGAACACCAGAGCCTTAATGATGGTATATCACTCTCAGAATATGGAGACTCTTAATTCCAAAATGTAAGGACATGAAATATTTAAATCTGTGTACTGAAAGAGCTGATCAAAAATAAAAAATCTTAGAGCAGACTAGAGCTGAATACTATAGATGACTACTCTTCTTTTGAGGCTCGAAAGGTTTTTAAGAAAGTAGTGATGTGTGACTTGTTTGGTTTCATTACACAAAAGGACTATTATCAGGAATTAAGATAAAGGATGAGAAAAGGATGCCAGATTGAGGAGACTTCGGATAAGCCAAATAACTCAGAGCTCCAGGGGAATAGAGACGCCAAGGCAGTGACAGCTCTGGAGTCCCCTGGCTGGAGTGAAGCAATGGGATCCCAGGGCTGAGAGCCACTGGAGGGAGTGATGGGAGCACCCCTGCCATTGTCTCATGCTATAGTTTTGCTGCTATACTCTTCCTTCCCTTCCCCCATCACATCAAGAAGATACATATAGGAGACTGTTCGGCGTGGTGTGGGCCCAGCTCCCACTTGGAGATGCACAGGACACATGCCCACAGATAGGTTCTCCCATGGGTAATCAGGCCTGCAATATGCCTAGGCCACTTTGAGTCTTGCTTTTTGCTAAAAACTCCCTCACCCAGATTTGTGGCAAACATTTACTGCAAATAACTTCCTAAAATCCATGCTAAACCTTTCTAAGGCCACTGTAACTGGTCCAACCACTTTTGCCCTTTTCATCTGCAAATATCCCTCTTCTGTGATATTAGTGGCATTGGCTCCTTTGTTTACTGTAAAAGGTAATTACCTAAAGCAATATGTACATAGTAAATGAGGACTATAATGTAATGGGCAGAGAAACCCAATAAAGGCCTGTCATGGTGGAGACTGCAGCTTTTTGTCCCATTGAGAGAAAAGTCATGCTGTCCCTTTTCCTCCACCAGACTTGGAAGTCTGTGTGAATGTCTCATTTCATCCATAATGATGTGGACACTGCAGGCCAGTGTCCTCATTAACACAAGGCTTGAACAACGATGATACATACAGGATATATTCTATTGATGTGGGAGAGGGAGAGAGAGGTGTCAGTGTGAGAAAGAAACTTCAATAGATTGTCTCTTATACATGCCCTGACTATGGTTCTAAACCACACTTAGAAGCTCTCTTAAGTCAGAGGTTCATATGGTAGGGATTGAGCCCCTTAGCCTACTGGAAGGGAGTTCCCACCAATGAATAGGCCAGTGACAACTAGGACCCAAATATAACAGTAAAGTCTACTTAACTCACACAAAGGACATTCCTAGAGTATCCAGATCAAGAAGTCTGCACTACAGGGACTCTCTACTGTAGAGAGATGAAAACCACTGGAGACAAACCCACCATATTTTCTTTTTCTTAAAGGAGCAAAGCATAGGTTTTGTTTTTGCAGCTACTCGTGTTGGGCCCCAGCAAAGGGAGGGTGGCATGGACAGGAGTTGCATGAGGAGAATCTGGAGTGGGAGGCACTGGGGAGAAACTTGGACCCAGCTGTGATGTGTTTAGAGTGGGAATACACATGGACTTCACAGCAGCCATCTTTCTTAAGAGCTAGCCACTCCCAGGGGAAAACCAATTATCTTACCCTGTGAGACACTACTCCCACGACCTCTGGAATTCCCTTCACCATACCCTCTGAAATCCTATTCACTCCGCAGTAACTTTTTTCAGCTTTACTCTGTCTTGGGGTTATGTATTTTTTGTTTTTTGTTTTTCTTTATTTTCTCCCATCCTGCATCTTAACCCTTCCTGAGGAAACAGCAATATAAATAGACTAAGGGGCTGTCAGAGACAGGTTTTAAGGTGTAGCCAACTCATACACTTTACTGGGTAACAGACTGGCACTTCCTCCTTGTGGGAGAGCCACAGAAACATTCTCTTGGCATCTAGAAGACCCAAAATGTGGGCTTTGGAGGCCTACCTGGGGCCCTGGTCTGCTGAGTACAGGGAAATAATCCTGGACAGACAAATTAGTGCCTTAGGGGAGGGGAAATACACCATCATCTTCCCTGAAGTTTGAAAGACACCTGCCACAGGAAATTCAGGAAACACAGCCCCCTTTTCCCACCAGAAGCCCTCTCAGAAATAGTTGGGTATGTGACTAGTCTGACAGGAGGCCAATGAGACAGACAGAAGGAGATCCTGCAGTGACTTGGGATGTTTAATGACACACCCTGGGATCCAGTGCCAATAAAAGGCAGATTTACAGAGCATGTTGGCCCACACTGGGAGCAGCCAAGGCCAGAGGAATGAGCCACAAACTATGGATCACTTGCAACTTTGAAAAGGCTATCAAGGACCAGACATGGGCAGCACCTGATGTTGGTTTACACCATACTCAGACATCAGAGTGGTATCCAGGGAGAAAACAGAGGCAAGATGTAATCTCTACCGATAAGAATTCTCTTCATTCTTTTTTCATTATTTTCACTATTTTTGTTATCATAACCCTTCTATACTTTTTATCTATTTTTTTCATTTTTGGTGCTCTATTTTTTCTTTCATATCTCCAATCTCATCTTTGATTACTCCACTGTTTCTTTCTTCTCTCCTTTTATTATTTTTTTTACTTTTTCTGTGTTCCTTTTCCTCATTTTCCTCTTTCCATTCATTACTTTTATTAGTTAACTTCCCCTTTCTTCTAATGATTACTTTTCTTCCTTTGGTCTTTTCGTATCTTTTCCCTTTTCCCCTTTCTCTACCATTCTACTTATCTTCCCACTTTTATTATTCTTTTCTCTCTTATCATTGATATTGCTGTTGTGGTTGGGGGAGTTGCTTATTTGTGTTGCTTTTGTGTTGTTTTGTTTTGTTCTACCAGTACCTGCACAGCAGTGTACAATATGTGGTAAGAATTGAGCCTCTTAGTCAGCAAGCAAAAGGGGAGTTTCCACTATTGAATGGATCAGTAATAATCAGGACCCAAATACAATAGGAGGTCCACATAATCCACACAAAAAACATTCCTGGAATATCTAAATCAGAAGATCAAGAAGTCTGCATTACTGTGTCCCACAGGACTCCTAACACACAAGGTCACTCCAGAAGACAGAGAATCAAAGCAAATCAATGTAATACATAGAAACAAACACAAAGAGACAACTAAAATGGGAAGACAAAGAAACAAATTCCAAAAGAAATAAAAGGAAGGATGTCCAGAAAAAGGAGCTAAGTGAAATCAATGCAAGCAATTTATCAGACATACAGATCAAACTATGGTTATAAGGATGCTTAGGAACTCAGTGAGAAGTACAGGGAACTTAAGGGGAAGTACATCAGGAAGAAAAAGGATACATAAACCTTGAATAAGAACAAGTAGGAAATAAATAATGCAATATCTGAAATTAAGAGCACACTAGAAGAAAATAAAAGCAGAATAGATGAAGCAGTGGATTGAATTAGTAAGATGGAAGACAAGGAAGAAAAAAAACACCCAGTCAGAGCAAAAAAAGAAAAAGAAAAAGAAAAAAAGAGAAAAAGAACACAGATAGTTAAAGGGAGCTTGGCCACAGCATGAAACATAACAATACTTGCTTCATAGGGATACCAGAACAAGAATATAAGGAGCAAGTGTCAGAAAACCTGTTTGAAAAAATGAGAGAATACTTTACTAACTTGGTCAGGGAAGAAGTCATGCAAGTTCAGGAAACACAGAGGGTCCCAATGAAGATTAACCCCAAAGAAGCCCATGTCAGGACACATTGAAATAAATATGGCAAAATTTAAAGACAAAGAAGTATCTTAAAGGCAGCAAGTGAGGAAGAGCTAGTAACTATCAGCCAATTTCAAAATAAACACTACAAGCCAGAAGGGATTAGCAGGGTATGCTCCAACTGATGAAAAGCAAGGACCTGCAACCAAGACTATGGGATCCAGCAAAGTTCTCATTTAAAATGGAAGAAAAAATAAAGAGCTTCCCAGATAAAAGAAGGTTAAAAAGATGCCATCTCTTGGCATCTCCACCAAGCCAGAATTGCAAGAGATGCTATAGGGAATGCTTTAAGAAGATGAAGAAATAGCCCTGGCTGGTGTAGCTCAGTGGATTGAGTGCGGGCCTGAGAACCACACGATCATGGTTCGATTCCCCATCGGGGCACATGCCTGGGTTGCGGGCCAGTTCCAAGTAGGGGACTCACAAGGGGCAACCATACATTGATATTTCTCTCCTTCTCTCCTTCCCTTCCCCTCTAAAAGATAAATAAATAAAATTTTTAAAAAAAGAAGATGAAGAAATAGAGAGAGGAACACAGGTACAAAAGCAAAAAAATGACAATAAATACCTATCAATAATAACCTTAAATGTAAATGGATCAAATCCTCCAATCAAAAGACATAGGGTATCTGAATGGATAAGGAAACACAACCTGCATATATGTGGCCTACAAGAGACCCACCTCAGAACAAAGATATATATAGGCTGAAAGTGAGGGGTGGAAAAAATATTCCTAGCAAATGAGCAAGAAAAAGAAACCTGGGGTAGCAATACTTATATCAGACAAAAAAGACTTCAAAACAAAGGCCTGAAAGAGAGAGAGAGAGAGTCACTACAAAATACTTGAGAGTAGTCCAACACTATGCTATAACTTATAAACATATGCACCCAATAGAGTAGGACCTAAATATATAAAGAAAATATTAAAGGACTATAAGAAAGAGATAGACAGCAGAACGGTCATTTTAGGGGATTTTTAACACCCAGCTGCCAACAATGAACAGGTCTTCCAGACAAAACTCAATAAGGATATAAAAGCATTAAACAACACACCAGATTAAATGGACTTAATTGATATTTACAGAAAATTTACTCCAAAGAAGCAAAATATACATTCTTCTCAAATGCACATGGGCCACTTTTAAAGACAGACCACATAGTAGGACACAAAACAAGCCTCAACAAATTCAAAAAGATTGAAATAATATGAAGTGTTTTCTTGGATCACAATGGCTTGAAACTAGAAAGCAACCTCAAGGAAAAACCTCAAAAACAGCCAAATTCATGAAGACTGAATAACACGTTATTAAACAATGAGTGGGTTAACAATTATATCAAGAAATAAATAAAAAGGTTTCTGGAAACAAATGAAAATGAACACACAACAGACCAAAACCTGTAGGACACAGCAAAGACAGTCCTGAGATTTCATAACAATGCAGGCCTACCCTAAGAACATTGAAAAATCTCAAATCAACACCTTTACCCTACATGTAAAATAAATAGAGGAACATCAACAAAGCCCAGAGTCAGCAGAAGGAAGGAAATAATCAAGATCAGAACAGAATTAAATGATGTAGAAATCACACACACAAACATACAGAATTCAAAGGATCAATGAATCCAGTGGCTAGTTATTTCAAAAGATAAACAAAGTTGACAAACCTTTAACCAGGGTTATCAAGAACAAGAAAGAGGGAGGTCCTAAATAAATAAAATCAGAAGTAAAAGAGGAGTATTAACAACTAATACCACAGAAATACAAAGGATTGCAAGAAATTATGACTATATGCCAACAAATTGGAAAACCTGGGCACAATTGATATATTTCTAGACACATACAACCTTCCAAAAGTGAATAAAGAAGAAGTAGAAAATAAATAGACTAATAATACCTAGCAAAATTGAAGCAGTAATAAAAAAAAAAACAACACCCAGCACAGAAAAGCCCAGGACCAGATGGCGTCACAAGTGAATTTTAACAAACATTCAAAGAACTAGCACCTATCCTTGAATGTTATTTAAAAAAATCAGAAAGAGGAAAGACTCCCAAACTCTTACTACAAGCCCAGTATTATCCTAAAACCAAAACCAGGTAAAGACACAACAACAACAACAAAACCTACAGGCCAATATATCTGATGAACATAGATGTTAAAATCCTCAACAAAGTACTAGCAAACTGGATCCAGAAGCACATTAAAAAGAAGACAAGCAACCCAATTAAAAACTGGGCAAAGGAATTGAACAGATACTTCTTCAAGGAGGACATACAGAGGCTCCAGAGACACATGAAAAGATGCTCAATATCACTAGCTATCAGAGAAATGCAAATTCAAACCACAATGAGATACCACCTTACGCCGGTCAGAATGGCCATCATAAACAAAGCAACAAACAACAAATGTTGGAGGGGTTGTGGGGAAAAGGGGACCCTAGTTCACTGTTGGTAGGATTGCAGACTGGTACAACCACTATGGAAAACAGTGTGGAATTTTCTCAGAAAATTAAAAATGGACCTGCCTTTTGACCCAGCAATTCCACTGCTGGAATTATATCCTAAGAACCCTAAAACACCAATACAAAAGAACCTATGCACCCCAATGTTCATAGAAGCACAATTTACAATAGCCAAGGGTTGGAAGCAACCTAGATGGTCATCAGTAAATGAATGGCTCAAAAAACTATGGTACATTTACACAATGGAATTCTATGCAGCAGAAAGAAAGAAGGAGCTACTACCATTTGCAAC
The DNA here is from genome assembly GCF_014824575.4 of Sturnira hondurensis. Lineage (NCBI taxonomy): Eukaryota > Metazoa > Chordata > Mammalia > Chiroptera > Phyllostomidae > Sturnira > Sturnira hondurensis. The sequence continues at coordinate 756,522 of NW_028090025.1, read as the reverse complement.
AGCATGGATGGAACTGGAAAGCATTATGCTGAGTGAAATAAGCCAGGTGGTGAAAGACAAATACCATATGATCTCACCTTTAACAGGAACTTAAACAACAAAACAAACAAACAAGCAAAATATGACCAAAAACATTGAAATTCAGAACAGGCTGACAGGGACCAGAGGGGAGAGGGGAGAGAATTTCAGGGGAAAAGGGGAAGGATCCACAGAAACTAGTATAAAGGACACATGGAGAACAACTAAGGGGGGTGAAAATGGGAGGGAGGTGGGGAGCATGGGGGGGTCAGCTGGGATGGGAGTGGGGACAGAAAACTGTACTTGAACAAGAATTAAATAAAAAATTAATAAAAAAGATAATACACCATGTTCAAGTAGGATTTATTCTGGAGGTGCAAGGATGTTACAATATTATCAAATCAATAAACATAACACATCACATAAAAGGAAAGACAAAATCAAATGATCATATGAATAGATGCAGAAAAAGCATTTGATAAAATCCAACAGCCATTTATGATAAAAACAGCAAAGTTGGAATAGAGTAAGCGTACTTTAACATATTAAAGGCCATATACAAAAAATGTACTGCTAACATTACACTCAGTGAGCAAAAACTAAGTTTCCTTTAGGATCAGCAAGAAAACAAGTGTGTCTACTCTCACCACTCTTATTCAATACTGGAAGCACTAGATGAGAAAAAAATAAAAGGCATACAAATGAAGAGGAAGTAAAACTCATTATTTGTAGATGACATGATAGTGTACATAGAAAACCCTATAGACTCCACCATAAAACCTACTCAACCTAACAAGTGAATTCAGCAAAATAACTGGATAATAAGTACATATTCAGAAATAGATGGCATTTTTGCACACCAACAATAACCTATCAGAAAGAGAATCCGAGACTTCCGCCAAGATGGAGGCGTAGGTGGAAACACTGTGCCTTCTCCCACAACCAAGTTTGAATACAACAAAGGTTGGAGAACAAAGACACAGCCAAAGAACAGAAAATTGAACTATAGGGAAGTCCAACAACAGTGAACCGTTCTATCCAGACTGGTAAGAGGGGCGGAGCCAGCAGCAGAGCAGGGTCAGGCAGGAAAGATCCTGCGACCCCAGGCGCCCAAGCATCTGGGGTAGTGTCGGGTGGACCCAGTGAGGGCTCGAAATGGCGGGAGTGAGAAGTGAGACGGACCACGCAACCCCCAGCAACAAACCCAGCAGTGGCTGACCGCCGTGGCACATTCATGAGCAGTGGGATGAATCTCGAGGCCCATTCTCGCAAAGAGGGACAAATCTCGAGGCCTGCGGTGGTGGCAGGAGGAAGCAAAGGGTGCCCGCGATTGCATTCCTTTGACCCCACCCCCACATACAGCGTCACAACCCAGCAACTGGGTCGCCTGGCCCTGGTGAACACCTAGGGCTCTATTCCTCATACATAACAGGCACGAACAGACCAAAATATGGCTCAGGAAGAAGTCAAAGCTCCAGAGCCAATAACTCTAAGTGACCAGGAAATAGCGAACCTCTCAGATGCACAAGTCAAGACACTGGTAATCAGGATACTCACAGAACTGGTTGATTTTAGCCACAAATTAGAAGAACATATGAAGGCTAAACTAATTGAAATGAAGGGAAATACACAGGAAACCAATAGTGATGGAAAGGAAACAGGGACTCAAATCAAGGGGGTGGACCAGAAGGAAGAAAGAAATGCCAAAACAGGAAAAAGTGAAATTACAAGAATTCAAAAAAATGAGAAGAGGATTAGGAACCTCCAGGACATCTTTAACATTCCAACATTTGAATTATAGGGGTACCAGAAGGGGAAAAGAAACAGCCACGAGTGGAAAATGTATTTGAACAAATAATAAAGGAGAACTTCCCCAGTCTGGCAAAGGAAATAGACTTCCAGGAAATCCAGGCAGCTCAGAGAGTCCCAAAGAAGTTGGACCCAAGAAAGAACACACCAAGGCACATCATAATTACATTAGCCAAGATTAAAATGAAGGAGAGAATCCTAGAAGCAGCAAGAGATAAGGGGACAGTTACCTACAAAGGAGTTCCCATCAGACTGTCAGCCGATTTCTCCAAAGAGACCTTACAGGCAAGAAGGGGCTGGAAGGAAGTATTCAAGTCATGAAATCCAAAGACCTACAGCCAAGATTGCTTTATCCAGCAAAGCTTTCATTTAGAATGGAAGGACAGATAAAGTGCTTCTCAGATAAGGTCAAATTCAAGGAGTTCATCATCACCAAGCCCTTATTATATGAAATGTTAAAGGGACTTATCTAAGAAAAAGAAGATAAAAAATATGAGCAGTAAAAGGACAGCAAACTCACAGTTACTAACAACCACACCTAAAACAAAAGCAAACCAAGAGGACAGCTAGATCAGGAGCGGAACCATAGAAATGAAGAACACATGGAGGGTTAGCAACAAGGGAGTGGGAGGAGGAGAAGGGGGGAGAAGTTACAGAAAATAAGTAGCATAGATGGTAGGTAGAAAATGGGTGGGGAGAGGGCAAGAATAGTAGGGGAAATATAGAATCTAAAGAACTCGAGACATGTCAACATAAACTAAAAGGGGGAAGGGTGGGAGAGGGGTGTGCAGGGTGGAGGGGAATGAAGGGGGAATAGAACAACTGTTATGGTATAATCAATAAAATATATTTAAATTTTTTTTAAAAAAGAAAGAGAATCCAAGAAAAAAGTCTCATTTACCATAGCAACAACAACAAAAAAAAACCCCAGAAAATTATAGAATACCAAAGAAAGAAGTTGAAGAAGATACAAATAAATAAAAGCATATATACCCTGTTCATTTAATGGAGAATTAACATCATTAAAGTGTCCATACTAGCCAAAGAAATCTATAGATTCAACATAATTCCTATTAAAATACCAACTACATCACTCACAGACCTAGAGAAATATTCCAAAAATTTATATGGAGCCAAAAAGGATCCCAAATAAACTCAGCAAACTTGAGAAAGGTGAACAAAGTTGAAGGGAACACAATGCATGATATTAAGCTAGACTACAAGGCTACTGTAAACAAAATGGTCTGGTAATGGCATAAAAAGAGACACATGGATCAGTGCAACATAACAGAGACCCCAGAAATAAACCCATACTTTATGATTAATTAATGTTCAACAAAAGGTGTATACAATGGAATAAAAATAGTCTCTTCAATAAATTGTATTGTCAGAAATGGACCAGTACATGCAAAAAAAATGAAACTGGAACATCAAGTCACATCATATTCAAGAATAAATTGAAAATGGATAAAAGACTTAAGTATATCAGGATTCCATAAAAATCCTATTGGAAAACATGGGCCCTAAAATTTCAGATATTTTACATAGCAATATTTTTGCTGATATATCTCTTAGGGCAAGGGAAATAAAAATAAACAAGTAGGACTACATCAAATTAAAAAGCTTCTGCAGAGCTAAAGAAGCCATTATCAAAAAATAAGGTAATGAACTGACTATAAGGGAGAACATATTTGCCAATAATACACCAGACAAGGGTTTAATCTCCAAAATATATAAAGAACTCATACAACTTAACAGATGGAAGACAATCTAATTTTTAAAAAATGGACAAGGACCCGAATATATGCTTCTCCAAGGACAACATAACTAATGGTCCATAGACATATTAAAACATGCTCAACATTACTAGCCTCAGAGAGATGCAGGTTAAAACCACAATGAAATATCACCTCACACCTGCCAGAATGGCTATCATTAATAAATCAACAAACAACAAGTGCCGGCAAGGATGTGGAAAAAGGGAACCCTAGTGCACCATTGGGAATGCAGACTGGTGCAGTCACTGTGGGAAACAGTATGGAATTTCCTCAAAAAATTAAAAGTGGACCTGCCTTTTGACCCACTAATTCTGCTGCTGGGATTATACCCTAAGGATCCTGAAACACCAATTCAAAAGAACTTATGCACCCCAATGATTATAGCAACACAATTCACAATAGCCCAGTATTGGAAGCAACCTAAGTGCCCATCAGTAAATGAGCGGATCAAAAAACTGTGGTACATTTACATAATGAAATACTATGCAGCAGAATGAGAGAGGGAGTTCCTACTTTTTTTGACACCATGGATGGAACTGGAGACTATTATGCTAAGTAAAATAAGTCAGTTTGTGACAAATATATACTTTTACTTATAAAAGAAATCTAATGAGGAAAATGGGCCCAAAATCATGGAATCACGGAACAGACTGAGCTGTAAGAGGGTAGGGGGAATGTGGGGACTAGTTGAAATAAGGTGAAGGGATTAGTTAAAGAATATTCATAAAGGACCCATAGACATGGACAACGGTGTGGAAATTGACTGTTGAAGTGGGGGTTCACCTGTGCACAGGGGTAGGAAGGAGGGAAATTGTACATTTGTAATAGCATAAAGAATACAACATGGAAAATGGAAAAAAGTAAGATAAAGGATGAAAGTTGAACATTGGGTTTTAACTGCATAGATTTCTAATAGCCCAAATCAAGTTGTTTTGGGAAGAATGATGGTTGAAAGCATTACCTCCTAAATGTAATGCTTTTCCCATTTTGTATGAGTTTAGGTTAGAATTAAAATAGTAAATTAAAGTTATTATGTTCACATGGATTTAAAAGACTTTTATGATGACAGTACTCTAGTTTTGGCCTCTCTGAATATTGATTCTGAGTTTCCATGTTCTCGATTTTCATATGTATTGTTTCATGGTGAAGAGAGTTATCAACTTACTTAAAGGAAGTTAATTTCACATTATGTTTAGTTATTGTGGTTGAAAGAAAAGATGAAGAGTCATGGAACATCCTGTTTGCAGAATGTGGGTGTGGTGTTAGCATTTTTCAAGCCAAAAAGACTCAAGACCTTGTTATAAGAGGGATTCCAGAGACCTTAAGAGAAGAGCTCTGGGTGCTTTTTTCATGTATTATATTCATTTCCTTTATTTAACAGACATTAATTGTACCACTTCTAGGAGTTATGCATTAAGCTATATAAAAATACTTGCCAAGATGGCTAGGACATACAAAGCCTTACTAATGAGTCCAGACTAAAAAAAAAATCGAAGAGGGCACTGTTGTGGACCACTCTGCCTGGTTTTAGGAATTGTAACTCTACCCCTTGTGGCTAAGGGTGAGGGATGACCTTTGGAATGCGAGCTGCAGGAGACAAAGCTTGTCTCTGGTAGCAAACGCTGCCTCAGTTTCCTCTCCCTGGCCCCAAAGCTTGGTTGGAAGTCAATGACCGGTAAGACCGCTCACATGGTGGGGGGGCAACCTAAGCCTGACTTGACCACTTGGGAGGCCATCATGGAAGGACAAGGAGGGTTGCAACAAAGAGTTAGCAATGAACTCTCGTCCCCTGGTTTTGACAAAGCCCGAGTCCCCATGTTCTCTGGGAGAAGCACTTCCTGGCTCTAAATCCCCTTAAGCCTGAATACCTATTAGGGAGGGGTGCAGATCCTTGCCTTGCTAGAGCGTGTCCTGGGGAAAAATCTGGCATCACAAAGACTTCCTGATAAGCCTGTGAAATCTGCTCTGCTAAGAGTGTTTTCATTCATATGTTAAGGGTTCGAGCAGGAAACCCTAAAACTCTGTTCCTGACAGACTCTGACTCAAACTAGGCCCTTAGATTTCTTTGAAATGTTATCTACTGTTCAATCCCTGCCGCCCTGTATTCCTGTGTATTACAACCCAATAAAAGCCCCTGGAGGAAGGAGCTCAATGCCTTTTTCCCCTGAGAAACTGGCCACAACTCATGGCCTTTTTCCTCTGGGAAACTGGCCACCTCTCCTCCCCAAGCAGATCCCATCATATCTCTGTCATGTTTACTCTCATCCATGGTGGCTTGGGGGAATTGCGAGGAAAGTCACCCCTACAGGGCACACTAGTTATGCATACTTATATATTCACATATCCAATATCTAAGCAGATTAGTTTATTAGCAAGTTATAACTATGTTTGGGTAGATCTCTATTTCTAGCGTCAATGGAAAGTTAAGGGGAAAAACAGTTCATAAAACTATTATTCTGTTGGGCAGGATTGGTGTCCTCATTTTGTAGATCTTCGTGTGAAGCTTTTTCTTTTGTTTTTACTTAGATATTACCTGAGCATAAATGTAAAGTTAAAAGTATTACAATTCTTGCCCTGACTGATGTGGCTCAGTGGATTGAATGCCATCCTGTAAACCAAAGGGTCGCTGGTTCAATTCCCAGTCAGGGCAAATGCTTGGGTTGCCGTCCAGGTTTCCAGTGAGGGGTGCATGCATAGCAACCACACATTGATGTTTCTCTCCCTCTCTCCCTCCCCTTCCCTCTCTCCAAAAATAAATAAATAAAATCTCGAAAAAATATTCCAATTCTACATGTATCAATATATATGAAAGTAGTAACTTTATTATATTGCTTTCCTTTTGTATGTTAATGCAGTCATCTTTACAGGTGCTGTTAATAACATGGCTGCTAATCCTGGCTGTTATGCTAAGATGGTTGAGCAGTCCTCAGGGACTAGCAACTTGACTACTGAAAAAATTGAACGCAATTTACATCACTCCCTACCCAAGCACCCAGCCTTTCACAGTGATACTGACATATCTGCTATGAGGTGGGTACTCACTGCTTATGCATACAGGAATCTCAACATTGAATACTGCCAGGTATGACTTTATTTTGAACCCAACTGTGTATATGTTCCAAGTGATAAAAATCACATCAAATACCACTCTACTAGTTTGAAAATTGTGATAAGGACAGAGGATGGGCTACATTAATAGTGGGTATTTTTAAAATATATTTTATTGATTATGCCATTACAGTTGTCCCATTTCCCCTCCTTCATTCCCCTCCACCCTGCACACCCCTTCCCACCCACATTCCCCCCCTTTAGTTTATGTCCACGTGTCTCAAGTTCTTTAGATTCTATATTTCCCCTACTATTCTTGCCCTCCCCCCACCTATTTTCTACCTACCGTCTATGCTACTTATTTTCTGTATCTTCTCCCCCCTTCTCCTCCTCCCACTCCGTTGTTGCTAAGGCTCCATATGATCTCCATTTCTGTGGCTCTGCTCCTGATCTAGCTGTCCTCTTAGTTTGCTTTTGTTTTAGATGTGGTTGTTAGTAACTGTGAGTTTGCTGTCCTTTTACTGTTCATATTTTTTATCTTCTTTTTCTTAGATAAGTCCCCTTAACATTTCATATAATAAGGGCTTGGTGATGATGAACTCCTTGAATTTGACCTTATCTGAGAAGCACTTTATCTATCCTTCCATTCTAAATGAAAGCTTTGCTGGATAGTGCAATCTTGGATGCAGGTCCTTGCATTTCATGACTTGGGGTACTTCTTTCCAGCCCCTTCTTGCTTGCAAGGTCTCTTTTGAGAAATCTGCTGACAGCGTGATGGGAACTCCTTTGTAGGTGACTGTGTCCTTATCTCTTGCTGCTTCTGGAATTCTCTCTATCATTTTAATCTTGGGTAATATAATTATGATGTGACTTGGTGTGTTTCTTTGTGGGTCCACCTTCTTTGGGACTCTCTGAGCTTCCTGGACTTCCTGAGAGTCTATTTCCTTTGCCAGATTGGGGAAGTTCTTCTTTATTAGTTGTTCAAATAACTTCTCCACTTGTTGCTCTTCCTCTTCCCCTTCTGATACCCCTATAATTCAGATGTTGGTATATTTAAAGATGTCCTGGAGGTTCCTAATTCTCCCTTCATTTTTTTTTCGCATTCTTGTTTCTTCATTCTTTTCTGTTTGGTCATTTCTTTCTTCATTCTGGTCCATTCCCTTGATTTGAGCTCCAGTTTTCTTTCCATCACTATTGGTTCCCTGTGAATTTTCCTTAATTTCACTTAGTGTAGCCTTCACATTTTTTCATCTAATTTGAAACCAAAATCAACCAGTTCTGTGAGCATCCTGATCACCAGTATTTTGAACTGTGCATCTGATAGGTTGGCTATCTCTTGGTCGCTTAAATGTATTGGCTCTGGGGCTTTGATTTGTTCTTCTGTTTGAGCCATTTTTGGTAAGGTCATGCCTGTTAAGTATGAGTGGCAGAGCCTTACATGTTCACCAGGGTGGGTCAACCCATGTCACTGGGTTGTGACACTGTATATGGGGGCAAGGTCAGAGTGGGAACAATGGTGCTTGCTCCGCTCTCTCTCAGATTTTAGTCCCCTCTGCCCCTTCCCACAAGCAAATTGGGCCCTTCTTGTGATGGTTTTCTGGTAGGTGGGCTTATGTACATTCTACAACCCTGTGGGTCTCTTCAACAAACTTTCCTGCCAGGCTGGGAGTCTCTCCCAGCACCTTTTCAATTGGTGCTTTTAGGCTTTATTTCCTTTCACTGGGGCCCTGGGTTGCACAGTCTGTCTCACTGCCCATTTTTGACTAGTTTATCTGCACATGAATATGTGACCGCAGTCATCCAACCGACTTGCCTGTTCTGCTCGTTTCCTCCCTGCACCTGGGGTCCACTAGCCCTGCACAACCTTCACTTCCTCCCAGATCTGGCAGCCACTGCCTTTTCCTGCTGCAATCCCTCTCCACAGGCTGCTGACTCTGCCCCTCTTACCAGTATCCTTGAATGGTTGTCAGACTTCTGTACAGTTCAATGTTCTGTCTATTCTGGTTGTGTTTATGTTCCTAAATTTTTGTTGTCCTTAATATTGGTTGTGCGAGGAGGCACAGTGTTTCCACCTATGCCTCCGTCTTGGCTGGAAGTCAATAGTGGGTATTTTTAATCTAAGTAGAATGATAATGGGACTAAGAGTACTGACATATTGTTAATTAATTTTTCTTTTAAATTTAACCAATGTGTATTTAATTCTTGCTCTATGAAAGATATTGTACTAAGTGCTAAAATTATATAAAGATTGATTATATAAGGATCTTCTCCTTCAAATATATAGATGAAAAACAAATGAGGCAGATTATTAGAGAAATATAAAGTCCTATCATGATTTAAAATAGGTATAAATTATTTTTTATCTATAGGATTCAGAGAAGGCTTCATAAGAGAGGTAGTATTTGTCTATTTTGAAAGTTATGAATTTTTGATGTATGGAGATAAAATGAAAGAACATTTCATTTGAAGGGATTAGTTTAAAAAACACAAATAAAGGTAAATGTGGAATGTATATATGACCTTTTTCTGTTTGGTATAAGTGTGTGGTGAATGAAGAAAAGTAGCTGGGGAAAAAAGCCAGTAAGGTAGACTGAGATAGGTCAGGAGTTTGAATGTTATTTTGTAGGCATTTACAAAATCATTGAAAAAATTATTTAGGAGCACATCATATTTATTAGGGTATGCTACACTACTAACACAAATCATTTCAAACAAGTAATAGATCAAAACAGAAAACTTTTACTTAGTATGTTCTTTGTATCTATGACTGTGTTTCTTTTTTGAAGTTTTCCCATCACTATTTATCCCTACATCCTCTCTCCCATCTCTACACACACCCTGACTCCACAATCACCACACTGATGTCAATGTCCATAAGTCCTTTTTTTTTTTTTGCTCAATCATTCTACCCCCCAACTACTCTACCCTAGGACTGTCATCCTGTTCTCTATCTATGATTCTATCTCTATTTTCTTGTTAATTGAATTTGTTCATTAAATTCCATATATAGGTTTAGCATATAGTACTAGTGTTATTCTGACTGAATTGTTTCACTTAGCTTAATATTCTCCAGGTCCATCCCTGCTGTGGCAAAGAGCAATTTTTTGCTTTTTATGGCCAAGTAGTATTCCATGTATAAATGTAACCACTGCAGTTTTCTACAGTCATCTACTGTTAGACATTGTTCTGCTTTTTTATTTAATTTGTTTTTACAAATCAATTATTTTGTATTTTATTTTATTTTTTAAAGATTTTATTTATTTTTAGATATAGGGGAGAGGAAGGATAAGGACAGAGAGAGAAACATCAATGTATGATTGCCTCTCTTATGTCCCTAAGGGAAACCTGGCCCGCAACCCAGGCATGTGCCCTGACTGAGAATTGAACCAGCGACCCTTAGGTTTGCGGGCCAGAGCTCAATCCACAGAGCCACACCAGATAGGGCTGCTTTTTAAAAATTTTATTTCTTTATTTTGTAAAAAAATTGTTCAATTACACTTGTCCCAATTTCTCAATTTTCCCCTGTTGCTCTCTCCTACCCTGCTTACCCCCTGCTCCCACAGTCATCTGCACGCTATTGTTCATGTTCATTATTCATTTATATATAGTCCTTGACTAGATCTTTCCCCTTTTCTCCCCCTTTATCCACCTACCACTCCCCACTTGTCACTGTTAGTTTACTCCCCTCTGGTCACTGTTAGTTTGTTCCTTATTTCCATGTCTCTGGTTCTATTTTTTCTTTCGTTGTTTTATTAATTAGGTTCCACTTCTAGGTGAGATCATATGGCATTTGTCTTTCACTGCCTGTCTTGTTTAACTCAGCCTAATACTTTCCAGTTCTATCCATATTGTCACAAAAGGTAGGAGCTCCTTCTTTCTTTCTGCTGCATAGTATTTCACAGATTTTTATCCCTTCATTTACTGATGGGGACTTAGGCTGTTTCCAGCACTTGGATATTATAAATAATGCTGCTATGAACTTTGGGGGGCATAGGTTCTTTTGAATTGGTGCTTTGGGATTCTTAGGATATAATCCCAGCAGTGGAATCACTGGTTCAAAATGAAGTTCCATTTTTAAATATTTGAGGAAATTTCATACTGTTTACCACAGTGGCTACATCACTCTGCATTTTCACTGAGGGTTCCATTTTCTCTACATCTTTACCAGCACTTGTTTGTTGATTTGTTAATTATGGCCAGTCTGACTCCTGTGAAGTGATATCTTATTGTGGTTTTAATCTGCATCTCTGTGATGGCTAATGATGTTGAGCACACTCGCATATAAGTATGATGTTATCTGTAGGTTTCTTGTATATGACCTTTATTATATTGAGGTGTGCTCCCTCTACTCTCACTTTGATGAATGTTTTTATCATATATGTGTGCTGTAATTTATCAAATGCTTTTTTAGCATGTCTTGATGTGATCATGTGATTTTTATCTTTCATTTTCTTCATGTGATGTATTATGTTTATTGTTTTGCAAATGTTGTAGCATCCTGGCATCCCAGGGATGAATCCCATTTAATAATGGTGTATGATCTTTTTAATGCATTGCTGAAAGTGGTTTCCCCATATTTTGTTTAGGATTTTAGCATCTACATTCATCAGCAATATCGGCTGGTAGTTTTCTTTCTTTGTTGTATCTTTATGTGGTTTTGGAATTAGGATAATGTTGGCCTCATGAAAAGAGTTTGGGACTCTTCCCTCTCCTTGGACTTTTTGGAATAGACTGAGAAGGATAGAGGTTCCCTCTTCCTTGAATGCTTCATAAAATTCTCCTGGGAAACTGTACAGTCCAGGGTTGTTGTGTGCTGGGAGTTTTCTAATTAATGCTTCAACATCACCAGCTGTAATCACTGTGTTCAATGTTACTGTTTCTTCATTCTGTTTTGGAAGATTATATATTTCTAGAAATTTGTACATTTCGCCCATGTTTTCAACTTTCTTGGCATATAGATGTTCATAGTACTATCTTAAATTCCTTTGTATTTCTATGGTATCAGTTGTAATCTCCCATTTTTCATTTCCAATTTTGTTTATTTAGGTCTTCTCTCTTTTTTTTCATGATGAGTCTGGTTAAAGGCCTGTCAATAAAGTTTCTCTTTTGAAACAATCAGTTCCTGGATTTATTGATCCTTTGAATTGTTCTTTTAGTCTCTGTATCATTTAATTCTGCTCTGATCTTGGTTATTTCCTTCCTTCTATTGCTCTGGGCTTTGTTTGTTGTTGTTCCTCCAGTTCTTGTGAGTGTGGTGCTAGGTTGTTTATTTGACATTTTCTACCTTTTTTAGGTAGGCCTGTATTGCTATGATCTTCCCTCTCAGGTCTGCCTTTGCTGGGTCCTGTATGTTTTGGACTGTTGAGAGTTCATTTTCATTCATTTCCAGAAAGTTTTTTATTTCCTTCTTGACCCCATTCATTGTTTAATAGCATGTTATTCAATCTCTATGAGTTTGAGTGTTTTTGAGTTTTTTTCTTGAGGTTGGTTTCTAGTTTTGGTCTCTTGTGGTCAGAGAAAATGATTGATACGATTTTAATTTTCTTGAATTTGTTGAGACTTGTTTGTGTCCTATCATGTGGTCTATTTTTGAAAACCTTCCATGTGCATTTGAAAAGAATCTGTATTTTATTTGGGGGGGTTGAGAAGTTTTGTATGTATATAAACTTAAGTCCATTTGATCTAGGGTATTGTTCAATGCTGCAATATCCTTGCTAATATTTGTCTGGAAGATCTATCCATTTCTGACAGTTGAATGTTAAAATACCTTCCTATAAGTGTGTTGCTATCTATCTCTTTCTTGAAGTCCTCCAAGATTTTCCTTATATATTTTGGTACTTCTATGTAGTGTGCATATGTTTAAAATGTTTATGTGTTCTTGATGGATTCTTCCCTTGAGAACTATGAAGTGTCCTTCATTGTCTCTTTTTTATGACTTTTGTTTTGAAGTATATTTTGTTTGATGTAAGTATTGTTGCACCAGCTTTTTACTCCTGTTCATTTGCTTGAAGTATTTCTTCCAACCCTTCACTTTCAGTCTGGGTAGGTCTTTTGTTCTGAGGTGGCTCTCTTTGTAGGCGGCATATGTGTGGGTCATGCTTTTTTACCCATTCAGCTACCTTATATCTTTTAATTAGAACATTTAATCCATTTACACTTAAGCTTATATATTATCAATAGATACTTATTGATTGCCATTTCCCCCCTTTGTACCTGTGTTCCTCTCTCACCCTTTTTCCCCCCTCTTCTCATAGGAGTCCTTTTACCACATTTTGCAGTGCTGGTTTGTTGTAGGTGTATTCTTTCAAACTTCTTTTGTCTGGGAAACTCCTTATTTCACCTTCCATTCTAATCGAGTCTTGCTGGCTAGAGAAGTTTTGATTGCAGACCTTTGTGTTTCATTACTTGGAATATTTCTTATCATTCCCCTCCAGTTTGTAGTGCGTGTGTTGAGAAATCAGCTGATAGCCTAATCAGACCTCATTTGTATATTAGCTCTTTTTTCTCCCTTGTTGCCTTTGAGATTCTCTTTTTGTCTTCAAAACTTGGTATTTTAATAATGATGTGTCTTGGAGCAGGACTCTTTAGCTTCATCTTTATTGGGACCCTCTGTGCTTCCTGAACTGGTGTGGTTTTTTCCCCTCTCCAAGTTCCATAAGTTTTCCATCATTATATTTTCAAACAGGTTTTCTACCCCTTTCTTCTTTTCTTCTCCTTCTGGTATTCCTATGATTCAGATGTTGTTGAGTTTCATGTTGTCTTGTAGTTTCCTTAAGCTATCTTCATATTTTTTAGTCTTTGTGTGTGTGTGTGTGTGTGTGTGTGTGTGTGTGTGTAGCTGCTCTACCTGGGTGTTTCTTTCTATCTTGTCTTCCTGCTCACTAATTCAGTCCTCTGCCTGTTTGCAAATCCAGCCTGCTTGCAATTACTTCGAGTGCATTTTTTATTACAGAAATTGTATTCTCCATTTTTTCCTAATTCTTGTTTATAGTTTCTGTTTCCTTTCTCATGGTACTGTAGTTCTCACTCAGTTCTTTGTAGTTGTCTATGAGTTCCTTCAGCATCCTTATAACCATTCTTTTGAATTCTGTATTTGATGGTTTGCTTGCCTCCATTTCATTTAGCTCTATTAGTGGGGTGTCTTCCATTACTTTTGATCGTAGCTTCTTTCTTTGTCTCCCCATTTTAAGTGACCCTTTTTGTTTCTTTCTGCAATTCTTGATTCTCTGTTTTTCTAGTTGTCTTTGTAAGGTGAACTTCTATGGTAGGAGTTCTGTGGAATTCAGTGGCATGGTCTCTTTGATCTCCTTGTGTTGATGCTCTAGGGTTGCCCTTTATTCCATTTGTGTGAGCTCTCTTCTTGTACCTGTCTTTACCTGTTGGTGGCTTATCCACTAGGGCAGATTTATTGGTATTCTCAACTCCCACCTTGTCTTTTATGCTGTTTTACAAGTGTTGGTTAATAAAGCAGTATTACCAGACAGCCAAAATTTCACCAGCAAAACGAACCCCCCTACCACATCAGGAATCTCTACCGCAATTGTGCTACACTTAATAAAGTTGAAGAAAGATTGTGCATATTAAAAGAGATGACAAGGGGAATATGAGATGACTAAAAGAAGGAAAATGATGTTGTGTGGTAAGAGGGAGGAAAATTAATAAGAATTGGGATAGATTTGATGCAAAGAGAGAGAGAGAAAGTAAAATTTAAAATGTAATTAAAACATGAAAGGGTGATTGGAAGCAAGGGGTAAGAAAACATTACAGCATAATATGAAATTTGAGTTAAAATTGAAAAGGTGGTGGACCAATGGGATCAAAATTGCAGAAAAACCATAACAGGGTTATTAGCAATAACAGCTGAATTGAGTTTAATAAAGGAGGAAACGGAATGTGAATGCTGTACAACAGTAAAAAGTGAATAGGAGATGACTACTATAAATATGATTTTGAGAGGACTGGGAAAGCAAACTTACAAGATTAAGTAGTAAAGCCCAGGTTGAGTGTAGGGTAGAGAGAAAACAATGAAATAAAGTTCTTCACTGAACTGATCAGGGCAGGGGAAGGTGAAATAGAGTAAGATGGTGGGAGAATATTTTATGGGATTTGAAGTACAAACAAATAGTGAACAAATAGGGTTCTATTGGAGAAGTACAGCAATAACCATGGTATTTTACCCAACTAGCCACTGTTTACAAAAGGTGGAAAAGCAATAAGACTCTTTTTTTTTACTGTGCTATTCATTCAGCTTTCATCGAATGCAGGCTCACTCAAAGTAGAACATCAACATATATTAATATCATATTCACACTATAGCAATTTAATAGGAATATAACATACACACAGTAATCAGGGAGAGATAATGAACACAAGTCCCAGAGTCTCAGTCTGCAGGTCTGGGAGACAGCATGGAGGGCAAGGGAGTTGTCAGCGTCTTGCAAGGAAGGTAGTTTTCTGCATACAGGTCTTTTACCTCCTGGGTTAGATCTAAGGATCTCCTAGAACTAGGTAGGCAGCAGGACAGGTGAAGTGCTCAAACCAGCAGGGCATAATATCTGGTGGCTGATGCTAAGAGAGGTCAACCTGGCATGGAGCAGCCCTCTGGTGTGTAGAGCTCGACTGTTTCAGTGGGCTGGAACCTGCCTCAGTTATACTTTGAAAGTGGTGTACTCCACCTTCTTAGGTCTTTTTGACAAATGTCCTGGCACCCCTCATTCCATGGGTGGATTTTTTCTAGGAGCCTATGGGGGGTCCCGCTCTGAAGGCACAGATAGTTTGACCATGTGTGCAGACATCTTAAATGTTTCTCCTTCCCAGATGTGTATACTCGAACTTAGGTATTTTTCCTCATGAACCAAAGTGACATGGCTGACTGACAGCTATTTTAGTTGATGTAACCGACTCCACTTTGTTTCATTTATTTATTTTTAAGATCTTTTTTAAAAATTATTTTAATGTTCTTCAAGTACAGTTGTCTTAATTTACCCTCCACTATGTGCCCCACCACAAGAATCCCAACCTCCTTCTCCTACTTCCACCTGCCCTTGGTTTTCTCCATGTGTCCTTTATAGCTGTTCCTGGAAACCATTCGCTCCTTCCCCAATTATCCCCTCTGCCCTCCCCTCTGGTTACTGTCGGAATATTCTTAATTTCAGTGTCGCTGACTATATTTTGCTTGCTTGTTTATTTTGTTGATTGGATTCCATGCAAAGCTAAGAGCACATGATATTTGTCTCTTACTGCCTGGCTTATTTCATTTAGCATATTGCTCTCCACTTCCATCCATGCTATTGCAAAAGGTTGGAGCTCCTTTAGTTCAGATGCATAGTATTCCATTGTGTAGATATACCATCGTGTTTTCTTAATTTATTTTAATTGTTGTTCAAGTACAGTTTTTTGTCTTTTACTCCCATCCCAGCCCACGTTCCCAGTGCTCCCCACCTCCCACCCATTTCCACCCACCTTAGTTTTTGTCAATGTGTCCTTTGTACTTGTTCCTGTAAACCCTTCCCCTTTTGCCCTGGAATTCCCTCCCCTCTCCCCTCTGGTCACTATCAGCCTGTTCTCTATTTCAGTGTTTTTGGTCATATTTTGCTTGCTTGTTTGTTTTGTTGTTTAGGTTCTTGTTAAAGGTGTGATCCTATGGTATTTGTCTTTCACTGCCTGGCTTATTTCACTCAGCATAATGCTTTCCAGTTCCATCCATGCTGTTGGAAAGGGTAGGGGTTCCTTCTTTCTTTCTGCTGCATAGAATTCCATTGTAAAAATGTACCATACTTTTTGGATCCATTCATTTACTGATGGGCACCCAGATTGCTCCCAACACTTGGCTGTTGTAAATTGTGCTGCTACGAACATTGGGATGCATAGGTTCTTTTGGATTGGTGTTTCGGGGTTCTTAGGATATACTCCTAACAGTGAAATTGCTAGGCCAAAAGGCACATCCATTTTTAATTTTTTGAGAAAATTCCATACTGTTTTCCATAGTGGTTGTTGTACCAGTCTGCAATCCCACTAACAGTGAACTAGGGTCCCCTTTTTGCCACAACCTCTCCAACACTTGTTGTTTGTTGCTTTGGTTTACAATGGCCATTCTAACTGGTGTGAAGTGATACCTCATTGTGGTTTTAATTTGCTTCTCTCTGTTAGCTAGCGATATTGAGCATATTTTCATGTATCTCTGGATCCTCTGTATCTCCTCCCTGGAGAAATATCTGTTCAAGTCCTTTGCCCACTTCTTAATTGGGTTGCTTGTCTTCTTAGAGTAGAGTCACGTAAGTTCTTTGTATATTTTGGAGATAAAACCCTTGTCTGAGGTATCATTGGCAAATATGCTTTCCCATAAAGTCGGTTCTCTTTTTATTTTAATACTGTTTTCTTTAGCCGTAGAGAAGCTTTTTATTTTGATGAGATCTCATTTGTTTATTCTTTCCTTTATATTCCTTGCTCTAGGGGACATATCAGTGAAAATGTTGCTGCATGAAATATCTGAGATTTTCCTGTCAATGTTCTCCTCTAGGGCTTTAATGGTGTCATGACCTATGTCTAAGCCTTTTATCCACCTTGAATTTATTTTGGTGAATGGTGTAAGTTGGTGCTTAAGTTTCATTTTTTTTGCACGTAGCTGTCCAGTTCTCTCAACACCATTTGTTGAAGGGGCTATTTTTACTCCATTTTATGTTCCTGCTATTTTTGTCAAATATTAATTGACCATAGAGAATTGGGTTTATGTCTGGGCACTCTGTTCTGTTCAATTGGCCCATATGCCTGTTTTTATTCCAGTGTGATGCTGTTTTGATTACAGTGGCCTTGTAATACAGTTTTGTATGAGGTATTGTGATCTAGATCTAGATTTAAATACACATAAAGGCCTGTATGAAGACATGCTGTGAAATCTATTTCTTTTTTTAAAAAAGTTATAAGAATTTATTTGAGCCAAACTGATGACCTCTGCCAAGGAGCCAGATCTCAAATGTTCTTAAAATATATTTCTTACTGTGGGTTCCATTTGCAAAATTTGATGGCTATAAGGGGACTAGATTTTTTTTAATCATTTAGTCAGTCACAGTCCTTGCTGTTAAAATGGGTCTAGTTTCACTGGAGAGTGTAACAGAGGTCAGGAAAGTGGGTAATGACAGGGAGATCTCATGAAGGAGGTGGTGACTGAACTGAGTTGGGCTTAAGTAGGTAGTGGGAAAGGGAAATGTAATCTTGGCAGGAAAAATGGTCACAGAAGCAGATAGTAAGAGGAGAGAACATTTGTTAAACATTTATGTAGCAGGTACTGTTCTAAGCACTTTGCATGAATTAATTTGTCTCACAAATAATCCTCTGAGGAAGATACTATTACAAGCCTCATTTTATACATGAGATTAAGATACTTGCCCAAGGTCACAGAGCTTAAACTGACAAGGTTGGGATTTGAACTCAGGTAGTCTGTCTGTTCTCAATCACTCCACTGCACTGTACTGCACTGCCACTGGAGGCCAGTGAGAAGGGTGGGGCTGTCCAGGAAATAGGGAGAGCCGAGGCCAGCAGGAAACAGTTGGAGAAGGCTCTCAAATGTCAGATTGAAAGCACCAGAACAGGTTCTGCTCTCACCTTGCAGAAGGAGATCTTATTCTCCCCCCTCCATCCTCTACCTTTTAAGCTAGAGCTTCTGTGGTTGGAGGCAGGAGGCCTAATCAGCCAGTATGGGGGCCAGGTGGAGGCAAGAAGCAAGCCAGGATCTGCTGTGAGAAAGGAGGAAAGGGGAAGTATGTCCACCCAACCCAAGCCTGTCCCTAAAACAGAAATAGCAAATGGTGATGGGGATCTCTGCTTTCAAGTCCAAATGTCCCAAATGTGCCAAGACTTGGACCCAGCCTTTTGGGTTTTGGGGATAGGGGGTCTCCTCTGGAAAACAGTCTGTTGCTGGGTCAGCTCTCCTTCTGTACCCTCTGACTCCTGGCCTAGCATTTCAGTCAGGGGTGTAGCCCATTTGTTGTGGGACCCTCTTGGCAGAGCTCCTCGCAGCTTCCCATTTGCTCCTCATTGGATGGCAGGAGCCTAAGAAAACAGAGCTCCTTTCCACATAGAAAAAGGGTGGGAAAATGGCAGCAGACTAGGACAGAGCGACTCCAGTTCTCATACCCAAGGGAGAAAATCCTGGTGGATCTACTGAGGAATATCTCAATCAATTCCCCAACCAACAATTCCCCAGCATTTGTGAAAATAAGAGACCAGAGATAGTGATGGACCAGAGAGTTACAGGTCGGTGGAGTCTCAGGGACGTAAGTAAGGATAGAGGTGGCCAGGCTGGCAGCCCTCGGCTGGCGTATAATGGCCCTGGAGCCATGGCTGCCGCAGCAGTCGGGGCCCAGAGGCTTCTGTCTGTGTCCAGCAACAGGGGCGTCTGCCACAGAGGACTCATTGCGAGCCAGGCACCCCAGAGTAAAGTCAAGGGCAGCGGGGGCGGGACAGCAGCCATTGGCCTGTGTGTAAAGACCTCAGAGCTGCTGCTGCCACAGCTTCCAGGGCCCAGAGGCTTCCGTCTATGCCCAGCAACAGGGGCGTCTGCCACAGCGGACTCATCGGGAGCCTGGCACCTGTGAGTAAAGACAAAAGCAGCAGCGGCCGGGCTGGCTGCCCTCGGCCAGTCCATAACGCCTGGGAGCCACCACTGCCGCCGCATTAGAAGTGTAGAGGCTTTCGTCTGTGGCCAGTGCCATGGAGGACTTATTGGGAACCCGGCACCCAGTGGAGCCTTGGGCCAGCTGCAGGGTCCTTGGAAGAGCTGGCTCCCTCCCTCACCATCTAGGTGGGGCTGAGTGGCAGAGACCTGTCTGCCTAGGTGTGCAGGGAGGATGGCAAGGACAGGTGGCCGTGTTCAGTTGCCATCTCTGTGGTCATCATCCCGGGAAATTTGAGAGGAGCATTGTCCTAACCAGTCGGGTTGGGGATTGGGCTGGGCTGAGAGGCACGCTTTCTGGAGAAGTTTTTATTGGAAAGTGGACTGAGGTGTTCTCCTGTGAAGGCAGCTTGACTTGCTTCTCACCCAGCCACAGGACTGGGAAGGGCCAGTACCAGATCCCTTGGGACCCAGGCAGCCTGTCGGGTGGGAGGGCACCCGTATCCCAGTCTGGTAGCCTGGCTGGCGCGGGTGTGCACCTGGACATACAACCCAGCCCAAAAAAGGGTCCTGCAGAAAACAGAAAAACTGGATTAGACAGTTTGAAACCAAGAAAAGAGGGTTTTGTTTTAATTTTTTTTTATTTTTTTAACTTTTTTTCAGTAATTGTACATTTTTTAAATTTTATCGTTGCTGTATCTTTCAGTACTCTGTTCCTCTCCTTTCTTTTTTCCTGTTTTAGTCCTTCTTCCTTTCATTCCAAACTTATTGCTCTTTCCTCACTTCTGCCCTTTTTTTGAGTTTGTTTGTTTGTTTTTTTGTTGCTTTCTCTACCACTGTAAATACTTCAAAACACATCTCTCAGGTCTTAGCCCACTTTACAGGTTCCTGAATTCTATTACTGTAGTGATTAACTCTACTTGCTCACTTGCTACATCTATTTACTATTCTTTACTCTCAGCTTACCTCAAAATCTCACCACCCACAACCTCAATGCTTTCTAGATACAACTCACAAGGCTTCCGTCCCCAACAAGAGGCTTATCTTTGGTCTATCCTTTCTTAAAAGTGGCAAATTGGGTTGAATATTACAGTTAACACTATATATAGCCTAAAGATCTTCTATCTCTTCTTTATTGGCTGTGACTGTAAATATCATAAAGAACTCTCCTGCTGTCATAAACCATTTTGCCTCCCCCTCCAACTTATCACACACACACAAAGAAAGGAGTAAGTGGAAGCGGAGAACATCAAGATACCTGCAGAAAACTGCACCACTGAATTTCACAGGTATTCTACCACAGAAGTTCACACCATAAACCCAGGGAGTCAGAACAGATCCATTTAAGAAGCCAAGGCTAACAAGAAGAGTCTCATAAACAATGGGAAGACAAAGAAACAATGCCCAAATGAAAGAAAAGGTGAAGAAAAGGACTTGAACAGACACTTCTCCAAGGAGCACATACAGAGGATCCAGAGACACATGAAGAGATGCTCAATACCGCTTGCTATCAAAGAGATGCAAATTAAAACCACAATGAGATACCACTTTACACCGGTGAGAATAGCTATCATAAACAAAGCAATAAAAAACAAATGTTGGAGAGGGTGTGGGGAAAAAGGGACTCTGGTCCACTGTTGGTGGGACTGTAGACTGGAACAACCGTTATGGAAAACAGCATGGAAGTTTCTCAGAAAACTAAAATTGGACCTGCACTTTGACCCAGCAATTCCACTGCAAGGATTGTATCCTAAGAACCCTAAAACACCAGTCCCAAAGAACATATGCACCCCAATGTTCATAAGAGCACAATTTACAATAGCCAAGGGTTGGAAGCAACCTAGGTGCCCATCAGTAAATGAAAGGATCAAAAAACTATGGTACATATACACAATGGAATTCTATACCACAGAAAGAAAGGAGCTCCTACCTTTTGCAACAGCATGGATGGAACTGGAAAGCATTATGCTGAGTGAAATAAGCCAGGTATTGAAGGACAAATACCAAAGGATCTCACCTTTAACAGGAAGCTAAACAACAAAACAAACAAGCAAGCAAAATATAACCAAAGACACTGAAATAGAGAACAGGCTGACAGTGACCAGATGGGGAGAGGGGAGGGAATTTCAGGGGAAATAGGGGAGGGATTTAGAGGAACCTATATAAAGGATACATGGACAACAAGTGAGAAGGGTGGAAATGGGATGGAGGGGGGAAGCCTGAGGTTGGGATGGGATGGGAGTAATAGACAGAAAACTGTACTTGAAAAATTATTAAGTAAAAAATTGGAAATATTTTAGTGTACATTGTATTGGGAGGAAAATTAAGGATAAATTATGCTTCTGATATTTGTTTTTCACTGCTTATAAAAATGAGGCTTTTGTATCTTTAAAATATAGCTTTTGGTTCTCATTCAGCAATATGAGTTTTTAATAGCTAATTTACCTTGACTTTTCAATACACATAATGGGAAATCGTCTGGCATCTGAGACATCTGTGTGAAATATGCTTAGGTAAAAGCCGTGATTGCTGTCCACATTAACAATTTAACAGATATTCTTCCATAAGCCTTTTCTTGTGTAGACTTCGGTTACAGTTATTAAGTTCAATTCTAGTGATCACATTCTCTAGGAATTTTTGTCTATGTACAAAACTTTTATCACACAGTAGAGTATGGAAAAGATTCATTCAAAGAAGCTTAACTTTAGAGTTAAAATCTGAGTAGTTTTATGGTTAAAGTGATGATACAATGTCTAGAAAATTATACTGAAGTGTCAAGAAATCATACTTCTGTATAAATCTCCCACTTATGACTTGGTTTTCTACACCACTGAAGAGTCCTACTGAGAATGTGAGTTTTTTAATAAAGATTTTATTTATTTATCTCTAGAGGGGAAAGTAAAAAGAGAGGGAGAGAAATATCAATGTATGGTTGCCTCTTGTGTGTCCCCTGCTGGGAACTGGCCTGCAACACAGGCATGTGCACTGACTGGGAATCGAACTGCGATCGCGTGGTTCACAGGCCCACACTCAACTCACTGAGCTACACCAGCCAGGGCAGAATGTGAGTTTTGAAATGATACTAATATGTCACTTGCTCAGGGTGTGACCTTGTACCAATTCTTCAATTCTTTGAAGTCTTAGCATCTCCATTTGTAAAATGGGAAGTGATGTCTATTTTGTGAAGTTTTCTGTGAAGGTTACATGATTTATATAAATACCTCAGCAATCAGGATTCGATTCTAAAGAAAGAGCAGATAGTTTGTCAACCTGAGAATGGAAGGAACGAGGCTACTCTAGGGAAAGCCTGCTGGGAAGGCTCCCAGAAAACAAAAATGACAAGAAAGATTCCTCTGTAAGAAGTGAAGATGAAGTTCCAGAATTGCCATGGGACACTTGAAAGAATAGATGAAAAGACTCAAAGAAGTGGACATTCTCTATATGATGTGCACAGGAAGAAAAGTTACTAGATGATTTTGTCCCCTTGGGAACGCAGGGGCTACGTCACTTGGCCATAGGAAAAGTCAAGGTGAAAGGGACACCAGCATCACTACAAAGTTTAGTGTGGGTGATTTCTGAAGGCCAAGGCTAAGGACAGGGGTTGCTAATAAAAAATGGGCTCATTGATTGGTAGCAATGGGATGATAGGATCCTGAAAAAATAGAGGTCCCTAGGCAGTGCTGTATGTCAGAGGTAAAGTAGGCACGATGTTCATAATGAGTTGTCTTGTTGCAATGGTGGCCAAGAGACTCTGACTTGTAGAATGTTGTGGAGATGGCTAATAGGTAGCAGCATCTTTAGATGAGCAGCCCAGACAAGTAGGTGTCAATCCTCAATCTATACAGTAAATGAAAAATTAATCAAGAATGGATGATCATGAATCCAAAAGTATTATTTCCTGTCTAAAGTCATTACCTCTTGCCCAATTTCCTGAGTGAGTCTATTTTCAGAACTCTAGTACCCAAGGACTAAAGAGGCCAGATCCAGAGAGGAAAGACTGCAATACCAGGACAAGTACACATGGAAACAATTCTCCCACAACTGCAAAGGGATGACAAGTCCTCTGTGGATAAAATATTTAACATTTGAAAGAAAGTACAAAAGTATTATCAGAAAATATGGAGACCATGATTTGGGGGGGCAATAAAAAGCAATATATTTCAATGAAGTTGAAGCATCACATAAAATTAATATCAGCATAATTATTTACCCATACAATAATGGTACATGATTTCTGGGATCTCCCTCTTTTACACTTGCTCACATTCTTGTACTCTCCTGCTCTTCCTCTCCCCTCTCTGTCTGTTTGTTGGCAACAGGGTTATAAAATATAATATTTTTTCCTTTATGCTCATTTGATGGTGACGGGAGTTGAAATTATTAGTACAATCTAAAATAAATGCAGAATATTGTGCACATGCAGACACAAGCACATATATTCAAAACACACACTGACATTATTTTTACATACTTACTGAAATGCTGTTGAAGCATTATAAGAAACATTTAGAATCCATTTAGAAATATCAATTAGCACACATTTTATTATTTTTTAAAAAAAATTATTTATTTATTTATCGTTAAAATATATTTTATTGATTATACCATTACAGTTGTTCTATTCCCCCCCTTCAATCCCCTCCACCCACACCCTCCCTCCCCCACCATTCTCCCCCCCTTAGTTTATAACCACGTGTCTCAAGTTCTTTGGATTCTTTATTTCCCCCACTATTCTCGCCCTCCCCCCTATCTATTTTCTACCTACCATCTATGCTATTTTCTGTGCCTTCTCCCCCCTTCTCCCCCTCCCACCCCCCTGTTTCTAACCCTCCATGTGTTCTTCATTTCTATGGTTCCACTCCTGATCTAGCTGTCCTCTTGGTTTGCTTTTGTTTTAGGTGTGGTTGTTAATAACTGTGTGTTTGCTGTCCTTTCACTGTTCATATTTTTCATCTTCTCTTTCTTATATAAGTCCCTTTAGCATTTCATATAATAAGGGCTTGGTGATGATGAACTCCTTGAACTTGACCTTATCTGAGAAGCACTTTATCTGTCCTTCCATTCTAAATGAAAGTTTTGCTGGATAAAGCAATCTTGGCTGTAGGTCTTTGGATTTCATGACTTGGAATACTTCTTTCCAGCCCCTTCTTGCCTGTAAGGTCTCTTTTGAGAAATCCGCTGACAGTCTGATGGGTACTCCTTTGTAGGTGACTGTCCCCTTATCCCTTGCTGCTTCTAGGATTCTCTCCTTCATTTTGGTCTTGGCTAATGTAATTATGATGTGCCTTGGTGTGTTCCTTCTTGGGTCCAACTTCTTTGGCACTCTCTGAGCTTCCTGGATTTCCTGGAAGTCTATTTCCTTTGCCAGACTGGGGAAGTTCTCCTTTATTATTTGTTCAAATACGTTTTCCACTCGTGGCTGTTTCTTTCCCCCTTCTGGTACCCCTATAATTCGGATGTTGGAACGTTTAAAGATGTCCTGGAGGTTCCTAAGCCTCTCCTCATTTTTTTGAATTCTCATTTCTTCATTCTTTTCTGGTGGGATGTTTTGTTCTTCCTTCTGGTCCATTCCATTGATTTGTGTCCCCGTTTCCTTTCCATCACTATTGGTTTCCTGTGCATCTCCCTTCGTTTCAATTAGTTTAGCCTTCAAATGTTCCTCTAATTTGTGACTTTGTTCCTCTAATTTGTGACTATAATCTAGCAGTTCTGTGAGCATCCTGATAAATAGTGTCCTGAATTGTGCTTCTGAGAGGCTGGCAATTTCTCGGTCGCTTAGAGTTATTGGCTCTGGGACTTTGAGTTCTTCTCGTGCCATCTTTTGGGTTGTTCGTGCCTGTTCCATAGCAGGATCAGAGCCCTAAAGTGTTCACTAGAGCAGGGCAACTAAGTCGCTGGGTTGTGACGTTGTATTTGGGGACGGGGTCAAAGAGGGAGAATGGCTCTCACTGGTATTGCAGGGCAACTAAGTCGCTGGGTTGTGAGGTGTATGTGGGGGCGGGTTCAAAGAGGGACTATGGCAGCATGTCCGCCGCCTGCCACCACGGCCCTCACCAGTGCCGCAGTTGCTGCCGTCACCGGACCCACGCGTTTCGTCCCACTGCACGCGAGTGTGTCACCGCCATCAGCCCTCGCCCCCTGGGGACTGCGTGGTCTGTCTCACTGTGTGCAAATATGCGCCCGCGGTCTGCCCCACCCCCCAACTCTTTCCCGTCTGCCTGCGCGCCTGGGTCTGGGGCCCTGTCCTGCTGGACCCTGCTCGCTGCTGGCTCCGCCCCTCTTACCGTCCCCGTTGAATGGTTAGATGTAGTTGGACTTCCGTATAATTCAATTTTCTGTCCTTTGGTTGTGTCTTTGTTTCTCCAAACCTTTGTTGTATTCAAACTTGGTTGTGGGAGAAGGCACAGTGTTTCCACCTATGCCTCCATCTTGGCGGAAGTCCAGCACACATTTTATAGGACAAAAAGTATAATTGGTTAATAGCAAAGATGACATGTTTATGAAAATCAAGTCTTTTGGGATCAATTTAATCACATTCTCTGAAGGACACATTAATGAAAATAGGTTTTCTTTTGTTTTTGTTTTAAATAATTTATTTTTATTGTACTTTTTTCATTAACATTTACCCCCCCCATAGTTATACCTGCTTCAAACTCCACACACCCTCTCAACCCACAGTCACCACAATTGTTGTCCTTGTGAAA
Organism: Sturnira hondurensis; assembly: GCF_014824575.4. NCBI lineage: Eukaryota > Metazoa > Chordata > Mammalia > Chiroptera > Phyllostomidae > Sturnira > Sturnira hondurensis. The sequence goes on along the minus strand of NW_028090025.1, from coordinate 730,555 downwards.
ATATGTTTCTAAATTTGGATGCTGAAGCAGGATCCATCACAGGCAAACCTATGATGATCAATATTGTTACACTTGACAAGTCAAGATTAAATGCAATCTGTATGACTATATTTTACTCATAGTGTTATAAGTAAAATTAAAAAAGATCAGAAGAAAATATTTCTAACACATACAAAATGTGAAGATTTACATTTAGAATGCTTAAAGTTTACCTCAAAACCCATAGAGAAAAATACAAATAACAAATAGAAAAAATAGCAAAAGATTTGTGTCAACAATTTCCCAAAGTGAAAATTGAAAAAATAGTACATCTCAGTGGTAATCCAAAGACTGCAAGCTAAAACACTGATAAATACACAAAAATACTGAAATGCCATGTTTTCCAAATCAGATTAACATGTTTTTAAAAGTTTCATAATTGTAAGTCTTAACTAAAGTGAGGAGTATTTGGATCTCTATTAAAATGATGGTGTCAATTAGTAATGACACTTTGAGAGATAATTAAAGTATGAATGTTTCAGAGGGGAGAGGGGAGGGAATTTCAGGGGAAAGGGGGAAGAGTTTACAGGAACAAGTTTAAAGGACACACAGACAATAACAAGGGGGGTTGGAAATAAGAGGAAGGTGGGGAGCACTGGGGGGTGGGATGGGATGGGAGTAAAAGGCAGAAAACTGTACTTGAACAACAATTAAAAATAAATAAATAAATTTTTAAAAATATAAATGTTTTACATTACTACTTTCTAGTTCTCAAATCCCAATTTTCAGATACACTATACACTGGCATTCATGTATTTATTATACATTAGCTACATAGACATAGTTATAGATATAGATAATATATATATATATAGATAGATAGATGTCTATTATTACCTAGAGATAGTAAAATACTGGAAATAATATTAATGGCCACTTGCATGGGAATCAATAAATAAGATCTGGTATAGTGACACTATGAAATATGCTACACCAATTAAAATGTAAATAAAAGAAAACAAGGTACACATGTGATGAAATGGAAAGTTTTCCATGATATTATCATTGATGAGGGAAAATTTCATAATGATTCATATACCATGATGTAAACAGATACACACAACACAATACTATATATTTGTACCAGTTCACAAATGTAAATGCACAGTATAATCACTAACAAGTTTATACACACAACAAAATGGAAAGATTCCCCTAAGAAACTTACTTAGAGTACCAAGGTACCTATAGCAAAGTTATTTAGAGTAATATGGTAATAAAAGAGTATGTTTTTGTGTAAATTGTATATTCTATACTTTAATTCATTGATCTAAATTTAAGAAACAAAGAAATACTGGTACATTCTCTTTTAAAATAATTTTATATTTTTCAATTACAGTTGACATTCGATATTATATTTGTTTCAGATGTACAACATAGTGATTAGATACATATTTTTTATTGTTTTTAAGATTTTTATTTATTTATCTTTAGAGGGGAAGGGAAGGAGAGAGAGAGAAAAATATCAATGTGTGTTTGCCTCCCATATGTCCCCCGCTGGGAATTGGCCTGCGACACAGGCATGTGCCCTGACTGGGAATCGAACTGCTATCCTTTTGTTCGCAGGCCCATGCTCAATCCACTGAGCTATGCCAGCCAGGACGTGATTAGATATTTATATGAAATGACCACTCTGATAAATCTAGCACCCATCTGACACCATTCATAATTATTATAATATCATTGACTAAATTCCCTGTGCCAAAATTTACATCCCCACGACTGTTCTGTAACTACCAATTTGTACTTCTTAAACCTCTCACCTTTTTCACCCACCCCTCCAACCTTCCTGTCTTCTGATGGCTGTTGGTCTCTTCCATGTTTCTATGCCTCTGCTTCTATTTTGTTCATTAGTTTATTTTGTTCATTAGAGTCTTCTTATAAGTGAAATTAAATGGTATTTCTTTTTCACTCAGTCACTTATCTCACTTAGCATAATGCTCTCTAGGTCCATCCATGCTGTCACAAAAGGTAAGATTTCTTTTTTATAGCTGAGTAGCATTCCACTGGGTAAATGTACCACAGCTTTTGTATCATTTATCTACTGATGGGCTCTGGGATAGCTTTCAGGTCTTCATTGTCTTAAATAATGCTGCTATGAACATTGCAGTGCATATATTATTTTGAATTGGTGTTTTTGAATTTTTAAGAAATATTCTCAGAAATGGAATTGCTGGGTCAAAAGGCAGCTCCATTTCTAACGTTTCAAGGAATATTCATTTTGTTTTCCACAGCGGCTGCACCATTCTGCATTCCCACCAACAGTGCAAAAGCATTCCCCTTTCTCCACAATCTCACCAGCACTTGTTGTTTGTTAATTTACTGATGATGGCCATTTTGACTGGTGTGAAGTGGTGTCTCATTGTGGTTTTAATTTGCATTTCTGTCATGATTAGTGACATTGAGCATTGTTTTATGGATGGTCCAGAGGCTCCAAGAGGTATGAGAGACTGTTGCTAAAGCCTCTATAGTGAAGTAGTTTCCAGAAGGCCCTAACAAGAGTGAGTGTTTTACAGTCATTTAGATAGAGTTTAGAGCCTAGTGTTCCAAGGGTCCTGTTCAAGGTGGGCCTATCTTCAAAGCATCATAAATAAATTTAAATAACATTTGTATATGAACAATATCACCTCCATAATGCAAAAATGTCTGAGATGATGAGTTTCTTTTAATAATGTGGGTACTAAAAAGGATCAAAACTGTTTCCTGATAAACTCAGGATTAGAGCAGCTTTCAGTCAGACTAAAAATTTTCAAAAATGTAACTAAGGTGGTGGGGCCTGGTACTATGTGTGGGGTTAATGGGTCGTCCCCTTTTTGTGAACTCCTCTGTTTTAGTGTCCAGAATAAGTGTGTCATGAATCTCCTCAAAGGAGATGTCATCAGTGTGATGTCATACCTGTGCACCTGGAAAAGGCTAGATGTGGTTACATATTGTTGGCAAAGGTCATGTGAGATGACAAGAGTGGAGAGGTGTCCCACTGAAAAGTAAAAGTGTGTTATGTCTCAGAAAAGTGAAAGTTAAGTGTAGCTAGAGGCTGTTGAAATAGGCACTGAGGAGAGCATGTCGGTTAGTCAAACACTTTGCTGTGACTGCAGAGTATTTACCAGTTTGCTATTGGGTGGAAACAGTTACTTAAGTAATATTAAATATGGACCCCTAATGGGTGGGACCCTGACACGAAGGGAAAGAAAATTCACACTGAGGCCCCATTCATGCTCTTTAGGTTGAAGAGCAAGTCAGATTTGGCTGTTAAATTCAGAAGCAATAGTTATACCTTCTCTAAATAAGTCTCATATAATGGGCTGCAATCTGTGAAGGCCCTGTTTTCACTTAGATTGGGCCCTTTTTAAACTAGGGTGGAAGGCGTTATTTATTTTATAAGTAGAAAGGTCCACAGGGTAATATTTTTCAAGCTTACTGTAAGTGCAAAGTACTTGATTTTATTACTGATTGGGTCAGACTGTCCATATATACTGACAGATATTTTAGGGCAATGAGTGCTTTGGTTATAGGGAATATAGGCAACACAATAGTTTCGATGGTGCAGCTCANGCTGCAATCTGTGAAGGCCCTGTTTTCACTTAGATTGGGCCTTTTTTAAACTAGGGTGGAAGGCGTTATTTATTTTATAAGTAAGTAGAAAGGTCCACAGGGTAATATTTTTCAAGCTTACTGTAAGTGCAAAGTACTTGATTTTATTACTTATTGGGTCAGACTGTCCATATATACTGACAGATATTTTAGGGCAATGAGTGCTTTGGTTATAGGGAATATAGGCAACACAATAGTTTCAATGGTGCAGCTCAGGCATATCTGTTTCTATTTTATTTGCAGTAACTCCCTAATTTGTTTGTTTGTTTGTTTCATCAGCTTGTCCAGATGTAGGCCAGAATTTGAAAAGAAAAGAGTAAGGCTGAAAGCTGTCAATATTCTACCATCTAAAATGGAATCAGATTCATTATCCCACACTGCCACCCTCCCCACATCACTCCATCCCACCCTCCCCTGGTACGGAACACAAACCAAACACCAAGTTCTTTTCATCCTTGCCAGTATGAGAAAGTGTTCAGGAAAAAACCATCTTCAGTTGTCACCTAATCCTTGTTTTCAGAGTCTGGCTCACTGTGGACTGGCTGGCCTAGTCCCCAAACATGCAGGATTCTACCTCCCTCCCCTCTCCCAAGGAACCTGCCCCTTCCTTCGCTCCCTCCCCATCTTCAGAGAACACACAGAGATATACACACATTTCCTTTCCACACATGCTAGTATTTTAATCATTAACACAGTTACTTCATTTGGTCCGGTTTGATTTCGGCACAAAGGACCATCCTCCAGCATTTTTTCTGGGGAGGCTGCATGTATTTAAGGGTTTTCATCTTCTGGTTCATGCAAGGTGGATGAAGATTCGTCACTTTGGGAGGGAGACTCCTCAGTTTCAGACAGATACACCTCCTCACTTTCAGACGGATACTCCTCCTCACTTTCAGAGGGAGACTCCTCCTCACTTTCAGAGGGAGACTCCTCCTCACTTTCAGAGGGAGACTCCTCCTCACTTGCAGAGGGAGACTCCTTCTCACTTGCAGAGGCAGAATCCTCACTTGCAGAGGCAGAATCCTGGTTTTCTTCTTCCCTTTTTGGATGGTTGTCACTGACTTTTTTACCCTGCCTGGAGCATAAGATGATTATCTTCGGCATTTTCCCTCCCTTATGTTTTTCCTCAATCAGCCGCAGGGTTGCAGTTACCTTCTCCATTAACTTCGGCGCCTAGTAGGGAAACAAGAGAAACCCAGAAAGACTTTGGTTTGCGGGAAGAGGATGGGAAACAAGTAAGAATGGGGTTGTAAGGGAATGAGAGTGAATTGAGGAGGGGGTTGTCCCACGCACGGGCAGGGCAAAGTCTTGCTGGGGTATCAATGGGGAAGAAGAGGGGGCGTATGAGTAGGGTAGGTAGTCTTACCTTCCTCTCCTTTTCTTCATCGGCGAGTTGGGGGTCTCTCTTTCTCTTCATTCCGGTGCTTGTTGTTGGCCTCGGTCTCTCTTGGTCTGAATCAGATTCCATCGTTTCGGCAGCTTCCTTGGCCTTCTGGTAGTACTAGGGCCGCACGCTGGGGCTCCTGACCCCTATATATACCCTCCAGGAGAATGAGGAGCCACACCCTCAGCTGTGATTGGCCATCAAGAAATTCCTTCCGTCAGTGGTAACCATGGTGTTGAGTGACATCACAAAGGCCAAGGCTTCACATTCCAGGAGGGCGGGGGAAGGTGCAGAGAGAAGGGTGGAGCTTCCTCCACTCCCCCTAAGGGCTTTCCCAAACTGACCTCTCACTCTTCCTCATCTCCTCTAGGTCAGTGGCTGTAGTGCACAGGTCAGGGAGAGGGTGTTTCCTCTAAGCCACTCCTCACAGCTGTCTCCATTCATCGGTTCATTCTGCTGTCTCCCAGCTCTCATCATTGTCTAGTATGTTGTGAGTTTTTAGTACATGTTTTATTTTAGAACAGTTTTAGATTTATAGAAAAACTGTGGAGGTATTACCCACACACCCCACACCCAATTTCCCTTATTATTAACATCTTGCATTAATGTGGTGCATTTGTTATACGTGTGAACCAACAGTGAAACAGTTATTCATTAAAGTCTGTGCTTCATTCATATTTCCTTAGTTTTGGCTTAGTGTGCCTTTTCTGTCCCAGGATCCCATCCAGGATACATAAGACATTTAGACATCTGAGCATGCCTCATTAGGCTCCTCTGGACTGTGACAGTTTTTAGAATTCTTGTTTTTGAGACCCTTGAGAGTTTGGTTTGTTGTGTTTTTTGACATTAAATCCTCAGATGATATTATTTATTTTTTAGATTTTATTTATTTATTTATCTTTAGAGGAGAAGGAGAGGGAGAGAAACATCAATGTATGGTGGCCCTTCGTGCATCCTCTGCTGGGAGTTGGCCTGCAGGGAACCAGTCTGCAACCCAGGCATGTGCGCTGACTGGGAATCGAACCGGGATCCTCTAGTTCGCAGGCCCATGCTCAATCCACTGAGCCACACCAGCCAGGAATGATATTATTGTTATAGTTAAAAGTTTCCACCTTTTACCAAGCTCTTCCTATTTCCAACACTCATCAGTGCCTGGCTAATACTTTTTTACTCTCTGTTTCAATGAGTTTGACTTTTTTCTATTAAATATTTCACCTATAAGTGATATGATGCAGTGTGTGCCTGTGTGTATATAACATCTTTATCCACCCATTTATTGATGGAGAAAAACGCATTATTTATATTGTCTATTTTCAATAATGCAGCACAATACCTACCTAGTATTTTGCTTTATTTTAATCATTCTTTATCGTTATTCTCTTATACTTGTCTCATTTTTTCCCCTTTGCCCTGCTCAACCCACCCCATCCCCCAGTCAACAGTCAATTGTCACACTGTTGTTCACCTCTGGGTCATTCATACATGTTCTTTGTCTGGTCTATTTCCCTTCTTTCCCCCATTCTTCCTCTTTTCCCTCCTCTCTGATCACTGTCAGTTTGTTCTTTATTTCCATGTCTCTGGTTCTGGTTTGCTCATTTTTTTGTTTTGCTGATTAAGTCCCATTTATAGGAGAGATCATATGGTACTTGTATTTAAATGCCTGGTTTATTTCACTTGCATAATGCTCTCCACATCCATCCATGCTGTCAGAACCAGTAGCAGCTCCTTCTTTCTTTCTGCTGCATAGTATTCCATTGTATAAATGTACCACAGTTTTTTTGTAATTAAAAAAAAATTAATTATTGTTCAAGTACAGTTTTCTATCTTTTACTCCCAACCCAGGCCCCCACAGTGCTCCCCACCTCTCTCCCATTTCCACCCCCCTTAGTTTTTGTCCATGTGTCCTTTATACTTGTTCCTGTAAACCCTTCCTCTCTTTGCCTCAAATTCCTTCCCCTCTCTCCTCTGGTCACTGTCCCCCTGTTCTCTATTTCAGTGTCTTTGTTTTTATTTTGCTTGCTTGTTTGTTTTGTTGTTTAGCTTCCTGTTAAAGGTGAGATCATATGGTATTTGTCTTTCACCACCTGGCTCATTTCACTCAGCATAATGCTTTCCAGTTCCATCCATGCTGTTGCAAAGTGTGGGAACTCCTTCTTTCTTTATGCTGCATAGAATTCCACTGTGTAAATGGACCATAGTTTTTTGATCCATTCATTTAGTGATGGGCACCTAGGTTGCTTCCAACCCTTGGCTGTTTTAAATTGTGCTGCTATGAACATTGGGGTGCATAGGCTCTTTTGGATTGGTGTTTCAGGGTTCCTAGGATATAATACTAGCAGTGGAATTGCTGGGTCAAAAGGCATGTTTATTTTTAGTTTTCTTAGAGAATTCCATATTGTTTTCCAAAGTGGTTGTACCAGTCTGCAATCCTACCAACAGTGAACTAGGGTCCCCTTTTTCCATAACCTCTCCAGCACTTGTTGTTTGTTGCTTTGTGTATGATAGCCATTCTAACCAGTGTAAAGTGGTATCTCATTGTGGTTTTAATTTGCATCTCTCTGATAGCTAGTGATATTGAGCATCTTTTCATGTGTCTCTGGATCCTCTGTATGTCCTCCTTGGAGAAATGTCTGTTCAAGTCCTTTGCCCAGTTTTTAATTGGGTTAGTTGTCTTCTCAGAGTGAAGTCATGTGAGTTCTTTGTATATTTTGGAGATTAACCCCTTGTCTGAGGTATCATTGGCAAGTATGTTTTCCCATGCAGTTAGTTGTCTTTTTATTTTCATGCTGTTTTCTTTAGCCATGAAATTGTTTTTTATTTTGTTGACATTCCATTTGTTTATTCTTTCCTTTATGTCCCTTGCTCCAGGGGACATATCAGTAAAAATGTTGCTGCGTGAAATATCTGAGATTTTCCTACCCATGTTTTCCTCTAGGACTTTAATGGTGTCACAACTTGTATTTAAGTCTTTTATCCACCTTGAATTTATTTTGGTGTATGGTGTAAGTTGGTGCTTGAGTTTCATTTTTTTGCATGTAGCTGTCCAGTTCTCCCAACACCATTGGCTGAAGAGGCTATTATTAGTCCACTTTATGTTGCTGCCCCCTTTGTGGAATATCAATTGACTGTAGAGATTTGGGTTTATTTCTGGGCTCTCTGTTCTATTCCATTGGTCTATGTGCTTGTTTTTATGCCAGTACCAGGCTGTTTTGATTACAGTGGCCTTGTAATACAGTTTGATATCAGGTATTGTGATCCCTCCTACTTTGTTCTTCTTTCTTTACATTGCAGCTGCTATTCGGGGACTTTTATGGTTCCATATAAATTTTTTAAGTGTTTGTTCTATGTCTGTGAAATATGCCATTGGTACTTTAATAGGTATTGCATTGAATCTGTAAATTGCTTTGGGTAGTATGCACATTTTGATGAGGTTAATTCTTCCAATCCTTGAACACGGTATATGTTTCCATTTATTTGTGTCTTCCTTGATTTCTTTCTTCAGTGTTGTGTAGTTTTCTGCATACAGGTCTTTCACCTCCTTGGTTAGATTTATTCCCAGATATTTTATTTTTGCTTTTGCTATATCTAATGAGATTTTTTTCTTGATTTCTGCTTCTGCTGCTTCATTGTTATTATACAAAAATGCCTTTGATTTCTGGATATTGACTTTGTAACCCACTGTTTTGCCAAATTCACTTATTAGTTTGAGCAGTTTTTTGGTAGAGTGTATAGGATTTTCCATGTACACTATCATATCATCTGCAAACTGTGACAGTTTTGTTTCCTCCTTTCCGATTTGGATGCCTTTATTTCCTTTTCTTGCCTGATACCTGTGGCTAAAACTTCCAATAATATATTGAATTGAAGTGGTGAAAGTGGGCCACCTTTTCTTTTTCATGATCTTATTGGAAAAGATTTATTTTTTGCCCATTGAGTATGATGTTTGCTTTAGGTGTCTCTCATATATTGCCTTTATTATATTGAGGAATGCTTCCTCTCTTCCCACTTTGCTGAGAAATATACCACAGTTTTTAAAAAATATTTTATTAATTTATTTTTAGAGATCTGGGAAAGGGAAGGAGAAAGCGAGGGAGAAAAACATCGATGTGTGGTTGCCTTTCACATGTATCCTTTTGGGGGGCCTGGCTCACAAGCCCGGCATGTTCCCTGACTGCGAATCGAACCAGTAACCCTTTGGTTCACAGGCCAGTGCTCAATCCCATGAGCTACACTAGTCAGGGCTATACCACAGTTTTTGGTCCACTCATTTACTGATGGGCAGTTAGTCTGTTTCCAGCACTTGGATATTGTAAACAATGCTGCTATGAACATTGGTGTATAGGTTCTTTTGAATTGGTTCTTTTGGTGTATAGGTTCTTTTGAATTGAAACCCCATTCAGGATTTTTAGGGTATAATCCCAGCAATGGAATTGCTGGGTCAAACGGTATTTCCGTTTTTAGTTTTTTGAGGAAATTCCATACTGCTTTCCATGGTGGCTGCACCAATCCGCATTTCTAGGAGCAGTTGTAGATTCACAGCAAAATTGAGCACAAGTTATAGAGATTTCCTGTAATCCCCATGTCCCCACATACCCTTATTATGAAAATACTGTATCAAAATGGTACATTTGTTACAATCAATTAATCTATATTGACAGATTATTATTACCAAAAGTCCATAGTTTACATTAAAATTCACTATTGTTGATGTACATTCTATGGGCTTTGGTAAGTTATAATGACATGAGTCCACCATTATAGTGTCATAATGAATAGTTTTAGTACTCTAAAAGTCAGCTGTGCTCCATGTATGTATCCCTTCTTCCAATGAACCTCAGGCAATGACTGATTCTTTTATTGTTGGTAGAGGTTCACCTTTTCTAGAATGTCATATAGTTGGACTCAAATAGTATGTAGTCTTTTTGGATTAATTTCTTTCACTTAGTAATATACTATTAAGTTTCCTTCATGCGTTTTCATGGCTTGATAGCTTATTTCCCTTTAGGGCTGAGTAGTATTCCATTGTCTGGATCACCCAGATTTGTTTATCCATTCACCTACTAAAGGACATCTTGCTTGCTTCCAAATTTTGTCAATTATGATTAAAGCAGCTATAAATATTTGCATGCAGGTTTTTGTGTGAATATTTGTTTTCCACTCATTTGGGTTAATACAGAGGAGCATAATAGCTGAATCATAAAGTGAGAGTCTGTTTAGTTTTGTAAGAAAGCACCAAACACTTTTTCATAGTGGTTGTGCCATTTTGCATTTCTACCATCAATGAGTGAGAGTGTCTTATTGTTGAACATTCTCACCAGCGTTTGGTGTTGTTAGTGTTCTGAATTTTGGACATTCTAATAGGTGTGGAATGATATCTCATTGTTGTTTTAATTTGTATTTCCCCAGTGGAATTTCCCACCCTTATTTGCCACTTGTATGTCTTCATTGGTGAAGTGCCTTTTAAGGTCTTTGGCCATTGGAAAAAAATTGATTTTCTTATTGTACAGGTTTAAGAATTTTCTGTGCATTTTGCATCGACATTTTGGATAACAGTCTTTCATCAGATGTGCCATTGGCCTATATATTCTTGTAGTCTATGCCTTGTATTTTCATTCTCGTGACATTGCATTTTGCCAAGCAGAAGTTTTTAACTTTAATGAAGTTCATGTTAACAATTCTTTTGTGCATAGATTGTTCATCTGTTATTGCATTTAAAAAGTTAACACCGTAATGAAGGTTACTTAGCTTTTCTCTTTTGTTATTTTTTAGGAGTGTTATAGTTCTGCATTTTCCATTTAGGTCTATGATTCATTATATATTGATTTCTGTGAGGGGTGGATGATCTGTGTCTAGATTAATTTTTTTGCTTGGGGATCCATTTGTTGGTTCTAGCACCACTTGTTGAAATGACTATCTTTGCTTCTTTGTATTGCCTTTGCATTTTTGTCAAAGATCATTTGACCATATTTATGTGGATCTATTTCTAAGCTCTCTATTCTGATTAATTTATATATATTTCTATTATTTTAACAATTCCAGCCCTGGCTGGTGTGGCTCAGTGGATTTAATGCCACCCTGTGAACCAAGGGGTCGCTGGTTTGATTCCTAGTCAGGGCACATACCTGCTGCATTGAAGGCTGGGTCCTAGGTAGGGGGCATGTGTGAGGCAACCACACAATGGTGTTTCTCTTCCTCTCTGTTTCTCTACTTTCCCCTCTCTCTAAAAATAAAAAAGGAATAAAATCTTTTTTTAAAAAAGAAAAAAAAACAATTTCACACTGTCTTGACTATTGTAGTCACTTTATATTATCAACCCTCCATCTCTCTTCTTCTCCTTCAATATCATGTTAAGTTGTTCTGGGTTTTTTCATATCCACATAAAATTTATTATTTTATTTGTTTTTAATCCTCACCTGAGGATATGTTTAGTGAAGAGAGAGAGAGAGAGAGAGAGAGAGATTGGTTACCTCTCATACACACCCTGACTTGGTATCAAATCCACAACTTATGTATGTATGTGCCCTGACCCAGAATGCAACCTGCAACCTTTTGGTGTACAGATTGACACTCCAACCAACTGAGCCACTGGCCCATAGCTCCACATAAATTTTAGAATTAGGTCATTAATATATAAGACATAATCTTGCTGGGAGATAGGTTAGAATTTTATGGAATCTATAGATCAATTTGCTAAGAAGACATTTTGATAATATTGAGTCTGTATTAAAGGTTTAAAGTATTTTTTAGATTTTATTTATTTATCTTTAGAAGGGAAGGGAAGGAGAGAGGGAGAGGAATATCAATGTATGGTTGCCTCTGCTGGGGACACACAACGTATCGTGTGTCCCCTGCCAGGAAGTGGCCTGCAACCCAAGCATGTGCCCTGACTGGGAATCAAACTGCGATCCTCTGGTTCACAGGCCTCCACTCAACCCACTGAGCTACACCAGCCAGGGCTGGTTTAAAGGATTTTACATCTAATTACATATTAAATGATTTTCAGAAGCTTAGTTGATCATTAAGATGATATCCATTTCTTTGTTTCAATATTGCTTTATCAGATACTGAAAGCAGTGTTCTGTTTATTCAACATGACACAAAACCTATCTATGCAAACTCGATGTTTACCAATACATAGAGTCTGGTATGTTCTTTGTCTGGGCGCCACTCTTTCTATAGGGTCATATTGTCAGATAATCTGAACAGAAATACTGCATTGTATAGTTTATGGTCTCATAGGGAAGCAGCAACTCAGTAGAACAATGCATTTGAAAATACTAGAATAAGATCATTTGTATGAAATCTACAATAATACATCTTCACTCGACAAAATGCTTAGCTACCACAATCAGACTAAAATTTAAACCTGGAAAGCTGTGCATTTGTGTTTTGGTAGAATAACCTTGGCATATCTGTAGCTAGAAAACAGGTGGATGTGTATAGGCATTGGCCCGACTTCCAGTGAATATTTTTTGAGTATATCTCATTTGAATTGAGTTGAAAGAATTACCTATTTTTACTGCCCCTCTCTTTATCCTGCTAAACCAAAGAAGCACATATAACCCAAAGTCTCCAACGTGTGATGAAACCAGTGTTCTTCCTCTCTGTCCCAACAATTAGAAATTTACAGGTGGTTAGCCCCCCCACACAGAAGCAATACACAGTTATACACAGTTGTCACTTCCCTCGGTGTTATGCTGTGTTTTGTATGAATGATTGAGTCCCACCACATAGTATTTTGGCTACCTTAAAAATCAATATCAATGTGTATTATTTTCTGGTATCTGTCGTGTGAATGAAAATGATCTGAAAATGTCTGATTCCTGTCTTATATGGGACTGGAAATAAGTAAATAAATGAACATGATATACACCTAAAACATCTGTTTTTCAGACATTGGAAAACTGGCAGATCATGATCATAATACCTGAGAGAAGAGAAACAAAGGTGAAACTTATGACCTCCCAATTCTTATACCCAAAGAAAGGCAACTTCTTCCCCATTGTGCAAGAATTGGAGACCAAAGCATAGCACAGAATTTTGGTTACATTTAAATACATATTAGAATTAAAACAGGCTGATATAGCTTAAATATGCAGGGCAGAGTTTGGGAACAATGTTTCTATATTGACAAAAGTCTTCAGAAGTCTGCATTGGATCCCCATGAGTCTATTTTGAGCATAAAATTGAACATACATAGGGCAAAACTTCACAAGATTAGGCAAGGTAATGTTGGGGGGCTATTAGGTGAACAATTCTGAGAGCTCAGGCAGGACAAGAATTCATTAGAGTTTGACCAGCCAGAATGGATAGAATTCATTGGACACCTGACCCATTCAGTACAGATCTCGAAGAGTCACACTTCAGTAATAGGAATACACTAGGCTTAGACAAAAGGCAAGTATAGAAGCCATCCTAAATGGATTAATTAAAAACAACGTACAAAGGGATCTTGTTCAGGTATTTATGCAGGAGCAGTGAAAAGATATATTCATACATAGACCTGTTCACAGATTTTTATGGTAGTTAGTCTTTCAAAATTACTATATATTGGAAACAATAATTTCAAACAACAAATAAGTGTTTTGACATATAGATACAATTAATACTACTAAGCAAAGAGAATAAGCTGATAGATACTTGAGCATGATTTAATATCAGAAATATTATACAGAGCTTACAAAGCCAGACACAGAGAACATTTCCTGCCTGGTTTCATTTATACGGAGTTCAAAAACAGGTGAACTAATCTTGATTGAAAATATCTGATCAGTAATCGCAAAGAGGCATTTGATATTGACTATATGCAAGCATTAGAAACTTTCTGGAGTGATTGAAATGTTTTATATCTCGATGTTGGTGATGATTATGCACCTGTCAAAATGGATTTAACAACATACTTAAAATGGATCCATTTTGTTATACGTAAATAAAGTATACCTCAATAAGATTGTTGCAAAGAGTAAAAACAGTAATATGTATAGAGTTGGTTGTAGAGGTTCCTGGTTGGTTCAAACCCTGGTTGTCATTGTCATGGGACAGTCAGAGGGAGAAGGACAAAGCAGCTTTCTTGAAGGCTTTTAGATTCCCTTCATACTAGAAGTGCTATGTCTCAGTTGTTTATTGTGTGTTTTAATTCAGTGCTGTGGATTTGGAAGTTAAATGAAAATTCTCTTAAATTATGACAATAGAGTATGGGCTCTTTTTTTAAGTATAGGCTGTTTTTAAAGGGAGTTGTGTTTTTTTAGTTAGTATGTATATTTTTGCTATATTGGGCAAAGTCTTAGTGATGAGCTATTAGTTAAATGCTGTCTCAACCAAAAAGTATGACGTGTCCTTCTACTATGAAGAGTTAGTCTCCATTCTGATGGTTTTTTTTTCACATTGGCTCCCTTATACTTACCTATTTCTTTTTATTTTTTGCAAACAGCACCCATTATCCTTCATCATTTCTCCTCTAGTCATCGTTGTCTCTCTACTTGCCATCTCACTTACTACCTAATAAATCCTGTATAGGATCCTGTAAGTAAAAATCTAATTTGGCTGATAATATTCATTAAACTAAACACAGAGTTTCTACAGTGAAACACAAAGTTATGTAAGGTCCATTAATTGGATGGTACAATTAGAAATAACTAAGAGAATGTTTGTTATGAACAATGTGTTAGAAAGATCCAAGGCTCGAAGTCTCAGAAATAATGTCAGATGAAAGAGAGGCAGGTCAGCTATCAGATATTGAATTCAAAGCACTAGTTATCAGGAAATTCAAAGAGTTCACAATGAGGTACCAGAAACTAGAGGGGAGCTACCAGAAAATAGAGGGGAGATACAATGAGCTCTCCACAAACTATATCAACATGAAAAAGGAAATAGAAACTATCAGCAAAGGACAAGAGGAAATGAAGAATAAAATTTCGCAACTGAAGAACACAGTAGAAGGAATGAAAAGCAGAATCGATGAGGCAGAAGATCAGATCAGCGAGTTGGAGAACACAGTAGAAAAAATCTCCCAGAAAGAGCAAGAAAGGGAAAAGAGGCTCAAAAAGAATGAGGGATTAAGGGAAATGCAAGACAATATGAAACGTAATAATATCTGAATAATATGAATACCAGAAGGACAAGAAGAAGATCAAGGGATAGAAAACCTATTTGAAAGGGTAATGATGGAAAATTTTCCTAATTTGATGAGAGAAAAAGTCACAGAAATCCAGGGATCACAGAAACAGTCCCATTCAAGAGGAACCCAAAGAGGCCCACTTCAAGACACATCATCATTAAAATGGCAACATTCTAAGACAAAGAGAAAATCTTAAAGGCCGCAAGGGAGAAAAAGAAAGTAACATACAAGGGAGCCCCAATAAGGTTAGCTACTGACTTCTCAATGGAAACATTCCAAGCAAGAAGAGAGTGGTAAGAAATATTTCAAGCAATGTGAACCAGAGGCCTACAACCAAGGCTACTTTACCCAGCAAGCCTCTCAATCAAGATAGGAGGCCAAATAAAGAGCTTCCAAGACAAAAGAAGTTTAAAAGAATATGCCTCCACCAAACCAGCTCTACAAGAATTACTAAAAGGACTGCTTTAAGGAAAGGAAGGAAAAGAGAGAGACAGAGAGGAACTATGGTACAATAATGGCAATGGATAAGTACCTATCAATAATAACCTTAAATGTAAATGGATTAAATGCTCCAATCAAAAGACATAGAATAGCTGAATGGATAAGAAAGCAAGACCCACACATATGCTGCCTACAGGAGACCCACCTCAGTTCAAAAGACCATCACAGACTAAAAGTGAAAGGATGGAAACAAATTTTCCCAGCAAATGGTCAAGGGAAAAAAAGCCGCAGTAGCAATTCTCATATCAGACAAAATAGATTTCAAAAAAGGGGGCCATAAATATAGACCCAGAAGGTCACTTCATAATACTTAAGGGAAGAATCCACCAAGAGGACATTAACATTGCAAATATATGTGCACCCAACATAGGAGCACCCAAATATATAAGAAAACTCCTAGAAGACTTCAAGAAAGATATTGACAGCAACACAATTGTAGTAGGGGTTTTTAACAGCACACTGTAAAAAATGGACAGATCTTCCAAACAAAATATCGACAAATATATAGCTGCACTAAACAACACCCTAGATGAAATGGACTTGACTGATATATATAGAGCCCTTCATCCCAAAGAAGCTAAACACACATTCTTTTCAAATGCACATGGAACATTTTCAAAGATAGATCACATATCAGGACACAAAACGAGCCTCAGCAATTTCAAGAAAATTGAAATCATACCAAGCATTTTCTCTGACCACAAGGGACTGAAATTAGAAACGAACCCCACAGGAAAAAACCCCAAACACCCAAAATCATGGAGACTGAATGGTATGCTATTAAACAATGAATGGGTCAAGATTGAAATCAGGGAAGAAATAAAAAAGTTTCTGGAAACAAATAAAAATGAACTCACAACAACCCAAAACTTATGGAACACAGGGAAGGCAGTCCTGAGTGGGAATTTCATAGCAATACAGGCTTACCTAAAGAAGATAGAAACATTTCAAACAAACAACCTAACCCAACGCCTGTAAGAACTCGAAGAACAACAAAAAAGACAGCCCAGAGGAAGAAGATGGAAGGAAATAACCAAGATTAGAGCAGAATTAAATGACATAGAGACTAAAAGCCCAATTCTAAGGATCAATGAATCCAGGAGTTGCTTTTTGAAAATATAAACAAAATAGACAACCCTCTCATTAAGAAAAGAGAGAGAAGACCTAAATAAACACAATCAGAAATGAAAGAGGAGAGATTACAACTGATACCACAGAAATAGGAGGGATTGTAAGGAATTGCTATGAAGAACTGTATGCCAAGAAATTTGAAAACCTAGGTGAAATGGACAAATTTCTAGAAAAATATAATCTTCTAAAACTCAATGAAGAAGAAGTAGAAAGCCTGAACAGACGAATAACTGCAGATAAAATTGAAGCAGTAATCAAAAAACTCCCATCACACAAAAGCCCTGGACCAGATAGTTTCACAGGAGAATTCTACAAAGCTTTTAAGGAAGAGCTAACCCCTATTCTTCACAGACTATTCTAAAAAATCCAAAATGATGGGAAACTCCAAAACTCTTTTTATGAAGCCAGCATCATCCTAATTCCAAAACCAGACAGAGACACAACGAAGAAAGAAAATTGCAGGCCAATATCGCTGATGAACCTAGACACTAAAATCCTCAATAAAATATTGGCAAATCATATCCAACAATATATCAAAATGATCATATACCACGACCAACTGGGATTCACCCCAGGAATGAAAGGATGGTTCAATATGCCCAAATCAGTAAATGTAATACACCACATAAACAAAAGCAATGACAAAAACCACGTGGTCATATCAATAGATGTGGGAAAAGCTTATGATAAGGTACAATACCCATTTATGATAAAGGTACTCAGCAAAGTGGGAATAGACGGAGCATTCCTCAATATAATAAAGGCCATATATGAAAGACCTATGGCCAACATCATACTCAATGGGCAAAAACTAAAAGCTTTTCCACTAAGATCAGGAAAAAAGACAAGGTTGTCCACTTTCACCACTTCTATTTAATATAGTATTGGAAGTTTTAGCCTCAGCGATTAGGCAAGAAAAGGAAATAAAAGGCATTCAAATTGGAAAGGAAGAAACAAAACTGTCACAGTTTGCAGATGATATGATAGTGTACATGGGAAATCCTATAGACTCTACCAAAAAACTGCTCGAACTAATAAATGAATTTGGCAAAACAGTGGGATACAAAGTCAATATCCAGAAATCAAAGGCATTTTTTATACTAACAATGAATGAGCAGAAGCAGAAATGAAGAAAAAAATCCCATTCAATATAGCAAAAACAAAAATAAAATATCTGGGAATACATCTAACCAAGGAGGTAAAAGACCTGTATGCAAAAAACTACATAACACTGCAGAAAGAAATCAAGGAAGACACAAATAAATGGAAACATATACCGTGTTCATGGATTGGAAGAATTAACCTCATCAAAATGTCCATACTACCCAAAGCAATTTACAGATTCAATGCAATACCTATTAAAGTATCAATGGCATATTTCACAGACATAGAACAAACACTTCAAAAATTTATATGGAACCATAAAAGACCCCGAATAGCAGCTGCAATTTTGAGAAAGAAGAACAAAGTAGGAGGGATCACAATACCTGATATCAAACTGTATTACAAGGCCACTGTAATCAAAACAGCCTGGTACTGGCATAAAAACAAGCACATAGACCAATGGAACAGAACAGAGAACCCAAGAATAAACCCAACTCTCTATAGTCAATTAATATTCGACAAAGGGTGCAGTAACAAAATGGGGTAAATATAGCCTTTTCAACAAATGGTGTTGGGAGAACTGGACAGCTACATGTAAAAAAATGAAACTCGAGCACCAACTTATACCATACACCAAAATAAATTTAAGGTGGATAAAAGACTTAAATATAAGCCGTGACACCATTAAAGTGCTAGAGGAGAACATTGGCAGGAAAATCTCAGATATTTCATGCAGCAACATTTTTACTGATATGTCCCCTAGAGCAAGGAATATAAAGGAAAGAATAAACAAATGGGATCTCATTAAAATAAAAAGCTTCTGCATGGCTATAGAAAACAGAATTAAAATAAAAAGAGAACCAACTGTTTGGGAAAACATATTTGCCAATGATGCCTCAGACAAAAGTTTAATCCCCAAATATATATAAAGAACTCACATGACTTCACTCTAAGAAGACAACTAACCCAATTAAAAAATTGGGAAAGGAATTGAACAGACACTTCTCCAAGGAGGACATACAGAGGATCCAGAGACTCATGAAGAGATGCTCAATATCACTTGCTATCAGAGAGATGCAAATTAAAAGCACAATGAGATACTACTTTACACCGGTGAGAATGGCTATCATAAACAAAGCAATAAAAAACAAATATTGGAGAGGGTGTGGGGAAAAGGGCACTCTGGTCCATTGTTGGTGGGATTGTAGACTGGTATAACCATTATTGAAAACAGCATGGAAGTTTCTCAGAAAGCTAAAATTCGACTTGCCTTTTGTCCCAGCAATTCCACTGCTAGGATTGTTTCCTAAGGACCCTACAACACCAATCCAAAAGAACATATGCACCCCAATGTTCATAGGAGCACAATTTACAATAGCCAAGGGTTGGAAGCAACCTAGGTGCCCGTCAGTAAATGAAAGGATCAAAAAACTATGGTACATATACACAATGGAATTCTATACCACAGAAAGAAAGAAGGAGCTCCTACCTTTTGCAACAGCATGGATGGAACTGGAAAGCATTATGCTGAGTGAAATAAGCCAGGTGTTGAAGGACAAATACCAAAGGATCTCACCTTTAACAGGAAGCTAAACAACAAAACAAACAAGCAAGCAAAATATAACCAAAGACACTGAAATAGAGAACAGGCTGACAGTGACCAGAGGGGAGAGGGGAGGGAATTTCAGGGGAAATAGGGGAGGGATTTAGAGGAACATATATAAAGGATACATGGACAACAGCTGAGAAGGGTGGAAATGGGAGGGAGGAGGGAGCACGGGGGGAGGGTGGAATGGGATGGGAGAAATAGGCAGAAAACTACTTGAAAAATAATTAATTAAATAAATAAATAAAAAGAGAACAAAGCTCTAAGGAAGGAGGAGGGATTGGAATGAGAATGCCTGAGAAGTTCACTGCTAGCCGGGCTCCTTCCCTGATCCATTTAATCCAGTCGACCTCATCCCTGGCTCCTTGAGCCAGCCTCTCCAGCCCCTCGTCTCTGACTCAGCCTCCTTACTCAGCCTGACCTAAACCCATGGGAAGACAAAGTGATGATGAATTTTCAGTACCTTCTCTTCTCTCTTTTGGTCTTGGCATCCTGCTGATCTTGCCTACGTAAAAAAAAAGAAAATACTGATAATTAGTGGCAGCTATCTCCCTGGGAGATAGGTACTGATAAACTAATAAGAATAACCACCATTACAACAAAAATAAGTAATGTTAATTGAGTGCTTACAATATGCCAGCCACTGTGCTATGCACTTTCTTTGTTATTTCATTTATTTCTTATGAAAATGCTATGAGGTGGGTAGCATTATTGCTCCCATTTAAAGAGGAGCAGAAGGCCCTGGGTGGTTAGCTCAGTTCATAGAAAACCATCCCGATATGCCAAGGTTGCAGGTATGATATTTTGTCAGGGAACAGACAGAAAGCAACCGATGAATGCATAAACAAGTGAAACAATATATTTTTCTCTCTATATTTCTCTCAAATCAATAAAAAATTAAATGCAATAAAGATGATCAGGAATCTAAGGTACAGAGAGATTAAGTGATTTATCAAATAACTAGTGAGTAACAGATCTGAGATTAGAATTCAGTGTTTTAATTCAACACTATGAGATTTTAGAATACAGCTGTGTGAAGGGTATGGTCCATTTGGCAATTCTTCCAGGTGTCTTACTTAGGGGCCTGTGTGCTGATGCAAAATTAGGTAGACTGCAGAAGGGGCCAATAGAAATGGGCGACAGGTGCCACAACCTGAGCAAGTCTCTACCATAGCCATCACCAGTGCTCTGATGTTGGCCCTCATCTGTCAATGGCATTGCCTCCCAACCACAAAATGGAGGCAGCCAAATTGCTTTCAGTGCTCCCTTCATGACAGCTCTTGACTCTGCCCTCACTAGCTATTGCAATAGAGTGGTTCAGCTACCACTCTTCCTCAGGTTCTTATCATCATATGTCTATAATTCTGCAGGAGACCTTAAAGTGAAAAAGCTTGGATTCTAAAAATAAACCTGGGTGTGTGTCCCAGTTTCAACACTTCTTTGTATGGCCTGGGGCAAATGACTTAACCTCTTGTTTCTCAGTGTTAGGAACTAAGGAATCTCTCATTTCCTCGTACCTCACAGGGTTGCAGTGAAGATTTAATAAAAATTGTAATAAAAGATCTTTCAAACCTTACACATACTTAATACTCAATGTGGCTGTTATCATTGTTATAATTATTCCTTTTTTTCTCACTCCATTATGGATTATTCAGAGCAGATGCTTTAGAAACACTCCTGGGTTGCAATCTCTA
Source organism: Sturnira hondurensis (assembly GCF_014824575.4). Classification (NCBI taxonomy): domain Eukaryota; kingdom Metazoa; phylum Chordata; class Mammalia; order Chiroptera; family Phyllostomidae; genus Sturnira; species Sturnira hondurensis. Next base: position 709,388 of record NW_028090025.1, on the reverse strand, counting down.
CTGGGTAGTTTACCGTCCAGGTGACCTTGTGTAAGTGACCTAATTTTTCTGGGCCTCAATTGTTGGGAAATAAAAACAATAGTACTCATCTCACAGTGCTGGAGTGAACATGAAATTAAATACTGTAGGTAATGCTACTAGTTCTTTTTGTTCCATATGCTTTCAGGTGTTTTCCACATATTTACCCAGATTTGGCTTCCTAAAACACAGTTTCCAGCCTCCTCACACACCTGCATTGGCAAACTCGTGGCAGACAGAATAAGTCAGGTGTTCACAATCTTCCCTATATCTTCAACTTTACCTCCATCTCCACCACATTCTCACTTCCATCAGGCTTTTTATTACACTGAGCTTGCACATGATTATCTCCACCACCCTGCTTAGGTCTGTAATGTCTTCTGTCTCCCCCATGATATAAATTCTACCTCTCCTTCCCAGGTCCTCCTTAAACCCACACTTACTCCAGGAAGCCTCCAAGATATGTTAATATGTTTTCTTCCATAGCCTGTTCATCAGCTCCCTTTTCAGATGTGAAGCAAGCCTTTCTATTGAAGTGAATAGGGAAGGGACTGTGGCTTTATCATCCCTCCTCTTTCCCATTAACACCCGACACAGGCTTAGGTACATAGTAGCTGTTCATTCCATGTAAATAAAATGCCATTTGACAGAGAGTAGTTGGTCCGAAAAGACTATCATGATTCAGTCTGGCAGAGCCCTGGGGCATTATGGTAGGGTAGCAAAAGATCATGGACCAAGATGGAATTCTCTGTTACTATTTTGGACTTGCAATATAAAGCATCCAAGACCCATGATGGGAGATTTGGAGGGTAGTTGTTGACCTGGCTGAGATAGATCAGGAGCAAGGCAAGTCAGAAGTAGGAAAGGGCACAGCAGAAGTCCCTGGGGGGAGGGAGGACTTCTAGAAATTCTCTCCTCTTCTTTGTTCCCATCTGCCTCTTCTATTGATAGGACATTTCTTCCTTTTTTAAGTATATTTTATTGATTATGCTATTAGAGTTGTCCCATTTTTTCTTCCCTTCCACTCTGTACCTCTCTCCCACCAACATTCCCCCCACCTTAGTTCATGTCCATGAGTCATACATATAACTTCTTTAACTTCTCCATTTTTCATACTATTCTTAACCTCCCCTTGTCAATTTTGTGCCTACCAATTATGCTTCTTATTCCCTGTACCTTTTCTCCCATTCTTCCCTCTTCTCCTCCCCACTGATAACCCTCCATGTGATCTCCATTTCTGTGATTCTGTTTCTGTTCTAGTTGTTTGCTTAGTTTGTTTTTTGTTTTTTAGGTTCATTTGTTGATAGTTGTGAGTTTGTTGTCATTTTACTTTCATAGATTTGATCTTCTATTTCTTAGATGAGTCCCTTTAAGATTTCATACAATAAGGGCTTGGTGATAATGAACTCTTTTAACTTTACCTTCTAAGTACGATTACATTTTCATCTCCACCCTTCCACATTCTTCCCCTTCCAGCTTTGGCCTAGACCAGCACTCTTAAAAATGTTGTCCAAAAGGCCCCTGGGAGCCTGTAAGATTCATTCAGGAGTTCAGTCAAAACTACTTTTATGATACTATTAAGACATTATATGCCATTTTCACTGCATTGGCACTTGTATTGATGAAGCAAAACCAATAATGGGTAAAAGTGCTGGCACCTTAGCATGGACCAAGGCTGTGTACAAATCTTTATTTGTTATTTCTTTTGTTTTTCATATTATTTCTTCATCAGCAATGTATCCCCCATAGAAGAAATGTTAGTTTTATTTTAAGAATGTCTTTATGAGCCCTGGCTGGGCAGCTCAGTTAGTTAGAGCATCATCCCAACACACCAAGGTTGTAGATTCAATCCTCCATCAGGCCACATACAAGACTCAACCAATGAGGGCGTCAATAAATGGAACAATGAAATAATCTTTCTCTCTCTATCTCTACTCTATCCCCTGTCTCTCATCAATAAATTCTATTAAATGTCTCAATGGAACAGTAAAAATTATTAATTTTAAAAAAGTGACCCTTGAATGAATGTATCTTTTCAATAATCTGTGTGATAAAAATAGGAAGGATGTATAAAGCACTTCTGCATACTAAAATATGATGCTTGCATAAGGAAAAGCACTTGTACAATTGAATTGTAAACTAAACTAGCCTTTTTAATGGAACACTTTGTTTTTATTTTTTATTTTTATTTTTTTAAAGATTTTATTTATTTATATATCTTTAGAGGGGAAGGAGAGAGGGAGAGAAACATCAATGTATGGTTGCCTTTTGTGCGTCCCCTGCTGGTAGTTAGCCTGCAAGGAACCGGCCTGCAACCCAGGCATCTGCCCTGGCTGGGAATCGAACCGCGATCGTCTGGTTCGCAGGCCCGCGCTCAATCCACTGAGCTATGCCAGCCAGGGCTCGGAACACTTTGTTTTTAATAAAAAGAATAAATAAAAAGAATATTATTCTTTTTTTAATAAAAAGAATGAATAACAGCAAACTATTGTTGTTCAAACTTCAGTATTTGGTCAGCATTTTGTTGAAAATTAATAAAGTGATTATTTTATCTCAAGGACAATGGCTGTAGCTCAGTGGATTGAGCATGGGCCTTCGAAGCAGAGGATCGCGGTTCGAATCCCAGTCAGGGCACATGCTTGGGTTGCAGGCCACTTCCTGGCAGGGGACACACGATACATTGTGTGTCCTCGGCAGAGGCAACCATACACTGATATTTCTCTCCCTCTCTCTTTCCCTTCCCCTCTAAAGATAAATAAATAAAATATTTTTTTAAAAAAGGACAATGGCTGATAGTGCTGGTTGTCAAATTTAAGCTTTCAAGTAAGAAAATGAAATTTTGGAAAACCTGCATCAGCCACTATGTGCTTGAGAGTTTCTCAACACTCTAAAGACATTTCTGCCTTAGATGGTGTGGCTCAGTGGATTGAGGGCCAGCCTGCAAACCAAAGGGTCACCCATTTGATTCCCAGTCTAGGGCACATGCCTGGGTTGTGGACTAGACCCCCAGTAGGGGCACATGAAAGAAAACCACATATTGATGTTTCTCTCCCTCTCTTTCTCCCTCCCTTCCCCTCTCTAAAAATAAATAAATATATATTTTAAAAAATAAACATTTCTGATAAGAGTAGTACTGATATTATTAATGAATGTAGTTTTTGATATTTTATAATCAGGAAATGACTCATCAATTGAAAGATCTATATAACTTGTTTGGCAAATATTTTCCACATAACTAGTGCATGGTGCTACAAAATCATACATGGATAATAAATAGATCCATTCAAAATGCAATATAGACCAATAGATTTCAGTGTCACAGAGGACAAAAGGTTCATTGATATGGTTTCAATATTGCAAGTAAACATTAAGAAACTACCACTTCTGGAGTTTAGATGTGGTATCAAAGAAGAATATTCACAATGTATTAGTTTTCTATTGCTGCCATAAAAAAATTACTACAGACTTAACAACCTTAACACAACACCCATTTATTATTTCACAGTTCTGTAGGTCAGAAGTCCAGGTGGGTTCACCTGAGTCCTCTGTTTAGGGTCTCTGAAGTCAATTTGTTGACTGGACTGGACTTTTATCTGGAGACTCTGAGGGGGGAAATCTTCCAAGCTCACTCAGAATGTTAAAAAAAATCCAGATCTTCATGTTATAGATCTGAAGTCCCATTGCCTTTCTGGCTGGCATACAAAGGCCAGTAACTGCTCCTAGAGGCTGCCCACATTCCTTCTCATGTGGCCCCTTCCATTTTCAAACCATCAGTGGCAAGTTGAGTACTTCTCACACTTTGAAACTCTGACTTCCTTTGCTGCCACTACACAGAGAAAGCACTCTGCTTTGAAAGGACTCACATGATTAGATTAGGCCCACCTGGATAATTGCTCTTTGCCAAGTAATTAATATAATCATACAAATGATAAATGTCTCACAAGAGAGAGAATTTATGTAGTCAGTCATTTGTGCATCATTCTTAGAATTCTGCCTAAAGAAAGCTAACAAATAACCCTCTTCTTTAGCTACATTTCTTTGTGAGGCTGAATTATCTTCATATACTTTAATAAAAAACATATTTCAACAGATTGAATGCAAGAGAAGATATGAGAATCTAGCTGCCTTTTATTCAGCCACACATTAAAAGGATTTGAAAAATGTAACACAATGCCACTTTTCTTACTATATTTTTCATTTTGGAAAGTAGTTTATTTTTATTTTTAAAAGATTTTATTTATTTCCCATTCCGGCCAAGATGGAGGCATAGGTAGAAATACTTCGCTTCCATGAACAACCAAAAGAAGGATAATAACCAATCTAAAAACAATAAACAACCAGAAGTTCCAGAAAATCAAACTGCATGGAATTCCCACAACCAAAGAGTTAAAAAAAAGTTCACCGAGACTGGTGGGTGGGACAGAGAGGGGCAGCCAAGCAGAAATGATATGCAGGGGAAAGCAGCAGATTGCCCAGGTGAGGTGGGGCTGGCTGAACAGGAAACTGAAGACTAAAAGCCAGCTGTAAATTACTGTGGGGGTTGCCAAGGTGGAAGAAACTCCCAGTCTCACACTAAAGAGTTTGTTGGTAAGTGGGGCTACAGCAGAGCTAGCATTTTCCCTTTATGACCCCTCCCCCACAGACAGTGCTACAACTTAGCAAAGAGGGTTGCCTAGCCCTGGTGAATACCCAAGGCCCCACCCCTTACAATATAACAGATGCACTGAGACAAGAAAATATGGTCCAAATGAAAGAACATTTCAAAACTCTAGAAAAAGCTAAATGATAAGGAGATAGACAACCTATCAGATGCACAGTTCAAAACATTGCTAATTAGGATGCTCACAGAAATTACTGAGCTTGGTCAAAGAATAAAGGAACAAATGAAAACTACCCAAAGTGAAATAAAGCAAAATATACAGGGAACCAACAGTGAAAGGAAGGAAACCAGGACTCAAATAAATGATTTGGAACAAAAGGAAGAAATAAACATCCAACTGGAACAGAATAAAAAAAAAACAAGATTTAAAAAAAATTAGGAGAGGCTTAGGAACCTCTGGGACAATTTGAAACATTCCAATATCTGAATCATAGAGGTGCCAGAAGGAGAACAAGGGCAAGAAGTTGAAAACTTATTTGAACAAATAACAAAGAAAATGTCCCCAATCTGGTGAAGGAAATAGACTTCCAAGAAGTCCAGGAAGCCCAGAGAGTCCCAAAGAAATTGGACTCAAAGAGGAACACACCAAGGCACATCATCATTAAGTCACCCAAGATGAAAGATAAAGAGATAGTCTTAAAAGCAGTAAGAGGAAAAGAGTTGCCTACAAAGGAGTTCCCATAAGACTATCAGCTGATTTTGTTACAGAATAGACCCGGTGAGGGGGGCAGAAGATATCCTATTACTGAATGGACCCACCCTTGTGTGCCAGGGTCCCCCACCCCGTACTAGGTTTGCCTTGCCCTCTACCAGGGAAAAGAAGTCTCTCAATGCCAGAGATTGGTGAAAAGGAAAGGGATTACTTATTTAAAGAGTTATACAAACTTAAGAGTACTAACCTAATGTCTTCATTGAGATCCCGAAGTCCTTTAGAATACCCACAAATGCACAGTCCTTTCTTACCCCTCTGCCCAGTCTGGGGTACCATATCTCAAAAAAAGAAATAGAAGTCCGTGGGTCTCCTCTGCCCAAGCCACGAGTTCCCAAAAGAACGCTGCATGGCTGCCATGCCTGGGTTTAAATCCCAGTGCCAATCTTCCTCTGCTGCACAATTTCTGACTCTTCCCACTGTTGGCCACAGATGCCAGCATTCCTGTATTTTTCCAGCTTTACTGGGCTGCCATAGTAAGTCTGGGCAGGCATGGCACTGTGGTGTGGAGCCAATCATCTCCAAGCTCTTATGCAGGTTCTGTATGCAGAGGGAGTTGCCTCCCAGTTACATCATGGGTTGGAGTCATTCCCATCTTTCTGGCTCAAAGAGTGGCTACAGCTATTTAATATATCTATATAACATATCTATAAAAATACTTAAAGGTTATAGATATGTTAAATGACCATTCTAGAGGTTATCTGCAAAACTGTTGCTATACAAAAAAGCTCTCAATGGCCCTTCTCCATGTGTTCCACCCCCCAGTTCAGACTTGTGGGGGTGAGAACATTCTATATATAACCTTTTTCTAATATTTTCTGGACACTGAGTTCTGGATACCATTATAAATTCCTATTTCCCCCCACCCCCCAGCTGCACCTTGTTACAATTTCTCAAAAGAAACTTTATAGGTAAGAAGAGGCTGGAAAGAAGTATTTGGAGTCAAGGACCTATATCCAAGATTACTCTATCCAGCAAAGCTATCATTTATAATGGAAGGGCAGATAAAGTGCTTCCCAGATAAGGTCAAGTTAAAGGAGTTCATCATCACCAAGCCCTTATTAAATGAAATGTTAAAAGCACTTATCTAAGAAATTGAAGGAGATCAGAAACTATGAACAGTAAAATGACAACAAACTCACAACTATCAACAACTGAATCTAAAATAATGAAAAAAAAACTAAGCAAACAACTAGAACAGAAATAGAATCAGAGAAATGGACACTATATGGAGGGTTTTCAGTGGGGAAGGAGAGAAGAAGAATGGAGCGGGAAGGTAGAGGGAATAAGAAGCATAATTGGTAGACATAAAATAGGTGGGGAGAGGTAAAGACTGGTATAAAAAAACAGAGAAGTCAAAGAACTTATTTGTACAACTCATGGACATAAACTAACGGGGGGAATGCCAGAGGGTGAGGGGTATAGGGTGGGGGAATAAAGGGGGAAAATTGTGAAAACTATAATAGCATAATCAATAAAACATACTTTTAAAAGATTTTATTTATTTGTTTTTAGAGAGAGGGGGAGGGAAGGAGAAAGAGAGGGAGAGAAATGTCAATGTGTTGGTGCCTCTCACGAAACCCCCACTAGGACCCAGTCTGCAACCCAGGCACGTGCCCATACTGGGAATTGAACTGGCAACACTTTGGTCACAGGCCCATGCTCAATCCACAAAGCCACACCAGCCACGGCAGAAAATAGTTAATTTAAAAATATGTTATTTATTTTAACATGCAATGGGTTTTTCATTGTGATTTTAAATTTAAAAATAGTTTTTAAATTTATCATGAGATCCAAGATGGTGGAGGAATAAGTAGAAGCGACACTAACCTCCCCCCAGGACCAATCTGGAATTACAACTAAATTGCAGAGAAAGCATCCCGAATAACCAACTGAATAGTAGCTGGAGAGAAGCCTTATAGCCATGGACAGACAGAAGAAACCACTTCACCACAATGTGACTGATAGGGAATGTGGAGGAAGCACAAGAGGGTTGGCTGGGTTCCCACAGATGGCAGCTGAAGATCCAGAGGAATATTTCAGCAGCTGGAGGGTGAAGTGTAGGGTATAAACCCCAAGCTGGGCTCCCCAGCCTACAGCACCAGACTTGTAAAGGAGCCCAGATAGTATCCAGCTGTGAAAAGCAGCAGGGTTTTTGTCTACCTGAGAGAGACTGCTGGAGACCCAGAGAGCCTCTTAAAGAGCCAATGCACAAAATTTCACATGTAGCCACTTACCCTGGGCTCTGACAGGGGGAGGGCAGAGTGCATGAGAGACACTTGAGGAGACCCTGGGATTGGTGGCTCTGGGGAGAGAAGCGAAGGAACAGCTGCCGGTATCCCTGTGCTGAATCATTTCCCATACTTCAGGAGTCATCTTTCTCAGGCACAGCACTCCTCCCCATGTCATCAGCCAGAAGAGAAGACCACAGCCTGCAGGGATTACTCTGCCCCACCCTGTGGTGCTTAAGCCAGGATATGGATCACAGCTTGATTAGCTTAACTGCTGAATGTATTAACAGCTGTTTAGTTAAACTACTAAGGTAGAAAACACAAATATGCAGCCAAACTGGCAAGACAAAGAAACACACCAAGTGAAAGAAAAAGAGAATTCCCCAGAAGAATTAGATGAAATGGAGGCAAGCACTTTATCAGATAGAGAGTTTATAATGATGATTATAAGGATACTCAAAAGCATGAAAAAAGACATAGAATCCATTAAAAAGGATCGGTCAGAAATAAAGAATGCAATATCTGAAATAAATAACATACTGCAAGGCAAAAACAGTAGGTTAGATGAAGCAGAGGATCACCTCAATGATTTGGAAGACAAAGTAGAAAAAGAGAGCAGCAAAAAGATTTTTTAAAAAAATGAGAACTTAAGAAACATTTTGGACGGCATGAAGTGTAACAACATCTGCATCATGGGGATACCAGAAAGAGAAGAGAGTGAGCAAGGGATCTACAATATATTTGAAAAAATAATGACTGAAAACCTCCCTAATCTGGTGAAAGAAAAAGACACACAAGTCCAGGAAGTTCAGAGAGTCCCAAACAAGGTGGACCCAAAGAGGCCTACACTGAGACACATCATAATCAAAATGACAAGGCTTAAGAACAAGGACCAAATCCTAAAAGCCACAAGAGAAAGGCAGGTGGTTACCTACAGGAGAACAATTAGACATGTGATGACTCAATAGAAATATTTCAGGCCAGAAGGGAGTGGTGTGAAATATCCAAAGTGATGAAAAGCAAGGGCCTACAAGAAATGGCACTTTACCCAGCAAGGCTATAATTTAAAATCGAAGGATAAATAAGAGAAGTAAGGAACTTCCCAGACAAGAAAAAGCTAAAGGAATTTGTTAAAACCAAACCAGTATTGCAACAAATGTTAGAGGGTTTGCTTCAAGAAGAAGAAAAGGAGAAAGAAAAAAACAGATAAAAATAGTCTGACAATAAAATGGCACTAAATGTCCATTTTTACCATGCAATAATGCACACGTTTTCACCCAAAATTTTTAGAGAAAAATAAGGATGCACATTATACATGGATAGTATAATTTCTGTATCTATATAAATGTTTTTAATTCTTCTATTCATACTTGTGAATTAAAAGTGTAACTCTAGAAAGCAATAACAATATCTGTATGCAGAATAATACCATGGAAGATGATAATTGGTTTCGTTTCTAAATATAAATGAATAAAAATTTGAATTAAAAATTGAAATGAAATATTTTTCCTGCATGTTTGTGCCAAAGTATGGCACATATCTGTCAATAATCACCTTACATGTAAATGGATTAAATGCTCCAACTGAAAAATATAAGGTAGCTGAATGCAAAGGAAAACAAGACCTATATATATGCTTCCTTCAAGAAACCCACCTCAGATAGAAAGATATGCACAGGCTAAAAGTAAATGGACAGAAAAATATATTTCATGCAAATGGAAAAGAATAAAAAGCTAGGGAAGCAGTACTTATATCCAACAAAATAGACTTTGAAACCAAGACTATAGTAAGAAGCAAGGGAGCACATTACATAATGATAAAGGAGGCAACCCAAAAAGAGGATAAAACCCTGGTAAATATTTACACAACCAACATATAACCACATAAATATGTAAAGCAAATCTTGATGGACATAAAGGGAGAGAATGACAGAAATACAGTCATAGTCAGGGATTTTAACACCCCACTGACTTCAATGGACAGATCTTCCAGGCAGAAAAGCAACAAGGAAACAGCGGCCTTAAATCAATTTAATTGATGTCTTCAGAGCATTTCATCCCAAAGCAGCAGAATATACATTCTTCTCAAGTTCACATGGAACATTTTCTAAGATACACCACATGTTAGGACACAAGTCTCAATCAATTAAGAAGATTGAAGTTATATCAAGCATCTTCTCTGACCACATTGCTATGAAATTAGAAGTTAGTCACAAATAGAACACTGAAAAACACACAAAAACATGGAAGCTAAATAATATGTTATTAAACAATGAATGGGTCAAGAACAAGATCAAGGAAGAAATCAAAAGATACCTTGAAACAAGTGAAAATGAATTAATCCAAAATCTGTGGAACAGTAGGAAAGCAATCATATGAGGGAAATTCATAGCATTATATGCCTATATAAAAAAATAAGAAAAAGCTCAAATAAAAAAGTCTAACTTCATACTTATAGGTACTTGAAAAAGAACAACAAAGTCTAAAGTAGAAGGAAGGAAGTGATAAAAATCAGAGCAGAAATAAACAAAATAACTGAACTAACAAGGAAAATGGGGGCAAACTCATAGATGGAGAGCAGATGACAGCTAGTGGTAGGGGGTGGTGAGCAAGTGGATGGATTAAGCAAAGAGGAAAAAGGACTTATGGACGTGGACAACAGTGTGGTGATTGCTGTGGGGAGGGGGTATAGGGGATTAAAAGAGAGTGTTAAAAATACAATAAAGATTAAATTAAAAAGAAAAGAGAAAAGAAACAAAATAAATGTATACATTTATCAATATTTATTTCTAATTTGTTAAATATCAATAGATATAACCCACAAAAATGAAAGTTCTTTGGAATATTCCATTTTTTTATTTTTAACGAATACTTTTTTAAAATATATTTTATTGATTATACCATTACAGTTGTTCTATTTCCCCCTTCATTACCCTCCACCCGCACACTACCTCCCCCACCATTCTCCCCCCTTACTTTATAACCACGTGTCTCAAGTTCTTTAGATTCTATATTTCCCCCACTATTCTTGCCCTCCCCCCTATCTATTTTCTACCTACCATCTATGCTATTTTCTGTGCCTTCTCCCCCCTTCTCCTCCTCCCACCCCCCTGTTTCTAACCCTCCATGTGTTCTTCATTTCTATGGTTCCACTCATGATCTAGCTATCCTCTTGGTTTGCTTTTGTTTTAGGTGTGGTTGTTAATAACTGTGTGTTTGCTGTCCTTTAACTGTTCACATTTTTTGTCTTCTTTTTCTTATATAAGTCCCTTTAGCATTTCATATAATAAGGGCTTGGTGATGAGGAACTCCTTGAACTTGACCTTATCTGAGAAGCACTTTATCTGTCCTTCCATTCTAAATGAAAGTTTTGCTGGATAAAGCAATCTTGGCTGTAGGTCTTTGGATTTCATGACTTGGAATACTTCTTTCCAGCCCCTTCTTGCCTGGAAGGTCTCTTTTGAGAAATCTGCTGACAGTCTGATGGGTACTCCTTTGTAGGTGACTGTCCCCTTATCCCTTGATGCTTCTAGGATTCTCGCCTTCATTTTAATCTTGGCTAATGTAATTATGATGTGCCTTGGTGTGTTCCTTCTTGGGTCCAACTTCTTTGGCACTCTCTGAGCTTCCTGGATTTCCTGGAAGTCTATTTTCTTTGCCAGACTGGGGAAGTTCTCCTTTATTATTTGTTCAAATAAGTTTTCCACTTGTGGCTGTTTCTTTCCCCCTTCTGGTACCCCTATAATCCGGATGTTGGAACGTTTAAAGATGTCCTGGAGGTTCCTAAGCCTCTCCTCATTTTTTTGAATTCTCATTTCTTCATTCCTTTCTGGTGGGATGTTTTGCTCTTCCTTCTGGTCCATTCCATTGATTTGAGTCCCAGTTTCCTTTCCATCACTATTGGTTTCCTGTGCATCTCCCTTCATTTCAATTAGTTTAGCCTTCATATGTTCCTCTAATTTGTGACTATAATCTACCAGTTCTGTGAGCATCCTGATAATAGTGTCTTGAATTGTGCTTCTGAGAGGCTGGCAATTTCTCGGTCACTTAGAGTTATTGGCTCTGGGACTTTGAGTTCTTGCGCCATCTTTTGGGCTGTTTGTGCCTGTTCCATAGCAGGATCGGAGCCCTAAAGTGTTCACTAGAGTAGGGCAACTAAGTCGCTGGGTTGTGACGTTGTATGTGGGGGCGGGGTCAAAGAGGGACAATGGCTTCCCTCTGCCGCTTGCCACCGGCACCACAGCCACCACTGTCACCAGGCCCACGCGTTTCGTTCCACTGCACGCGAGTGTGCCACCGCCATCAGTCCTCCACCACTGGGTTCGCCCCCTGGGGCCTGCGTGGTCCGTCTCACTGTGCGCGAATGTGCGACCGCGGTCAGTCTGCCCCACAACCCAACTGGTTCTGGGCTGCCTGCACACCTAGGTCGGGTGCTCAGTCCAGCCCGACCCTGCTCCACTGCTGGCTCTGCCTCTCTTACCGTCCCGTAGAACGGTTCATAGTTGTCGGACTTCCGTATAATTCCATTTTCTAGTCTTTGGGTGTGTCCTAGTTCTCCAAACCTTTGTTGTATTCAAACTTGGTTGTGGGAGAAGGCACAGTGTTTCCACCTATGCCTCCAACTTGGCGGAAGTCCCGTAACTAATACTTTTTATTTATAAGTATATATATACATGTCTTTTTGTTTTTATTTATTTATTTTTTGTACATGTAATTTTAATATTCTGTGTGAAAAAAAATGTGGAAGAACACATAAATTTTGAGGGGAGACATAGTTCCATGAAATTTGACAAATACATAGAGTTATGCAACAATTATTACCATCCCAACACCCAGAATAATTCCCTATGCCACACCGTTGTTGACAATCTCTTCCACTATCCCCAAAACCTTTAAGACACTGAATTGTTCTCCATCCCTATAGTTTTGACATTTCAAGGATATCATGTAAATGGAATCATACAGTTATCAGACTTTTGGATCTGGCTTTACTGAGCATAATATACTGGAGCTTCATCCATGTAGTTGTCTGTATCAATAGTATATTTGTTTTTATTGCTGAATAGTATTCCATTATAAAATGTGCCACAGATAGTTTATCCATTCACTAGTTAAAGTTCATGAGGCTGTTTCCTAAGTATTTTTCTCAGTAAATCACTTTTTATTCATTGAACAAAAAAAATGAAAATAAGCAAAGACAAAATAGAAGCCCTAAATGTTCTGTCATAAGAAAACTACATTTACTGTCCACAGTCAAATTTCACAGCTTTCTAGAATCTCAAACCTGTTACATTTGTACTTCTGAAGGAATTTTATCCCCAATTGGAAGGCTGAGATTTTATAAATCTATGGATAAGAAATGTTACCATATTCTTGAGAATCCACACCTTGAGCAAGTCACTTTGCCACTTGTGAATATACCACTGTTTAGGATGACTTGTTTCTTTGTTAGTTAAACAAGTACAGCCAGAAGTATGGAATGTATATACTTACCCTAGTGCACATGTTTGCACATATAATCATCAACTAGGTCAGTTTTCTCACAGGGAGTTACAGGAAGGTGTAGGAGGAAGGGTTCAGAGCCCCAAGGGTCTGAATCCTGATAATGTTACTTCCTAGCTGGGCATTATTGGGCAAGTTACTTAACCATTCTTTATCTGTTTCCTCAGCTCTAAATAATTTTTAAAAGTGTAAAGTGGTCCTAAGACCACAAAATTTAAGAGATGATGATAATAGAGGTATCATGTTTATTTGGGAAACCATTACATGGAGGAAAGAGCTATATGTTGGAGGTAGGGTTGAAAAGATATACACCAGATGAGATGGGATGTTCAGGGTCAGAGAAAAGAGTGAAATTAAGTCTAATTCAGGTTTCTGGCTCTAACAACTGGTTTTCACCAATGGAGGATTGGTTTAGTTCCCAGGGAACTATGGATATAATTTTGGACATGTTTGAGTTTGAGATGCTTTGAGCTATACAAATGGAGAGGTCGGTATATAAGGGTCTAAATTTCTGAGAAGTCTGGGCTGGAAATGCGAATTGGGTGTCATTTGGATGTCATTAGAATATACACAATAATTGAAACCATGAGAGATAAGTGAGACTTTCAATAGTGGGAATGCAGAGTGAGAAGGGGAGCAGACCTAGGTCACGTTCCTGGAAACATCTATATTTAAGGATCTGGCAGAGAAGGAGGAGTCAATGAAGAAGTAGCTGGAGAGATAGGAAGAACATGAGAGGTGAGTTGTATCACAGAGGCCAAGAGAAGAAAACATTTCAAGAAGGGCAAATTTATCAAGAACACTGAATGTTGCAATAGAGGTCAAAGAAGTTAATGACTGAAAAGTGGCTATTGGATTTGATGATATGGGGTCATTTTTAACCTTGATGAGAACTTCTTGGTTTGGTGGAATGGTGGGGATGGAATGTCACTAATCCTCTCTCTGCCTTAGACCCCAAATCCTTCTCCCATAGCTCTTTCGCCCCTGCTTATTTGCCCCTACACTCTTATTTCTCCTATGTTCCTCTTCTCACAGCACTGTTTCCTCCTTCTCTCTTAAGACCTTGCTTTATAGAGACTTCTTTTAGATTTTCTTCCTCAAAGACTCCTCTCCTACCTCTCCTGTTCTCTTGCTTAATCCATCTCTACCCATTTTCCTCCTTGTATTTTCTTACTTCCCTCTCCTCGCCTTAATTAGATACTTTTTTTTTCTTTTCTTCTTTCAGACCCCTCTCCATTCCCCCACCTATCTAAGCTCTCTGTATCTCATCAGGGGTCCCAGCAGATTACTAAGGAGACTTCCAGGTTGAACACTGAGTTGTAGTCTTTGGCATGATTCCACCAGGATCTGACAGTGCCAACCCATAGGAAACAGAGTTTTAGAACCTAGTCCTTGAATGATTGCCAGTCTGGTAGCACATCCTACCAACACAGTATCCTCGTCCACCCTGACATCTGCTCCTAAAATTCTGCCTTTCCCTATTTTTAATTGCATAGTGTCAATGTAAGCTGATAAGGTGCCCCTCTACTACATTACACTCAACCAGCATATTTTATTTCTCAAAATGCTTTCATATTCATTAACCCAACCTTGGGAAATTAGCTGGTTGAAGCCTAGAAAAAGGGGATATGAAGACTTGCTCCAGGTTACACCGTTGGTTAGAGGATTAACTTGCTATCCCTCTCACCCATTCAGTCTTGCTTGCTTTCCTGCTCAAAGGATCCACAGACCTGAACTCAGGAATAGATTCCTTTTTAGCTTATCCCAGCCTACCAAGCAGTAGCACCCTGAGAGTACTGCCAGGTGTCAGTACTCCATTTGCAACTGCAAGACAGTTATGGGCCACCTTGTGAAGGACGATGTTCTCTGATTTGCTTCATTGAATTCACACTAGGCAACAAATATGACTGATTGTTTCAAAAACAGAATAGAGAATAATGATTAAGATTCACCTCCAGAGCTGGCCAGTTTTGGTGCCCAGTCCTGACTTTGCAGTGGCTCAGTTAGACAATATATAGAAAAACCTAAGCACAGCACCTGACACCTAGAAAGTGTCCAATGAATAGTGACCACTAGTCTTATCATTTTAAAGTATATTTTATTGATTATGCTATTAAAGTTGTGCCAGTGTTTCCCATTTTTCCCCCTCCACCTAGTTCTCCCTTCCCTCCAGGAATACCTACTGCTTTAGTTCATGTGCATGTGTCATGTATATAAGTACTTTGGCTTCTTCGTTTCCTATACTATTCTTAAGAATAGTCCCCTTGTCTATTCTATACCTACCAATTATGCTTCTTATTCTCCATACCTTTTCTTCCATTCTACCTTCACACTTTCCCAGCTGATAACCCTCCAAATTGTCTCCACATCTGATTCTATTTATGTTTTAATTGTTTGCTTATTTTGTTTTTGTTTTTATTTTTTAGATTCAGTTGTTGATAGTTGTGGGTTTGTTGTAAATTTAATGTTCATAATTTTGATCTTTTTTTCTAAATAACTCCCTTTAACATTTCATATAATAAGGGCTTGGTGATTTTAAGCTCCTTTAGCTTTACTTTGGGAAGCATTTTATCTGTACTTCAATTCTAAATGATAGTTTTGCTGGATAGAGTAATCTTGGTTGTAGGTCCTTGCTTTTCATTACCTTGAATACTTTTTGCCAGTCCCTTCTTGCCCGCAAAGTTTCTTTTGAGAAATTAGGTGATAGTTTTGTAGGAACTCTTTTGCAGGTAACTCTCTGCCTTTCTTTTGCCGCTTTTAAGATTCTCTCTTTATTTTTAATCTTTTGTATTTTAATTATGATGTGTCTTGGTGTGGACCTCTTTGGGTCCAACTTGTTTGGGACTCTGTGCTTACTAGATTTGTTATGTCCATTTCCTTTGCCAAATTAGGGAAGTTTTCTTTCATTACTTTTTTCAAAAAAGTTTTCAATTTATTGCTCTTCCTCTTCTCCTGGCAATCCTATGCATAGGATGTTGGCCCCTTCGGAGATGTCCCAGAGATTTCTTAAACCCTCCTTGTTTTTTTGAATTCTTGCTTCTTCATTTTGTTCTGGTTGAATGTTTATTTTTTTCTTATGTTCCAGGTCATTTATTTGAATCCCAGTTTTCCTTGCCTTCACTGTTGGTTTCCTGTGGATTTTTCTTTATTTCCCTTAGTAGAGCTTGCATGTTTTCCTTTATGCCTTTGTCATGTTCAGTGAGATCTTTGAGCATTCTGACCACCAGTGTTTTGAACTCTGAGTTTGATAGGTTGGCTATCTCCACATCCCTTAGTTATTTTTCTGAGATTCTGTTCTGTTCATTCATTTGGGCCATATTTCTTTGTCTCCTGATTTTGGCAGCCTCCCTGTGTCTGTGTACTAGGTAGAGTTGCTTTGATTCTATTTTAGCACACTCATTAAGTCATACGTGGTAGAGCCTTTGATATTCACCAGGGTGGGGTAAATGTAATTCTGTGTGGGGGAAGGGTTGAAGAGGGGGGACAATGCCACATTGGCTGACTTATGGGGGTGTTTCCTAACCCCCACACCATTTCTAGTCACTTCACCTACTTCTGCAAGCAACTAGCATCCCTTTGGCTGCTGTCTTGGTTGTTGTTCCCAGGGTGGGTGGGTTGGCATACATTCTGGGTGCTCTGGCAATGTCTTCTGTCACCCCAACCCCCACTCAGTTTACAGCCAGAAGTTAAGAGGCTTTCCTTTCAGGTGCTGGAGCCCTGGGCTGTGTAGTCTGTCCTGGGGCTGAGCTCGCTCACTCACAAGCAGTCCCTCTAATTTTTATCCACCACATGTGAATGTAGGCCTGCCCATTCTTCTGGCTGCTGTCACCTCATTGCTTCTCTGCCCCTGGTTCCCCATTCTACCCCTCCTACCTGTCTGGATGAAATATAGGTTCTTTAAATCTTTGGTTGTCAGACTTCCACATAGTTCTGAGTGATTTTCTGGCAGTCCTGGGTGTTTTTAACTTTTAAGTTAGTTGTGTTCCTTCTTATGGTTGTGTAGTGAGGCAAGATATGTCTACCTATGCCTCCATCTTGACTGGAAATCCTAGTCTTCTTATTTTTACAGAGGAATCCTTGGGAGAAAGTCAGTGTGGTATGTTGGAAAGTTTACTGAACCAGACGTCATGAGACCTAGATTCTAGGTCTAACTATTATTACTCAACTAGGGATGCTGGGTAACTCATTCATTTCATTTCACAGGACTTAAGCTTTTTCATCTGGAAACACTAATAGCTACCCTACTTACATAATATGTTGTTTTGCCTTTAAAACATGCATCCCCTTTGTCCTAGCTATTCTATTCCTGGGAATTTGTCAGTATTATGTAAAAAGATTGTAGGTTATAATAGTGAAAATGAAAATAACAAAAATGTCTAATATCTACTGGTGAAATAAACTGTATTTCTATATAATAGACTGCAATGCAGCCATAAGAGAATGATCCAAATCTCTTTTTCTAATTGATGTAGAAATAGGACAATGTCAATGGGCCATGTCAGTGTCATATCATTACATTATTTAAAAATGATGGATTACAAAATTACAGGATATAATGCGATTCAATTTTGTAAAAAATGTTTCTGTTCATGCCTTTTACAGTATGTCAAAATGTTAACAATGATTAACATTATACCTATACCTGGTGGTATTATCAAGACCTCTATTTTCTTCTTCAAACTTTATTTTCTGAATACTTTGCATTAATATTTAGTATTTTTATCAGAAAAAAAAACAGGAAATCTTGTTTTTCCATTTGGAGAGGAAAGAATCTCTGTACTTCACTCCAGAAACCTTGTGAAAGACTGAAATAATATGCAGAATGGTACTCCTGTGTGTGTTACAAAGGGGAGGCCCATGGTTTTCATAGACACCTCTGTCCCAACCTGTAGGGACCTGCTTTTTGAACTCACCTTTTTGAATACAAGTAAACATTTTTGCCCTTGTATCTTGGGGTCAACCTTAGGAGTGGGGTAGGGTCAGGGGCCTTGCTGAAAAACATATCTGAGTGGAAGAGTCTGTGGGCTATAGGCAGCACATGGTTGCTTGGGTACTAGCTCACTGGCTGTGTTATGAGGCTTACTTCCTGCTGGGCTGTAAGGCCACTAGCCAGGACACCTAATGGGCACAAGAGAACACCCTCCTCTCCCCATTCCCAAAGCTGAAATGTTCCAAATTCCTCCTTGGGCTAAATTTCTCCCCCCAAAGCCTCTCCTGGGCTCACAGAGGTCACCACACAAAAGCCCAGTTGGAGTTTTTGACAGGAAAAATACAAAACTCACCACACTTTTTTAAAAGTACCTCAATCTTCTGCAGCCTCCAGGGATTTAATTCTGATCTGTAATAAGTTTCTGATCCAAGGCTGAGATTGGCAGATGGATTTTGCAAACTTGTTGGTAACAATTAGAAATCCTTTATCACCTCAGCCTGGGGCCCCTTGCACCTTGCTCCCTTCCTTCAGAATCTCTTCAGGATTCTCTCCAGGGTCGTACGTCTCCAAGGTTCTGCAAAAGAACTGCTTTGTAAGTATCTCAATTCTGATTCATTTGCTGCCTTTTAAGCTCACTTAGGTGGTCTCTTGCTTCCTAGTTGCTGCCAATTTGGCCCATGGTGCAGTCTCACTGGACCACCTTGGTTTTCTGAGGGAAGGGCACAAGACGGAAAATTCAGGTAGTACATGAGTTGGTAGTATTTGTTTCCTCAAGGCTACCACAAAGTTTCCAGTCTTTGAAACTACAGGGCTAGAAGAAGCACTCTCCAAATCAGATAATATTTTCTGAATGGTGCTTTTGAGGGCAAAAGGGCTGAGATACAAGGATGGGAAGAAGAGAGCTACAGTTTAACCCTCTGTATAACTTGCAAGGTGGCTAAGCAGGATTGGAAAGAGTGCTCCCTCATAGCCTAGATCAGTGCTGTCCTCAGCATGAAGGTTCAGGGAGTAAGCAGGAGAGGGAATTTGACTGACGTCATTAAGTCTCCCCTTCAAGTCCTTAAATAACTCTCCCCACTGGTCTAAAAGTCTGTCATTAGAAATTCCTTCTTTGAAGGAAATCCTGCCATTTATGATAGCATGGATGGACCTTGAGCACATTATGCCAAGTGTAATAAGCCAGTCAGAGACAAATACTGTATGATCTCACTTACATGTGAAATCTGAAAAAAAATGAGCTCACAGATACAGAGAATAGATTGATGGCTGCCAGAAGCAGGAATAGAGTAGGAGTGAGTGGGTGAAATTAATGAAGGCAGTCAAAAGGTACAAACTTCCAGTTATAAGTTAAATAAATCCTGGAGATGTAATGTACAGTGATGAAGACTATAGTTAACAATACTGTATTGTATATTTACAAGTTATGAAGACAGTGGATCTTAAAATTTCTTATCACAAGAAAAAAGACAAAACAATGTAACTATATGGTGATGGGTGTTAACTAAACTTACTGTGGTGATTATTTTGCAATGTATACATATATCAAATCATTATTTCCTACACCAAAAACTAATACAATGCTTTATGTCAATTATATCTCAATAAAAACAAAAGAAATTCCTTCTTTGAATAGAGTCATTATTCTTTTCAAGTATCCTCTTTGAAAACAGAATTTGAACAAAAACATTAACAGTATTTTAGCTGTGAAGATTGTAGGTGATGTTTGTTTTCTGATTTCTTCCTTTCTGAATGTTCTAGCTTTAAAAAATGAGAGTGCTTTACTTTGATGATCAGGACAAAATTAAAATTTTATTTATTTATTTAGATTTAAATTTAATTGTATTTTTTCCATTTTTCATTTAGCCCCCTTATACTCCACCCCCACTATTCAGCACACTGTTGTCCATGTCCATGAGTCCTTTTTCCTTTATGCCCAGTCCCTCCACCCCCAACCCCCCATAGCTATCATCCTGCTCACCATCTATGAGTCTGTCCCCATTTTCTTTGTTCAGTTTGTTCATTAGATTCCACATATGAGTGAAATCATATGGTATTTGTCTTTCTCTGACAGGCTTATTCCACTTAGCATTATGTTTTCCAGGTCCATCCATACTGTTGCAAAGGGTACATTTTTCTTTTTTATGGCCGGGTAGTATTCTGTTGTGTAAATGTCCCAGAGTTCTATCCTCTCATCTACTGATGATATACTTGGGTTACTTCCATATGTTGGCAATTGTAAATAACACTGCATAGGGGTGCTTATGTTCTTTAGAATTAGTGTTTTGGGTTCCTCCAGTTACATTCTTAGAAGTGGGAATGCTGAGTCAAAAGGCAGGCTCATTTTTTAATTTTTTGAGATATCCATACTGCTTTCCACAGTGGGTGCACAAGTGTGCATTCCCACCAACAGTGCAAAAGTGTTTCACTTTCTCCACATCTTTGCCAGCACTTGTTTGTTGATTTAGTGATGATAGTCATTTTGATAGGGGTGAAATTGTATCTCATTGGGGTTTTAATTTGCATTTCTTTGATGGTTAGTTATGTTGAGCCTCTTTTCTTATGTCTATTGGCCACCTGTTTGTCCTCTTTGGAGAAATGCCATTTCAGGTCTTTTGCTCATTTTTTACTTGGGTTTGTTTTTTTGTTTTTGAGTTTGGTAAATTCTTTATAAATTTTGGGTATTAACCCCTTATCTTATGTAGCAGCAAACATCTTCTTCCATCCTGTAGGCTGTCTTTTTATTTTGTTGATGGTTTCCTTTGCTGTGCAAAAACTTTTTAGTTTGATGAAATCCCATT
Source organism: Sturnira hondurensis (assembly GCF_014824575.4). Taxonomy (NCBI): domain Eukaryota; kingdom Metazoa; phylum Chordata; class Mammalia; order Chiroptera; family Phyllostomidae; genus Sturnira; species Sturnira hondurensis. The sequence continues at coordinate 688,541 of NW_028090025.1, read as the reverse complement.
TATTTATTGTTTCTTTGATTTCTCATGCCTGGGGAGATATACCCTATAAAAAATCCCCATGAGTAATGCCCAAGATTGGCTGGCTGTGTATTCTTCTAGGATTTTTATGGTTTCAGGCTTAGCATTTAAGTACTTGATCCATTTTGAATTTATTGTTCTGCGTGGTGTAAGAAGGTGATCTAGTTTCATTTTTCTGCGTGTATCTGTCCAAACTTCCCATAATAATGTATTTAATAAACTCTCTTTAGCCCATTGTATGTGCTTGCTTCCTCTGGGGGAACAAGCCAAGGATGTCTGCTTTCACCACTCTTATTCAACATAGTACTGGAAGTCTTAGCCACAGCAATCAAACACGAAGAATAAATAAAAGGCATCCAAATTGGAAAGAAAGAAGTAAAACTGTCACTATTTGAAGGTGGCATGATATTGTACATAGAGAACCCAAAAAAATTTCACCAAGAAACTACTAGAACTTATACATGAATTCAGAAAAGTAGCCAGATACAAAGTTAATATCTAGAAATCAGTTGTATTTTATTTTTTTATTTTATTTTTTTATTTATCTTTAGAGGGTAATGAGAGAGGGAGAGAAACATCAATGTATGGTTGCCTTTCATGCATCCCCTGCTGGAGGCTCTCCTGCAGGGAACCAGCCTGCAACCCAGGCATGTGCCCTGACTGGGAATCGAACCGCGATCCTCTGGCTCGCAGGCCTGTGCTCAATCCACTGAGCTACACCAGCCAGGGCCCAGAAATCAGTTGTATTTTAAAAATGATTTTAGTTATTTATCTTTAGAGGGGAAGGGAAGGAGAGAGGGAGAGAAATATCAATGTATGGTTGCCTCTCGTGTGTCCCCTGCTGGGAACTGGCCTGCAACCCAAGCATGTGCCCTGACTGGGAATTGAACCATGATCCTTTGGTTTGCAGGCCTGCGCTCAATCCACTGACCTACACCAGCCAGGGCTAGTTGCATTTTTATATGCCAATAATGAACTAACAGAAAGGGAAATTGAGAAAAACAATTCTATTCACAAGTACTTCAAAAAGAATAAAATACCTAGGAATAAACCTAACAAAGGATGTAAAAGATCTGTACTTGGGAAATTACAAGACACTGAAGAAAAAAAATAAAAGATGATACAAATAGGTGGAAGCACATACCATGTTCATGGACTGGAAGAATTAACATCATTAATATGTCCATGCTACCCAAAGCAATCTGTACATTCAATGGAATTCTTCTCAAGTTTCTAGTGATGTATTTCACAGAACTAGAAAAAATATTTCAAAGACTTATATGGAACCACAAAAGCTGCCCTCACCCCCCTGCGGTAGCAGCAATCCTGAGAAAGAAGAACAAAGTTGGAGGAATCACACTACTTAATATGAAACATTACTATAAGGCTATAGTAATCAAAACAGCATGGTACTGGCATAAAACAGACACATATATCAATAGAATAGAATAGATAACCTAGAAATAAACCTACACCTTTATAGTCAATTAATATTTGACAAAAGAAAAATTAAACTTATTTTAAAGCATTTAGAAATTCTCTCAATACAGTTGCAGTTCCCTGAGCTGTGATTAATCAATTGATGTAGAAAGGAAGGTGAACTGCTCCAAGGACAAACTTTCCACAAGGTAGGGCTTCAAAGGGATGACTTCACCACTTACTACAGGCTTCAGCACCTGGGGGTGTGATTCAGAGAGGAAAGCAAGTGTCTCATATTCTTGTAATGGGCTATGAGATCAAGGGATAGAAAAAGGAGACTGACTGGCAGAAGAGGGTTTTGGTGACTTCCATCACCCCGCAAATGCCACATAAGGTCTTTGCTTCAGTGTGGACACCCACCTGTCCTGTCCCACTCAGTCTTATAAGGGTGCTCCCAAAGAATGGGTTCCATTCAGAAAACTCTTGGGAAAGATATAGGAGGACTAGTGGAGCAAGTTTCCAGGAAATAAATGGTTAACTTAGAAACTGCTAAATGAAGCCTTCTTGCCCAACCTTTGGGCCATGGAAAGTGTGAGTCTTATGACCAGAAAACAAGTTCAGCTGGCAAGGCTTAGAGTTCTCTGTTACTCCAAAGTAGCTGGGTCTTGACTTCTAGGAGGGTTCCTCACAGAGAGGAGTTTCTTTTAGAGCTGCCTGCTTCTACTAACAGCTGTTCAGTCTGCTATATTTGTCAAAGTGGCTTCCTGTCCCCACTACCTTACTTGAAACTTGAAATCTTGGAGAGGAACACATTAGGGCCTGGAGATGTTAGGGGACTTTCTGAACATGTTCTAGGAAGAACCAAGACACACACATTTTGGTGTGACTTTCATTCTATCCTTTATGTCATCAATATGCTTAGAATACAGTTAACCATTTGTTGAGGACCTACTATCTGCCATGACCACACTGAGAGGCAGGTGTCATTCTCATTTTACAGATGAGTAAACTAAAGTGTGGAAAATTGAAGTGAGTCTCCCAAGACCATACAGCTAGAGAGTGCAGAGGCAAATTCAAATCCTTGTCTGACTCCAAAGCTCAGGCTCTTTTCCTGCCACACCATACTGTCTATCTTGGAGCCAATTAGTCTCAGCTTCATTCTTTGGACAGACTCAAAAAAGAGCAGGATGACAGCTAGTGTTGGAGAGAGGGTAGGGAGGAGAGGGACTGAACAAAAGGGTGAAGGACTCATGGACATGGACAACAGTATGGTGATTGTTAGGGATGGGTATAAAGGGACTAAAAGGTATTGGAAAAAAATGCAATAAAGAGTATATAAAATACTCACCCACCTCAAAGAAGAAAGAAAATAGCCCTCACTGGTGTGGCTCAGTGGATTGAGTGCCTGCCTCCTAAACAAAGGGTTGCAGGTTTGATTCCCAGTCAGAGCACATGCCTAGGTTGAGGCCCAGATCCCCATTAGGGGTGTGCTACAGGCAACCGTACACTGGTGTTTCTCTTCATCTCTGTAAAAATAAATAAATAAAAGATTTTAAAAAAAGAACAAAAATGCTTATGCCAGCTCACAATGATAGGAATTTCCAAGGTGTTTTGATTCTCAGGCCAGTACTCTTTCTCTAAACCATCTCCTGCTCATCACACAAACAGAAATAGAATCTAGCCAGGACCACCACCCAGCCACTTGCCATTTTGTCCACCCCTGCATTCCTGGCCATGCTTGAAAGCTGACCTGCATTGGACCATTTCTCCCAATTGAATAAGCTTCGACAACTTTTTCTTCCTCCTGCCCAGCTATGCTAAGTCAGATTCTTTAGAGATTCCAAACCTCAGTGATGGTATTTTTGACTTAGCCTTCCTCCCTGTGACAAACCACTTTCATACTTACTTCAACTAAGTCAAGATTGGGCTCTGGGGGGAGAATCTCTTGTTGGGGACACTGTTGAATTCCATGGGAAACTCAAGCTGGGCTCTTCTGCCACCATCTCAAAAGGGCTGAAGCAGGAACTGCTCCTGTGCGAGGCAGGAAGTCTTTCCCCCAAAGAATTCAAAGTAGCTCACCAACATTCAATCAAAGCCCCGACATAGATAGGAAGTACAAAGGAAAAGTATTTAACCCAGCCTGGGTAGGAAGAGGGGTCCAAGGAATGTTTCAAACAGAGGAATCTTGACAAATGGCTAACAATTAGTCAGGCAAAGGGTGGGTGGTAGAATAGCATGCCTAGGGGCTTGGAGTCAGAGAGAAAGACGAGTTCAGAGAAACACATGTATTCAGGTATGACCAGAGTGTGTGTGAGCGTGTGTATATGTGTGTGTATGGCTTGAAGCTGGGAGGAAAAGCAGGAGTCAGAAAACAGAGGGCTTTCCTGGCCTCCCGGGCTAGAAAGTTGTAATTCATCCTGAAAGTAAGAGTTACTGAAATATTTTAAAGCATAACAAAGAGGTGAGGTAGCACTAATGATTTCCATTTTAGAAAGTTCCTTGACTAGTGGATGGATAGTTGATTGAAGAAGCAGGGCAAAAGTGGAATTATAGAGACCAATTTGAGGTGCCTATTGGATTTCCAAATGGACAAGAGATAATAGTTGCATTATTTGAACTAGAATTTAGGCAATACAAATGGGAAAAAAGTGGATTTATTCAGGATGTATTTTGACAGAAGATATGATAGGACTTCATAAATGACTCTATGTCAAAAAGAAGTGAGAAATCAAGGGTGACTGGCTTGGGTTATTGAATGTGTGATAGTCCCATTGAAATAGAGAACACCATGTGAAGGTTTGGGGGTGCACAGAGAAGAGGGCAGATAAATTCAGCTTTGCAATTATTGAGTTTGAAGTACCATTAAAACATTCAGTTGGGGTCATTCCATTCTAAGTGCAGATTAATATACAAATCTTGAGTTCAGGAGTGAGATCTGTGCTAGAGGTCTAGACTTAGAAGTCATTGCCATAGAGACAGAGTGGATAAGCTCACCCATGGAGAATGCAAGAATGAAAAATCTAGAAGTCTCAAAGAAACATTGGGTGGGATAGTCAGATTTATTAAATGGGCAGAAGAAGAAGAACTAATAAAGGAGAATCATTTTGAGGGGCAGGGAAAACTGGGAGTGGTATTACAGAAAGCAAGGGAGAAGACAGCTTTATGAAGGAGAGGGGCAAGGTAAGATGACAGAGATATGAGCATTGGACTTTGGGATAAGAAAATTGTTGGTAATCTTAGTGAGAATAATTTTGATGCAGGGCTAATGGCAAAAGCAAGACTGCAGAGGGTTGAGAAGAGGGAAGAAGTGGAGACATCAATATTAACCAGCTTGCTTAAGAATCTTGGCTACAAAGAGAATGCTCTGGATAAGGTAATACCTGCAAGGGGTAAATTGAGAGTGGCTCAAAAAAAGTGAATTTTTGAAGTAGTCACCTGGAGATGCTCACCAGGGAGATGTAGAAAGACTTCCAGGCAGCACTGAAGGCCCAGTGGGATGCGCAGTCAGAATCAGGAATTGTGCCCCATTTAGCAGTAAGAAAACCAGTACCTGGAAAGGACTTGCACAGGGTCATAGCTGGTAAGCAACAGAGCTGAGATTCAAACTAGATTTCCATTCCCGCCTCCTATCAAATGTTTCTTGGCCCCTGCTCTGTACTACTGTGCATCAACATTGGCATTGCCATATCCACCATAGATGAATACCATTAACTATCAAATGTGTGCCCAATATTGCAGAGGCACAACAAGTTTAATACATGGCTTCCTCTTTCAAATTGTTTAGAGTTTGGTTGAAGAGACAAGATATTCAACAAATGTATATACAACACATAAAATGGTGAAACTTTTTGTTTTTCTCTGTCTCTCTTTCTGTCTGTATCTCTCTCTTTATCTCTCTGTCACCGCTCTGGGTGTTCTAAGGCACCTGATATACAGAGACAAATAAGATATAGTTTTTGGCTTTAAGTAGCTCATGGAGTAGTAGGGGAGAATAAGGATTTCAACAAGAAATTTAAACAAGTTCCTCATCTGTATAATAGGGATTTTTGTACCGCAAAACAGTACTGTGATATTGAGTTAAGACTTGTGAAGTGCTTATAATGGTCACACAGGAAACACTACATGAGTGCTTCTATTATGCTTATTGCTATGATGGAGGTAAGTAAACACATGATATTGTAAGAACATGGAAGAGAGACACTTGACCCTGTTTAAAGTAAGAGACACCCCAGCTGAATGCTAAAGCATGAGAAGGTGCTAAACAGAGGGAGAAGAATGCCAGGAATGCTGCATAGAAGGAACATCCTAGGTTCAGGTTTGTAAACAAAAGACAACATGATCTGATTGAAGAACTGAAAGTAATTTAGTTCAGCCAGAGCGTAGAGTAAGAGGAGGAGAATGACAAGAGATGAAGCTTGAGAGGTCATACAATACAAATAAGTTTAAACTTTATTCTTTACATGGTGGGAAGCTACTGGAATGTTTTATGTAGAGTATTGACTTGATCACATTAATGTGTTGAAAGATCACCTTAGCAACAGCATGGAGAATGAATTGGAGGAGGAAAGATTGAAAATAAAACTAGTTAGGAAGTCCAAGGGAGGGAGCATGAAGAAGTCCTGAACTGGGGAAGAAGCAATGGGGATGGAGAGGTAGATCCTTGGATTTGAGGTATAGTCAAGAGGTAGAATTGGTGAGTCAGTGACAATACAAAGTGAGGGATAACTGTGAGAGAGGTGTAAAGAATGACTCCCACAATTTTGGTCCAGCATAAGGAGATGGATAGAGATATCATTCTCTGTCCATGGAGAACCCAGGAAAGAACTATTTTGGGAGGAGTGCAATGGGAGAGATGATGATTTCTCTTTTAAACACATTAACTTTGAGCCTTAGCTGGTGTGGCTCAGGGAACCAAATGCCAGCCTGCCAACCAAAGGGTCACTTGTTCAATTCACATGGGCACATGCCTGGGTTGCAGGCCAGGTCCCCAGTAGGGGGCATGGAAGAGACAACCACACATTGATGTTTTTCTCCCTCTCTATCTCCTTCCCTTCCCCTCCCTTTAAAAATAAAAAAAAATCTTTTAAAATCTTTTAAAAATAAACACTTTGAATTTGAGGTGCCTATGAGATTTCCAAATGGACATTTTAAATAGGTAATTTTTGGCAGTCTTGAAGCTCAGAGGGAGGGAAAGTTTATGCTGTAAATACAGATTGGGGAATGACAGTAAATGGGTGTGAGATTAAGTCAGGGGGGTGCATAAATGTGCTCAGGGACAAAGTGTTGATTGAGAAAAAGGATGGATGTCTGAAGAAAACTCACATTTGAGAGATGGGTAAGGTAAGAAGAAATTTTGAAGATGGCTAAAATGAAATAGCCAGATTATGGTGAGTTGAAAAGTCAGTGGGCAGGAGGGTCTTGCAGAGGATGAAAGGAAGGATGTGTCTTTGACCTTCAGTGTCTTGAGCAAGAGTAGGGGCTCCTTTAACACTGCAAAATCATGGACAGCTCTGAGATTCTAAAGGATTTACTTAGATGTTTTCCACTTACAAAAGTCCTCTATTCAGCTTCTGTTTCCTCTGTCTAACAGGGAGTATCAGGTCTCCATCCAGGCCCTAGAATAACCTTTGCTCCAGATTCCTCCCACATCATCTGAGATGTCAAGGGCTGCTGTGGCCATCTATTAGGAGAACAGATGGGAAATGTCTGGGTGTATTTTATATGCATGACGCTTGATGTTAGCCTGTGGAAGGGGGTTTAGGCAGGTCCTGGAGGTCCTGAACTCTTAGAGTATAGACAGAACTTGTTGCCTGCCCCAACCTTCCCTGGAGTAGATTTTCATCATGAGCAGAGATCCAAAGCTAAACCAATGCTTTCTAGGCCCTTGAAGATTCAAGAGGCCTCTAATAACCTGTAGTCCAAGGCTATATCCTAGGAACTGTTCCTCCTGATCAATCTCATGGAGTTTGGCCTCAGTCTGCAACTGAGGGGCCCTGTGACACTGTTGCTGGGCAATGTGCTAAACAGAAGGCCTTGGAGATGGAACTGCTCCAACTAACTCCAACCTGGAATTAACATGGCCACCACACTGCCACTGCCATCACTGCCTTCTCAGAAAGCAACCACCTGTCTGGTCCCTGATTTTGTCTGGCTGCCAGTCTAAGTCATGTGCCTACGTGGGAGGTGATGAAGTTTTGGCTCCACTTTCAAAGTTTTTTTTTTTCCCTTTCTCGTGTGTTATTTCTAAAGATAACAAAGGTCAAAAGGCACCCAGCATTTTGTGGTTTCTCATAACCTTCTGGTCAATATTTAATCTGGTTTATGGATTTTTTAGGTCTTCTAGATGCCTTCTTGAGCCTGCTTGTGGCCACTCACAGGCACTTGTAAGGAGAAGAGAAGTCAGTGTATCAGAGACACTCTGAAATGAGGAAATAGAGACTGGGATTCAAGGAGCAAGAGCTGCAGCTGGAACACAAGAGAGCAAGCCCTGAAGACAATTCTACTGAGAGGTCTGACATGGCCCCTCTTGGCATCCAACTTATAGGCTATATCCTGGGCCTTCTGGGGCTGTTGGGCACCTTGGTGGCCATGCTTCTTCCCAGCTGGCGAACAAGTTCTTATGTCGGTGCCAGCATTGTGACAGCAGTTGGATTTTCCAAAGGACTCTGGATGGAGTGTGCCACACACAGCACAGGCATCACCCAGTGTGACATCTACAGCACCCTTCTAGGCCTGCCCCCTGACATCCAGGCTGCACAGGCCATGATGGTGACATCCAGTGCAATCTCCTCATTGGCTTGCATTATCTCTGTGGTGGGCATGAGATGCACGGTCTTCTGTCAGGATTCCAGAGCCAAGAACAGAGTGGCGATAGTGGGTGGAGTTTTCTTCATCCTTGGAGGTCTCCTGAGTTTCATTCCTGTTGCCTGGAATCTTCATGGGATCCTACGGGAATTCTACTCTCCACTGGTGCCTGACAGTATGAAATTTGAAATTGGAGAGGCTCTTTACCTGGGCATTATTTCCTCCCTGTTCTCCCTGGTAGCTGGAGTCATCCTCTGCTTTTCTTGCTCACCCCAGGGAAATCGCTCCAACTACTTTGATGCCTACCAGGCTCAGCCCCTCACTACTACTAGGAACTCTCCACGACCTGATCAACCACCCAAAATCAAGAATGAGGTTAACTCCTACAACCTGACAGGGTATGTGTGAAGAACCAGGGGCCAGAGCTGGGGGTGGTGGTGGCTGGGTCTGTGAAAACCAGTGGACAGCCCTGCCAGGGCCACAGGTGAGGGACATTCCTACTGGATCATGTCAGAAGGTGCTGCTGGGGATAGACTGACTTTGGCTATGGGATCAAGAAAAGGCAAAAATGGGTGCTGGTGTGACAGTATCCAGGTTGAACTGTCAAGAAGCATGCCAACTAGCCTTTCTATTTCCTTCACCTTGATTCCCCACCCCAGACTCTGAGTCCCCCAACCTTCAACTCCCCATTCCCCTACTCTTGGCCAGACTCCACAAACTCCCATCTGCCCTTTGCTTTACCTGCCAATGCATCCATAAACTCACTAATTACATACCACAGGCTGACCCTTTCTGTGATCAAATACCCTCCCTCTGGCTGAGGTTGGCTCTCAGCTCATTACTGGGAGTTGGCAGAAGGAGTAGCGGTGGATTTTATGAAGATGACTCTAACCTCCTTCTCAAACTTCTCTCCAAATAAAATGACTGGCCACTAATGGGCCCTGAAGCTTCCATCCCACTCTTGTTACGATTCCACAGTGTCCAGACTGATTTGTGTGTGAACAGAAATAGAGGCATCCCACTGTACTGAGGGAACAGAAAGCAACAGGATGTAGGGGGAGAGGGAGGGAAGGTAGCTGAGGACCCAAAAATACTAGAGCCACCGGCTACAGCAATTCTCAGAATTCCCTAACACTTGTGAATTAAGGATCTATCCCACAGGTAGAAGGAAGCATAAGGAAAGAAGATATGATGGAAAGCTCCAGGCAGCAGCAGACTCTTACTCCACGGAGGAACTGCCTCAGAAACTGCAGCTCCAACTTTCACTAAAGTTCTTGCCTCCCTCTGGCACACTTGACCTGGCCTTCTGCTAAACAACAAGGCTAAGGGCCCTACACAATGGTTTCCTTAGGAGTGGGAAACTAGCTTTTCAAGAGATTGCCCTTGGCTGGGAGATGACAGTGTGGGAGCTGTGGGGGACTGCAAAAGATATCACTCCTTGATGCTGCTGCCCAAGAAAGAGTAAGAGGCTTTGTATCTAAGAAGCTGAGTGAATGTGTGAGGTGATCCACTAGGTGTTTCTATTGGGCCAGAGAGAGTCAGACCCCCAGAGAGTCTTCGAGCATAATAGAAAATCAGCCCAAAGGCTGAGATTAGGCCCCCAGGGGTCTACCACAAAGCATAATACATAGCCTCTGAAAGACCACAGCACAAGGTGGGCCTCCTGTCACCCTTCATATTCCCCTACATCTTTCACTAGACATTCCAAAGTTGCTAAAAGGCATCCAAGGGCTTCTGCATGGAGTAATCAGACCCAAAGTATTTTGGCCATGATCTGAGTGATAGCTGAGCAGCTGTCTGGGGTTACAGGTGAAGTGGGAAAGTACAGAATGGTCCCCAGCCAGATGGTTCCAGCTCCAAGACCTGAAAATACTCCATTTCCTCTGGGGTGGGGGTGGGGGTTAGAGTCATAACAAACCAAAGACATTTTTCCCTCACCAGCCTAAGCATGACCAACTTCTGAAAAACTTTAGAACATGTCCTTGAACCTCAGTGTCAGCAGAAGGGGCCCACTGATTGTCTCTAGTATACTTGCATGTTTTCTACTTCCTCACTTATATTTAAGGTGTTCTTCCAGACTGGAAAGCTTTATCTCTTTTGCCAAGTCTTCCTCATGTTTGAACAACTTTTTGAGCACCACTTCCCTCAATGAACCTCCTATGGCCACTCCATCCCCCTCCTACTCCTCCCTTAATGTACAAATCACTTCTTTAATGCTTATCATTCACAATTTTGATGCATAGTTATATTTTCATGTGTGAATATCTGATTTCACAAGTACATTGTAAACTTTTGAGGGGTAGGGGCCATATCTTAAACCTCCATGTATCCTCAAGACTTACCAATAAAGACATTCTGTAAGAGTGCTTGACATATGGTAGATGATCAATAAACATTTGTTGATTGAATAACTGTTTTATTTATTCAAAGGGGCCCATACAAGGCAGGTGTGATGGAGAGAATTGGGCTAAGGATAGGATAAGATGGAAACTGGTCTTTCTACTCACTGGGTGAATAGAAAATTATAGACTTTTCTGAATATTAAGAAAGTAAGACCCCCTCCTCCCCAGTGAAACTTTAATCTGTTCACCTTGCCCAAGGCTCCTTCTTTTCAAAATAATTGTTTCATTTAAGTTATTTACTAAATTTGCTATATGTTTATTCCTTTAATTCTCTGATTCACTGTTGCAAGAAAGGTGAAATAGATCTAATAGTCTCCATTTGGCAGATGGGAAAACCAAGGCCCACATACTTAATGAGGTTTTCCCAGGGCCATGCAGCTGGTGTTAGTGCACCAATCTCCTGACTCCCCAAATAGGACTCTGATGGTCCAACAATATTTACAGACAGTTGGAAGAACCTACCACAGGACCCCAAGCTGCCCAAGAGAAATAACTTGCCAGCAAGGTAACACTGGGGACATGTAGGTTCTCCTGGTCTTCTGTAAGGGGGATCTTAGTATACCGCATGGTACTGCCCCTCCTGCCATGCTGGCCTGGACCCCGCTAACTGTCCCATCAGGGGACATGTGAAGTTTATATTTGAATAAGTCACAACACCTCAATTCCAATTTCCCTAACTCTAGAGGTTTGGGAGTTTGGGAAACCAATGATTTGGCCCTGTTCCAAATTCACTTGGAATTAACAAAGCCTAATTCATGAAGATATTACCTGTGTCAACACTGACCATAATGGGGCCTCACAGGATTTACCTTACCCAGCCCCTGAAACTAGTTGGCCTCAGCACACAGTAGCCTGTAATACAGGCACTACTATCATTGCACTCCTGAAGTGGGCCTTCTTCAGTGCAGAGGCTAAGACCCCAACATCCAAGTATATTTAGAAGGAATGGCTACAGGTAGGAAGAAGCATAGAGAGAGGGGGCTCTATGAATACAAGTTTAATAAGAGGTCAGGTCTCTGGTCTGGCACCAAGAACATAAGTGCCCTTGACTGGGGGCCACTGGAGGTTAGAAGATGAGGTTACCTAACTGACTCTGCTATGCTTGAGCGGGCAGCAGTCCGGTATGGGCTGTGATGCCTCACCACCTGCACCCAAAGCACTTTCAGGTCCACTAATTTTATTGCATGCTCCAAATACCCCAATGAAACAGGTCTTTTACAGGAAACAAAATCTAAGCTCAGAGAGGTAATTTCCTTAAAGTCACAGAGTGTCAGGGGCTGAACATAAGCTTGGAAACTTCCCTCAGGGTCTGAGATTCTCTTCAGAAGGTATAAGAGCACCTAATGCTCTTCAGGTTCCTACAGTCCTCTGCCTCTGTCTGCTACTGGAATCTAAGGACCTTTGAAGGAAACAGGGCACAGACCTTCCCTACATTTTAGGAAGAGGCTGACCTAGGAGGCCCTCTTTTCTTTTTTTTTAAGATTTATTTATTTTATTTTTAGACAGAGGTACGGGAAGGGAGAAAAAGAGGGAAACACCAATGTGTGGTTGCCTCTTGCGTGCCCTCTACTAGGAACCTGTCCTGTAACCTAGACATATGCCCTGACTGAGAATCAAACAGGCAGCTCTTTGGTTTGCAGGCTGACACTCAATCCACTGAGTCATGCCAGCCAGCCTTGCCCCCTGCTTTTTAAAAATAAGAGTATATTAGAGATAAACTGATGAGATAAGCTAGGAGCAAGATATCAAGTGCTGTTCCTCTTTCCTTTCTTTAAAAAAAATCAGTACAAAGCTGTTCTGTGTTGTCTGTTTGTTTGTTTTCACTTATCACTCCATGAATTCATAAGGAATGGGTTCCCCAGCTCAGGCAGTCTCCCTTCCATTGGTTCTCACAAAGTATGCTTTTCTGGGTGGAGCAGGCTGACTGTTCAGTTGAACCTAGGTACATTTCTTTTTGGCTTCCTTCTTTTTCTGATCATTTTCTTTCACACGTTTCAGGAAGCTATCTCAGCTCTGGCCATTAACTTGTTTATTCAGAGCAGTGCCCACTGCATGCTGGTTAACATTGTAGAATCTTCCAGTTTTGCCATGGTAACATTGTGGGGCATTCCTTTTTGAACAGTGCCCATTACCTTGATGCCTATACTGCTGCATTTCTTTTTTTAAAATTACTTTATTGTTGTTCAGTTACAGTTGTCTGCACCCCCCCCCCATTACTCCTCGCACTCCAGCCAAATCCACCTCCCTTCTTTGCTTCCACACTCCCCCTTGGTTTTGTCCATGTGTCCTTTATAGTAATTCCTGAAAACCTTTCTCCTCACAGCCCCCTCCTCCCTCCCCTCTGGCTACTGTTAGATTGTTCTTAATTTCAATGTCTCTGGTTATATTTTGCTTACTTGTTAGTTATGTTGATTAGGGTCCAATTAAAAGTGAAGTCATATGGCATTTCTCTTTCATGGATGGCTTCTTTCACTTAGCATAATGCTCTCCTATTCTACCCATGCTGTCACAAAAGGTAGGAGCTCCTTCTTTCTTTCTGCTGCATAGAATTTCATTGTGTAAATGTACCATAGTTTTTTCATCCACTCATTTACTTATGGGCACTCAGGTTGCTTCCAGCACTTGCCTATTGTAAATTGTGCTGCTTTTGGAGTGCATAGGTTCTTTCAGATTGGTGTTTCAGGGTTCTGGGGTATAATCCCAGCAGTGGAATTGCCAGGTCAAAAGGCAGTTCCATTTTTAGTTTTCTGAGGAAATTCCATACTGTTTTCCACAGTGGCTGCACCAGTCTGCATTCCCACCAACAGTGCACTAGGGTTCCCTTTTCTCCACATCCTCTCCAACACTTATTTGTTCATTTGTTTGTGATGGCCATTCTGACTGATGTGAAGTGATATCTCATTGTGGTTTTAATTTGCATATCTCTGCTGGCTAATGTTGCTGAGTATCTTTTCATATGTCTCTGGGCCCTCTGTATGTCCTCCCTGGAGAAGTGTCTGTTCAAGACTTTTGCCCATTTTTTAATTTTTTTTTGTCTCCCTGGAGTGGGGATGTGTGAGTTCTTTATAGATTTTGGAGATCAAACCCTTGTCTGAGGTATCTTTGGCAAATATGTTTTCCCATATAGTTGGTTCTCTTTTCATTTTAATGCTGTTTTCTTTAGCCATGTATACTGCCACATTTCTTCTAGATTCATATGTATGTAGCCAAAGGGACAACACCATGTTTTCTCCTTTTTTTCTAAAAAATATATTGCAGGTGTTTCTCCTGTTTCCCTTTGTGTTAGTCATTTTGTTGAATTACTGGAAGATGGTGGTTCTAGCCAAAAAGAAGCTTCCTCCTTCCTTTTAACCTGGGAGGATTCTATGGAAGGAGATAGAAATTCATCCTCAACTAGAGAAACTAGTATAGATCCAACAAAGAACAACTGGTTGAGCAAGAAAAACCTTTGACTGGTTTTCCCTTTGGCTTGTTGAGCAAAAGAAACCTTGATCTAAATAATTTCTTAGAAATCTCCTTGAATTTTGGTCCATGTTGAACAGCTTTCAACTTAACTCCATTGCCTTGCATCATAAAATAATTTAGATTAGCCATAGACCAAGGGGATAGTGAAGGCCATTGTTTATGCTTCAGCCTAATGGCTGTGACCCTTGCACAAGGAGAGATGTTTCTGCCCTCCTTCATTCCTTTGATAATAGAGTGATTCATGTTTTTCCTCCTTGGGGCTCTAGTGACCCATGGCTATGTGATCATTAATGAAGGGGTGGAGGCTGAAACTGGTTTCTTGGTGGAAAGGTAAGTTTCAACTTTTTGTGAGACCTTTACCCAGCCAGTTAAACATCCATTCAACCAGTTCTCTAGCCAGCCAGCCCACACCAACCGGACTGTTAGTCTGTGTCAGGAAGTGTGTGCTTTGAGGGCCACAGGGGTGAACAAGGGTAGTCTGTGCTTTACAGGAGTTGATAGTTAATCTAGGGAAGATAAAACATGCACACCTAAGTGTGGTCTAAGGCACAATATAGGCTGTCTTGTAAGAAATGAAAAGTGCTATAAATGGGGGTGCCAGAGGCTAGTTTTAAAAGGCATGTAAGTCCCCTCAAAGCCTAATTCATGAAAAACAAGACTGAGGCACTATTTGAGCTTCTAAGGGAAGAATGATCAAAAGAAAATGCTTTTCCAATTGAAGTACTATAGAAAATAGTGAAATAGGGTAGACAGCAGTGCTAAGGAAGAAACAGGGAGACACTACTCAGCTAACCCAGAACACCTATGTATTTACCTCACAAAACCCCTAAATGGCTCTAATGGAGAGAGTGACCCTGAGGCTCAGCCTTTTCCCCCTCATTTCCTTTTCTGGGGCAGGTCTATGGAAATTGCTATAGGCAGCAAAGACAGTGTCCATTCAAGTAAGCTGAGACATTTTGGCTCTGGACCAGAGGAGAAATGCAGGT
This sequence comes from Sturnira hondurensis, assembly GCF_014824575.4. Lineage (NCBI taxonomy): Eukaryota > Metazoa > Chordata > Mammalia > Chiroptera > Phyllostomidae > Sturnira > Sturnira hondurensis. The sequence continues at coordinate 673,447 of NW_028090025.1, read as the reverse complement.
GTGGGAAAAGGGGCCCAGTGGTAAAAGAAGACAAATGAGGACTTACAGAGTCAACAGTTCCCTCCCACTCAGTTCTGGGCCACGGACAGGTGATTTTTTGTGCCTTCAGCTGTCCATTCTAGGACATAGAGGTCCCAGGATGTAAAGTACCTGTGTTCCCCCTCAGCTGGCTGAAGTTGGACCTACACCCAGCCTCGTCTCTCTGCCCAGGCAGCTTCTAGCTTTGATGAGAAATTCTGTTATCTCAACAGGGGTGAGGGAGGGATATGGGGATCTTTAAACAGAAAGTCCAGCAAATTATCTTTTTTTGCCTGAAGTGGTGGCTCACTGCATGCGATGAGGTGATCGCTGATAAAATATTAACAGGCTGTTATCAGGCACAGCAATACCAAAGGTGTAATCTGACCACCCCCCTCCACTCACACAACCTACCACTTTTCTTGGAATTGCAGCTCAGGGATTATTCTTTAACTCTTGACTATCATTCCCTGCTCTGTGCTAAATTGCTCCACAAAACAAGTCTTAGGGCTGGACAAAGCAGAAAGTCACCATACAAGGGCAAATCATTAGGTACTGCTTTCCTGTCATACATAAGGTCCCATTCCTCTACAATAGCACCCTGACCACGTGTCCAAGTCACTTCCTAGGAGAGATTTGAAGAACTCTCTATTTACAAACATGGACTTGTACAGATAGATAACATTGAGAAAACCAAATGCTTTCAAAGAGATATTAGAAAGTGTAATGCGATGTAAAATTAGATGCCTAAAAAGTATGAGTACTGTGGCAAGCAACCCAGCATTTCAGTGGTTAACTCCTTTTCTCCAATAGCACTTGCAGAGTCTGTAATAGTTGATGAAGTGCCATTGTGTTGCTCAGGAGAAAGGCCAGTCAAACAAACAAGAGAGAGAGAGAGAGAGAGAGAATGCTTCTTGCAGCCTTTCATTTGATTTCTGAAATTACATAATGGGATGCAAGAGGGTGTATCAGCATCCCCCACAAAGGATATCTGATGATATTGTGAAGACCTTACTCCCTGTATTCCTCCCTCTCCCTCTCTCTCTCTTTTCCTTCCTTTCTTTAAAGCAGCCCCTTTAGCATCTCTTGCAGAGCTGGTTGGGGGGAGGTGTATTCTTTTATACTTCTTTTGTCTGGAAAGCTCCTTATTTGGCCTTCTGTCTTGATTGAGACCCTTGCTGGGTAAAGTAGCCTCGGTCAGTCGCAGGCCTCTGGTTCTCATTATTTGGAATATTTCTGGTCATTCTCTTCTGGCTTTGAGGGTTTCCGCTGAGAAGTCAGCTAACCTTATTGGAGCTACCTTTTATGTTACTTCCTGTTTCTCCCTTGCTTCCTTTAAGATTCTCTCTTTGTCTTGGAATCTTGCCATTTTAATTATGATGTGTTTTGGAGTGGGCCTATATGTATTCCTCTTGATTGAGATTCTCTGTTTCCTGGATTTGTGTGATTTTTCTCTCATCAAATTAGGGAAGTTTTTCATCATTACTTTTCAAACAGGTTTTCTATCCCTTACTCTTCTTCTCCTTCCAGTATCCCTATAATATGGATATTATTACATTTCATGTTGTCCTTCATTTCCCTTAATCCCTCTTCATTCTTTCTGAGCCTCTTTTCCTTTCCTCGCTCTTTCTATGGAAAACAGTATGGAATTTTCTCAGAAAAATAAAAATGGATCTGCCTTCTGAATCAGCAATTCCACTGCTAGGATTATATCCTAAGAACCCTGAAACACCAATCCAAAAGAACCTATGCACCCCAATGTTCATAGCAACACAATTTACAATAGGCAAGTGCTGAAAGCAATCTAGGTGTCCATCAGTAAATGAATGGATCAAAAAACTATGGTACATTTACACAATGGAATTCTATGCAGTGGAAAGAAAGAAGGAGCTCCCACCCTTTGCAACAGCATGTATGGGACTGGAAAGCATTATGCTAAGCAAAATAAGCCAGGTGGTCAAAGACAAATACCATATGATCTCACCTTTAATAAGACCCTAATCAACAAAACAAACAAGCAAAATATAAGGAAAATATAACCAAAGACACTGAAATTGAGAACAAGCTGACAGTGACCAGAGGGAAGAGGGGAGGGAATTTCAGGGGAAAAGGGTGAAGGGTTTATAGGAACAAATATAAAGGACACATGGACAATGATGCAGGGGGCGTGGAAATGGGAGGGAAGTGAAAAGGGCTGGGGATTGGGCTGGGGGGTGGGGAAGGCAGAAAACTGTACTTCAATAACAATTTTAAAAAATAAAAATAAAAAAAGACCTTACTCCCTTGAGTTAAAGGCACTGAATGCCTTGGTGAAAAAGTAAGTATATTTTATGGTAAGAGAAATACATTCAAATAAATTAGCCCTCAAAACCAGAATTTGCACTAGTTTCCTGGTTTAGCCTTAAAAGCAGCCATAATGAGATGAGACCAATGTGTTTAAAATAAAGAACACTGATCCAGAGACAATGATTACTGGAATTTGGGGGAGCAGGAGACTTCCATGAGTAACATATGCACTCTTTAACTAAATGATTCAACACCTCTGCAAATAGAGACAAAGTAGAAACAAAAACAAACAAAAAAACCAACCAAACAAACAAAAAATCTAAAAAACAAAAGGCAGACAAGATGAGAAAGGTGGTGCTATCTTCCTCTTGGCAATCCCAGAGGTAGCTGATGTGGTTAATTTTACTCATCTGCATGTAATAATAAACCAGTATGTTCTCAAGTGTCACTCCCCAAGAGACTTGCTTAACTCAGCACTCTTGGGGTGGGTTAAAAGAAGCCAATGAGAATATTACAAGGCAGAGGCCAAGAAGTCCAAGACCTCCTGATGGCTGTTTTGATATCAGGAAAGCTGCCAAGTGACAGCCCTGAGTGAAAAATCCAGTCAAGAAGAAACGAATGTCTATATTGTGTGGAGAGATATTTATTACATAAGTGGACAATTTCCTGATTATGAGGGCATTTAAACATTGTATGGGATTGTGGAAATTTCTTCCTTGAAAATTGAGTGTGTAGAAAAGGCAACCCTAGTGCACTGTCACTGGGAATGCAGACTGGTGCAGCCTCTGTGGAAAACACAATGGAATTTCCTCAAAAAATTAAAAATGGAACTGCCTTTTGACCCAGTGATCCCACTTTGGGGCATATACCCTAAGAACCCCAAAACACCAATTCCAAATAATATATGTACCCCAATGATCATAGTAGCACAATTTACAATAGCCAAGGGTGGAAACAGCCCAAGTGCCCATTAGTAGATGAGTGAATAAAAAAACAAAAGCTGTGGTACATTTATCATTTTCTTATCAAAAGGAAGAAGTCAAGACTAATCAGCTCCAAAATAGGCAGTTTGGTGTGGCAAGAAAAAAAATGGGCTTTGGAGCCAGACAAGGATTTGGTTTTGGCTCTCCATTCTCTAACTATATAGACTTGAGAGTATCACTTCAATTCTTTACACTTTAGTTTGCTCATTTGTAAAATAATGATGCCACCTGCTTCTCAGTGTGGTCACGGGAGATAGTAGGTCCCGGTTAACTGTATTCTAAGCATATTGGTGACCTAAAGGTCAAAATAATTCCAAAATGTGTGTCTTTAAAGAATGGGGGCAAATGATGAAGTATATTTTCTACCAACAGATCTAAATCTACACAAGCAAGGGGATATTCATTCCCAGGTAAAAACTCAATATTCTTCCCAAAAGTTCGAATACTTTGAAGACATTGAGTAGGCTTCTATTTTTCAGATTCCATTAACAGAAGAAATCAAGTCCTGACTGGTGTAGCTCAGTGGATTGAGCACAGGCCTGCAAACCAAAGGATCAATGTTCGATTCCCAGTTAGGGCACATGCCTGGGTTGCAGGCCAGTTCCCAGCAGGAGGCAACCACACACTGATATTTCTCTCCCTCTCTCCTTCCCTTCCCCTCTAAAGATAAATAAAATCTTTTTATAAAAGCCAAGAAAAGAGCCAACTCCAGAAACTAGAGAAAGGGATGGTCAAGGCTCTTTGACTCTTGTTCAGATCTGTGAAAATCTGAGGTGAAAAAGAACCATGATCAATAATGAGATTCCAATGCTAGAGAAAACCTTAGCCCAAGGAAACTGCAAAATGGGCTTAATTTCCTAAACTTGGAGACAACTGGGGAGATTTCAACAGCCACTTCCTAATTCACAGCCTACAAAGTTCCATTGTTCAGCAAATTTAGCATAACCTCCCTCTTGCTGGCATCCTAAGCCCTTGGTCAACTCTGTTCCTTATGCTCCAACTTAAATAATTCACTATTCCTCATACCCTTCCCCTCCAACTAGTCTTGTGACTGCTTACACTATTGCCTATACATAGAACAATCTCCCCCCCCTCCCCCACAGCTCTATCTTCCCAGTCCTTACAAGTTTCTATAGTCCAACTGGGAGATCAGGCCTTTGGGGAACACTTTCTGACCTTCTTCCTAAAGTCATTTTGCCTGCCCCTGTGGACTCAACGGGCAGATGAATGGAATGTGTTGGTGCATAGAAGGCATCAGAAACAGTTGAACTGTCATTATATAAAAGTGGGTTTGGGATTTCTGGTGATACACATGAAAAACTTTGGGCTTGAGGTGGAGGCAAGTAAAACACATTTCTCCTGCAGATTTTATTTTCCATTACAAAAATATAAAAACTTTAATGACTAAAGCTTTTTTAAAAATGTTTTTCTGGTTTTATTTATTTTTAACTTTTTAAAATTGTTGTTCAAATACAGTTATCTTCATTTTCCCACCCCCACGTCCCACCCTTGATCCTACTGCCTTTTTTCCCCATGTGTCCTTTATAGATGTTCCTGAAAACCCTTCCCCCTTTCCCCTCATTATCCCCTCCCACCTCCCCTCTAGTTACTATCAGTTTGTTCTCAATTTCAATGAATGACTAAAGCTTTAATGTACACTCAAATTATTTAAAGCAGTTCTTTCAAATTATCTAGTTTATAAACTATACATCTGCCCTGACTTTTGATTCAGTAAGAATGGTTCCTGCATGTCCGCTCTGCCTAAAATAAGTCCTGAGTTAGGAATGTCCCTGTCAACAGCACAAATTTTTCTTTTGACTTAAACCTAAGCTCACCCCCTGAAGCTTTCCTGAGCATACCTCCATACTTGAATAGTGTACTAATTCATAGCACGAAACTCTGAAACACATTCCATCTGGACATGGCCCTTGGGAACTGAGAGCCTGACAATTAAGCCTCTGCCTCTACTTGTTACCCAGATTATTTGCAATCTCTAGACATGGGCAAACGAATCTTCCTGTTCCCTTGATCCAAAAAGTCTCTGACCTAGTCCTCTACTAGGTGCCAGTTTGTTCATCTAACAAGCATGTTCTGCCTTCCTAACATGTGCCAGGAACTTATTTCCTTGAAGCTTGTTCTATCTGGTCTTTGCCTATGGACAGATCTTCTTTCCTCTCTTGAGATGAACTGTCACTGTTCTTGGAAAAAGTGAGCAAGACTCCTCAGAAATTTTTTTCTCCTTTTACTTTTTTTCATAATAATTTCTCTTTTTAATTTAATTATTGTTCAAGTACAGTTTTCTGTCTTTTACTCCCATCACAGCCCACGCCCCCAGTGCTCCCCACCTCCCTCCCACTTCCACCCCCCCTTAGTTTTTGTCCGTGTGTCCTTTATACTTATTCCTGTAAACCCTTCCCCTTTTCCCCTGAAATTCCCTCCCCTCTCCCCTCTGGTCACTGTCAGCCTATTCTATATTTCAGTGTCTTTGGTTATATTTTGCTTGCTTGTTTGTTTCGTTGTTTAGGTTCCTGTTAACTGTCAAGACCTGATCTTTATAGGCTTCTTCTGATTGTATTCTGTAATTAACAACATTTCAACATTGTATGTTAAAGAGCTTCCTTTTGCCATGGCTGGCTGGTGTGGCTCAGTGGACTGAGCGCCAGCCTGTGAAGCAAAGAGTCACTGGCTCAATTCCCAGTCACGGCACATGTGTAGGTTGCAGGCTAGGTCCCCAATAGGGGGTGTGCCAGAGGCAACCACATATTGATGTTTCTCTCCCTCCCTTCTTCTCTGTCTATAAATAAATAAATTAAAAAAATCATTTTTATAAAGAGCTTCCTTTTGATGATATTCAGAGTGTCTGTGGTACAATACAGTGTACAGATGAAGTATTGTATTTCCAGAATTGTACACCTGGAAATTGTATAATTTTGTTAACTAGTGTTACCCCAATAAATTCAATAAAAAAGAATATCTGTGGTAAAGAAAACCCATATTCCTTTTCCCCTTTGGCAGTTTGGTGATACATTATTTTTTTTTAATTTGGGCTTTGAAGATTTCTTTTCCAAGAATTCCTTATTAAAATGCAAAAAACCACAGAGGGATGTGGGTAGATGGGCCATGATTTAACCTTAGTTCTCTTTACATTAACCCATCATTCTTACTAAACACATTTTTCACATTCCAGCTTTTTCCATGCCTTTGCTCATGCTATTCTTCCAGAATGCAAAATAAACAAATTACAAATATAAAATCAACTTATAGTTTCACACAGTCTCTCATTTGATATCTAAATCCAAACCTACTCATTCTTTTAAAAATTATTTATTTTTTCCAATGGAGGAATGACAGGTTTTTATAGAAAATTTGAAAAAGGCAAGAAGATAGCAAGAAGAAAAAAAATCAACCATAGTCCTACCACCTAAAGAACAACTGTTTTGAAGTGTGGTCTTGCTTGTTCTTTAAACAAACCTTAGTTTAGGTTCCATTTCTGATGTGATGCCTTTCTTGAACTTCCTCCTCCAGACCTTCCCTACCATGCTTGTACTACTTTCTCTTGTACGAGTTAATTTGGTGCATATCTTGTGTTTCCAACTATATTCTTCAATCCTTGAAGGCTGAACCCCTGAGTTATACTTCTTAATTTACTCCAGAACACTTAGTATTCAGTTGGCCAAAAAGTCCATTTAGCTTTTCCTGTAAAATAAAAGACATATTTCTCATTTTCACTAATAACTTTATTGATTTGGGTATTTTTGGTATGTCAGCTATCTCCTTCATGGTATAATGTTGATTGTCCTCAATTAATGTCTTGATTTGATGGCTGGTCTCCAATTAGTCTACCTGACCATGAAGCATCATCCCGCAAAAAAACGGTACGTAACTTCGCAAATCACTTTTGGCACATTTGATCAGTCATAGCATCTTCTCCACACACTAGACAAGTCATTTTTTGCATTCAGTTATGTTTTTACTTTTTTTGAAATAATAAGGCATAATATATCAAAAATACTGTGTATTTTCTTCCATTTAAAATATTAAAATGGCAACAAAAAATCCACCAATTTTGGTAAGGTTTTTTTTTTAAGAATGCTGATATGATAGCTGTCACAATACAATCTAACAAAATCATCTGAAATGAAGTTAAAGAGTTAAAGTCAACTAAATGCTACTAGAGGCATCTTACAGAAAAACAAACAAACTTTTTGGCCAGCCCAATACTTTGAATCTGATATTTGTTGACTGATTTAACCTAAATGAATACAAACCATTTCAGAAAGGATATAAAAAAGGCCAAGTATCTAAGTCATGAAAGCTAAAGCTTTCAGGTCACCTGGTTTTGTGACTATTGCATTTCTGTTGCTGGAACTCTTAAAAGCCTATTGAACTAGTCTCTTTCCTCATGTCAAACTGAATAAGAAGCAGACTGATTAAGAGGCAGGATTTACTCAAAGATTCTCTATATAAGGCATAAAGGTGAGAGAGAGCATGAGTAAAGTGGGGGAGGGAGGGAGGAAAGGAGAGAGATAAAAGAGAAGAGGGAAGAGAAGAGAAAGGGAGAAAAGAGAAGGGTAGATAAAGTATATGGTCTAGTGCTCAATCCAGTATGTGATTTGCCTCCAGCACCGTATACAGGATCCCATCCACTTGTTCTGAGTCAAACCCGATCTCACGAAGCTCCAAGTGAGGGAGGACAGAAGTAAGGAGATAGCTGACGTGGATACGCAGCCTCGCAAGCTTTGCCAAAGCCCTGTATGATGGAGTGAGGGGGCAGGAGAAGAGATGACATGAAGTCATTAGCCAACAGAACAAAATGAAAGTCCTTAAAAATGGGCCTACAATTCTCAACAATTACGTTTCTATTAGCTAGCTACAAGGAAAAAAGAAAACACAATGCCACCAAGCACAGGGAGATTGGCTGCAGCTCTCTAAGAAGTATTCCTCAATCATTGGTGGCTTATGAATTGATTCACACTTCCTCCCTTATCTATGACCAGTAACTGGGGCCCTAAGAGATGCTTCCCATTAGCACTCACAAGCTGATAACTAAACCCTAGTAATTAACCTTTCTAGGTCATCTCCCTCTGGGGTCCTGTAGGAGACCTGAGCCTTCTGCAGCACTTCCAGGTGCATCTCTGTCTCCTTTAGTTTCTCTTTTAGTTCTTGCTTTTCTTCTTTGGTTCTTTCCAGCTCAGCTTTCAGAATCTGGAATTCAGCTTGGCGATAGCCCATGTGTTTCTTGCTCCAATACAAGCCTTCCGTTTCCTGTGTACTGTAGGTCACCAATTCATGTTGGACTTTCTTGAATTCAGAATGCCAGTGATTTCTCTCCTGTTCCAGCTCCTCCACCTGCATTCCAAGAAATATAAATTCAATGACTACAGTCTATGAAAGTGGCAAAAATTATCCCTAATATATTCCAAGTGGCAAAAATTGTCCCTAATATATTCACTCAGCTATTCCTCTACACATATTCCTTGACTTTGGATTTTTCTTATCCCAAAATATGGGAAGGAAGCCCATTAGGGTTCACCTAATTTGAAACATACCACAGAATGATTCAGTGACTTAATCTTGTTGAAAGGCTTTAGAACATGAAATCATCAGAATTCTAATTCTCTGGTCCCTTGGTTACAATGACCACTTACTCCTAGTGGTAAGGTGCTGCCCTAACCTTTTGCTGGAACAAATTCCTTTCAGCCAGAACACGTTCCAATTTTTCTGTGGTTCTTTTCAGTTCTTCTAGCTGTCTTTGGTTCTTCATCTTTGACATATGACAACTTCCACTCTCCTCATAGCCTCTTCCTTTATCCCTAGGGTCTACAGCAGGGATTACAGAAGAGGCCACAGAAGGATAAGGCACTGGGTTCCAGGATTCCACTGCTTTTCTTCTCTCCGCAAGCTCCTCTCGGTTAAAAGGGATCAGCTGAATGGGAGCTCCTGAATCTCGAACACCTTTTGCAACACCAACAACAGCTACGAAAAGTCCCTTGTTTACTTCTTCCTTATTTATATTTGTACTGCCTCTGTTAGATTCTTCTGCTACCAATCTTGGCATCTGATCTTCTAATTCTTCAGGGAGCAGGGACCCCTGGTGTTGTTCTTGAGCTCCTGAATACAGAACTGAACCCCCCCTACTTTGACTAGTATTCTTGTTTGCTTCTGGGTACTCTGGGGAAAGGTATGGTGGTGTGCTTCTCTCAGAACTGGATTTATCATGGCTGTTCTCCCCTTCTGGGTAAGTAACAGCTGCCTCTACCCTCCTGTAAGAGCCAGACATGGAATAATCTAGAGGAGGTGTTGTCATCTCATTCTGGAGTCTTCTTCGTTTCTCCATAGGTTCCTCACCAAGAATCCACTTGTATTTACTATAAGAAGAAGAGAAAATTAAATTTTAGCTGTCAAAATATAAACCACCTATAATCTTATCCTATACAGCCCCTCTTCAAATTTTCTATACTAAAACTGACTTTAGCTATTATCCATACCTCATTTCAAGTTAGGAATACAACTTTACCCCCAGACCCCTACTCTTTCACTTATGTAGTTGGCTGAGGCAGCAATTGGTCTTAAGGGAGAAAAGAAACCAAAAGGTACAAAGAGTCAGCATTTGGATATAACAGGACCAGGTTGACCTTGGTCAGAATTCTCAAAATAGGATTGAAATCAGCCTGACTTAGAAGTTTCAGAAATTCAAGTCAAGGAAGAAAAACAAAAAATATATACATACAAAATCCCCTAATAAAAAGCCTAGCAGAATATGTGGAGGAGAACTGAGTCAGCTCGTTAATTTTAAAGTGTCACCAAAACTTTCCAGTATCAAAGACACACACATTTTTTTATACTGTAGTGAACACCACACAATTATTTTACCAGTCAACTAGATTGTGGCTATTGCCCATTATTCACTTATAAAGATAATTAAAACACAGGGCCCTGGTCATAAACAAAGAAACTAAAACAGCCAATTCAAGTCATTTCCCGCTGTGGCAAAACAAAAACCAAACCAAAAAATATATATATCCCCTCTATTGGGATAAATAGGCACTCCATCAGTTTTTAAGGGAAATCCAGGATAATGACCTCAATCACTTCAGTTTCTGGCTGCTATATGCACAAAAGTTTGAAGGAACAAACAAAAACAACTGTCACCAGTTAAATCCATAGGCATTTTTTTTATCATGCAGTAGGATGGGACCCTCATTTTCATCGTTATAACTATTCTGCCATCTCTGCAGAAACCCAAGAAATTTCAAGGTAAAGATTGCCTTCCAAATTTTGTGAAAGTCTTTCTTCAATTTTAATATAAGCCTTTACAAATATAATTTTCCCTCTGAGCATTTCTTTAGCTTCATCCCATAAGTTTTAAAAATTATTTTATTGTTCAACTACAGTTGTCTGCATTCACCCTGCCCCACTCCTCCCACCCCAGCCATCCCCACTCCCTCACACCCCAGCCATCCCCACTCCCTCTCTTGCTAAAGAAGCATGAAAGTGGGACCATCCCACTTTCATAGCATGTAGTCATTGAATTTATATTTCTTGGAATGCAGGTGGAGGAGCTGGAACAGAAGAGAAATCACTGGCATTCTGAATTCAAGAAAGTCCAACATGAATTGGTGACCTACAGTACACAGGAAACGGAAGGCTTGTATTGGAGCAAGAAACACATGGGCTATCGCCAAGCTGAATTCCAGATTCTGAAAGCTGAGCTGGAAAGAACCAAAGAAGAAAAGCAAGAAGGGGGAAAGCCTCCTTTGGATTTGTTCATGTGTCCTTTATAGTTGTTCCTGAAAACTCTTCCCCTTGTTATGCCCTCCCACCTCCCCTCTGGTTACTGTCAGAATTTTTGGATATTTTGTTTTCATTTTGATCTTCTCAAGATATTTTAAAATTTCCCTTGTGTTTTCATCCTTTACTTACTTGTTATTTTGGAGTGTGTTGTTCAGTTTCTATATATTTGTGAATTTTCAAATTTTCTTCTGTCATTGATTTCTAATTTAATTCCATTACATTTGGTGAACATCCTTTGCATAATACCAATCAACTCTTTCAAATTTACATAGGCTTGTTTTATGGTATAACATATGCTCTATACTGGAAAATATTCCATGTGCACTTGAAAATAATATATATTTTACTACTTGAGGCTGAAGTATCCTGTATATGTCATCTTCATTTTCTGAAGATACTTTTACTGGATTTAAGATTCTTGGTTGAAATCAATAAATGTAATGTAGTATACCACACAAACAAAATGAAGGGTAAAAAATACATGATCATATCAATAGATGCAGAAAAAACATTTGATATAATCTAGTACCCATTTATGCTAAAAAACGTTCAGCTAAGTGGGAAGACAGGGGACATACCTACTGCCAGCATCATACTTAACAGGCAAAAACTACAAGTGTTTTCCTTAATATTGGGAACAAGACAGTAATGTCTGCTTTCACCCATCTTACTCAACAATGTACTGTAAGCCATAGCCACAGCAATAAGACAAGAATAAGAACTAAAGGGCATCCAAATTGGAAAGAAGTAAAACTGTCATTATTGACATGACATGATACTGTACATAGAGAACCCTAAATATTCTACCAAGTGTCTACTACTACTGATAAATGAATTCAGTAAAATAGCAGGATACAAAATTAATATCCAGAAATCAGTTGCACTTTTATATACCAATAATGGAACTATCAGAAAGGGAAATTAAGAAAACAATCCCAATCACAATTGCTTAAAAAATAATAAAATACCTGGGAATAAATCTAACCAAGGATATAAAAGACATATACTTGGAAAAGTATAACACACTGAAGAGAGAAATTGAAGAAGATACAAATAAGTGGAAGCACATGCCATGTTCATAAATAGGAAGAACTAACATCATTAAAATGTCCATACTACCCAAAGCAATCTATAGATTCAATACAATTCCTATCAAGATTCCAATGATGTATTTCACAAGACTAGAACAAATATTTCAAAAATCTTTATGGAACCAAAAAAGTCTCCAATTAGTAACAGCAATTTTGAGAAAGAAGAAAAAATTGGAGGAATCACTCTATCTAGTATCAAACTATACTATAAGCCATAGTAATCAAAACACCATGGTACTGGCATAAAAACAGACATACAGTTCAATGGTCAGAATAGAGAGCCCAGAAATAAACCCATGCCTTTATAGTCAATTAATATTTGACAGAGAAAACAAGCACATACAATGGGATAAAGATAGTTTATTCAATAAATGGTGTTGAGAAAATTGGACAGTGCATGCATGGAAAAAAAAAACTAAACCACCTTCCTCCACCACACACAAGAATAAACTCAAAATGGATTAAAGACTTAAATATCAGATTGAAAACCATAAAAATCCTGGAAGAAAACAGAGGCAGTAAATCTTGGGCATTGCTTGTAGCAATATTTTTTTTCTGATATATCTCCTTGGGCAAGGGAAACAAAAGAAAAAATAAATGAGACTACATTAAACTAAACTTTTTGCACAGCAAAAGAAAACATCAACAAAATAAAAAGACAACCCATGGAATGGGAGAACATATTCGCCAATATACCTGTAAAGTGGTTAATATCCAAAATTTATAAAGTACTTACAAAACTCAACACTCCAAAAATAAACAATCCAATTAAAAACGGGCAAAGGGCCTGAACAGACACTTCTCCAAAGAGGGCATACAGATGGCCAACAGACATTGGAAAAGGTGCTCAATGTCACTAATCATCAGAGAAATGGAAAGTAAAACCACAATGAGCCATCACCTGACACATCAGAATGACTATCATCAATAAATCAACAAACAAGTTGTGGTGAGAATGTGGAGAAAGGGGAACCATTTTTGCTGTTGGTGGGAATGCAGACTGGTACAGCCACTGTGGAAAAAAGTATTGAGTTACTCCAAAAAATTAAAAATGAACTGGCTTATGAGTTCAATCTACTTCTGGGAATTTGAAGAAATCTGAAACACTAATTTGAAGGGATACAAGCAGCCCTATATTCATTGCAGTATTATTTACAATATCCAAGATTTGGAAGCAGCCCCACTATCCATCAGTAGATGAGTGCATAAAATAACTATGGAACATTTACACAATGTACTACTACTTGGTTATGAAAAAGAAGAAAATTTTACCTTTGTGACAGCATGGATGGACCTGGAAAACGTTATGTTAAGTGATATAAGCCAGTCAGAGAAAGACAAATACCATACGATTTCACTCATATGCAGAATCTAATGAAACAAACTGAACTAATAAATAAGCAAAATAGAGGCAGACTTATAGATGGAGAACAGGCTGAGAGTTCTGGTGGGGTAGTTAGGGGGTGAAGTGGTCAAGCAAAAAAGAAAAAGGACTCATGGACAAGGACAGCAGTATGGTGATTGCAAGGGGTGAAGAGGGGCATAAAGGAGATAAATGGTAATAGAAATAATATAATAAAACATAAAAATAAATAAAAATTAATAAAAAAGACTCTTGGTTGATAATCTTTCTTTCAGTACTTTGAATGTCATCTTACTGCCTTCTGGTCCCATTGCTTCTGATGAGAAGTGTGGTGTTATCCTTAGTAGGATTCTCTTGTATATGATGAGTATTTGTTTTTCTCTCTGCTTTTAAGACTTTCTCTTTGCCTTCAGCCTTCATTATATTCACTATGATGACATATCTGGCTGTGAATTTCTTTGTAAGCCCTGTTTTAAGTGTTTGAGCTTATTGAATGTGTAGATTGTTTTTAAATCAAATTTGGGATTGTTCTGCCATTATTTCTTTGAATCTTTTTCTACTCCTTTCCCTCTTTTCTTCTCCTTTTTGTATTCCTAATTTGTATATGTTGGAGCACTTGGTGATGTCCCACATCTGTTTGAGATTCTGTCCATTTTTTCATTCTTTTTTCTTTTTTTAAAAAAACTTTTAAAGTCTTTATTTATTTTATTTTTAGAGAGAATTGAAGAGAGGACGAAAGAGAGGAAGAGAAACATCAATGTGTGGTTGCCTCTTGTATGCCCCCAACTGGGGGCATGGCCCACAACTCAGGCACGTGCCCTGACTGGGAGTCGAAACAGTGAGCCTTCAGTTCACGGCCGGCGCTCAATCCACTGAGCCACACCAGCCAGGGCTCTCCATTCTTAACATAATCTATAATTGCTATATCTTCAAGTTTGCTGATTCATCTTTCAGTTAAGTTTAATATGCTGTTGAGTCCTTTTAGTAAAGTTTTCATTTTGGTTATTGTAATTTTCTCCTCCATAATTCCATTTAGTTCTTCAAAAAATAACTTCTGTCTTTTTATTGATATTATCCACTTGATGAGACATGATCTCCTTTCATTCTTTGAACATATGTATAATGCTGCTTTGAAGTCTTTGCCTGCTAAATGCAACATCAGGGTCTCTTCAAGAGCAGTTTCCATTGTCTGCTTTTTTTTTATCCCTATGTACAGGTCACATTTTTCTGTTTCTTTACATGTCTCACGATTTTTTGTTTACAACTAGATATTTTAGATAATATAGTATAGCAACTCTGGACATTGATTCCACTTCCCTAAATGGTTATTTGCTTGTTTATTTTATTTACTGACTTGGTCGAACTGAATCCATGAAATCTATTTCTCCTGCAGTATCCTGCTCAGATTTCTTCTTGATTTTTTATTTTGTACCTGGAAACCTAGGAATCACCCCTGGGTCAGCATAGGCCACTTACTGGTTAAAGGTTTAGCCTAATCTCTGTTAGCTAGTTAGAGTTTCACCCTTATCACTGTGTGTGTGGCTTAGAGGCTACTACTGCAGTTACAGAAATGTATGTTTCTACCCCACATTCAGCCATGTAGTAGTAGTTTGGCTTTTTCCTCTGCAATCACTGCTGAGAAGGTACAGCTTTGAGCATGCACCCAGTTTTCCAGACTACCAAGGGTATGTGTAATTTTATTTTTAGCCTGGCTTGCCAGGAGTTGCCCCTGGGTTAGAATACCTTACTGTTCAGCTGGTGGTTGTTTAGAGGTTGTGCTTAAGGCCCTACTGCCACTGAGGCTCTGGTTCTTTGTTGTTTGATTTGTGTGAGGTTTGGGGACTGCTTTCAAGTCCACTATATTCCCCAGTCTGAGAGAGTGTAGCCTTGTGCTTATGCATGGCCTTCCTAACCCCCAGGGTTGACTATGACCAAGAGAGCTCTTCTTGACTATATTATTTCCTTCATTCTCTCTATTACCAACCATCTGATTACTTGGCTATTTTGCTCGTTGTAACTTGTATTGTGGAGCTATGAGTGCTCCCTTAATTGTTCCCCACCAAGATTTCCCTTATTCTTTTTTTAAAGATTTAATTTATTTATCTTTAGAGGGTAAGGGAAGGAGAGAGGGAGAGAAATATCAATGTATGTCTGCCTCTTGTGTGCCCCCTGCTGGGAACTTGCCTGCAACCCAGGCATGTGCCCTGGCTGGGAATTGAACCGTGGTTGTTTGGTTCACAGGCCCATGTTCAACCCACCGAGCTACATCAGCCAAGGCAGATTTCCCTTATTCTTGACAATGCCCTTAGGAATGGAATTCTCCATGATCTGTTACACATAAAGTTAGTTCTTTCAGGTAGAGCTAAGGAGCTCATCTTTAAGGCCTGCCTCTCACCCTAAGGAAGAGGTAGGGTCAAGAAAATTGGCCCACTTCTCTAAGAGTAAAAACTTTAAAAAAATTTATTGATTTTAATGAGATAGGGGAAGGAAAAAAGGAAGGAGAGAGAGAAACATCAATTTGTTGTTCCACTTACTCATTGGTTGATTCTTGTATGTGCCCTCACCAGGAATGAAACCCTCAACCTTGGTGTAACGGGATGACTCTAACCAACTGTGCTACCTGGCCAGGGCAAGAGTGAAACCTTGTTTTATGAATAGATGCTTGGATGTTTTTTGGTGGTTTGCTACTTCTGGCATGAACCTATGGCATTCAAACAAGCTGGGGCTAGAGCAAAAGGACTCCAGTATTCTCACCATGCCTTCTCTAAGTGAGTGCTTTCACCCTGGCTTGGGGCTGGATAGGGGGAAAGAGAAAGTTGGCTTAGGAGAAGAGAGACCCAGTCTTCTTGAGTCTGTCTGGAATAGAGATTCTACAAGATGAAACTGGGGGATATAATAAATGTTAGAGGCTTGCCCCTCCTGAACGAAACCATAAATGTAAACTAGGAACTAGAAGAAGAAGGAAGCCCAACTTCTTGATCACACCTACCTGGATTAGAGGTCCCTGAGTGTTTTTCATAAAATACAGTTTGGAGAAGGATAAGAGTGGGCTAAATGCCAAAGACTCTTACTGTTCTTTCTGAGATTTAATAAATGTTTCTTCATTTTCTGAATGCCCCTAGCACAATTTCCAAGAACTCAGAATAATTAGTTTGTTTTGGTTTAATACTTTTTCCAGTTAAATGGTTATTTGTTGGTAAAGGTGTGTATTACACTCCTCACTTCTCCATTCAGGAAATCTCTCTCAAAGAATATATTTTAAAATGTTAATACTGGCCCCCGAATCAACTTATTCATTAGAAAAATTGTTCTTTTATTTATACCTCATATTTCTTGTTTCAAATATTCCTTTAAACACACTAGAATGGCTCTGCTTTTCTTCCACCATTACAATATAATTTTGGATTTTTTTTGGTTATACTCTTAAACATGAACTAACTAAACTTTTATATATAACTCACTCAAGTCTCTCTAAATATCTAAATAAATTACAACCACCAATTCTCTCCTTTGTTCATATGTTTATGTCTACTTTAGACCTTAGTTTGTACTACTTATATGAAACCTAGCATATATTGGGGATATTTACATATAAAACTTTGACTACCATAAGCTCCTTTACTTTGAGTCCATCACTGTCTTAGAATGCTCTTTCATACAGTCATTAGTCAAATATACATAGAATGGTTTCCTTTAAAAGAAATAAGTTGTTTTCCCCTAAATGGTTATGCCTATTTCATACTGATTGAATCTATTATCTATTGCAAGTGCTCCTGTGTCCTTGTTAGATTTATGAGACTCATATAACTATTTCCAATAACACCTCAGGAGGCCTTATTAGGTCATATAACTTACCGTACTAGAAATTTTAAAACCTTTCTTGGATAGTATAGGCTTTATCTAGAGTTATAGAGTTGTACTACATGACCCCAAGCCCCTTTTATCACCTTAGGGTTTTATAATAACAAATGAAACCTTTGTAACTCTTGACTAAATTGATAATTACATTAACATTGTTTTATTAGAAAACCCTGTGTAGTTCACTGAACTCTTGAGCACTTTCATTTTCCCTTCTAATCACTATGAATCCTTCTATATATGTAGTTTGAAATGACATAATCATTATTTACTGACCTTACATAAAACATATGACATCAGTAGCAACATCAATGAGTAGGTATTTATTTCTCTTGAGAGAAAATTATTCTCAAATTCAAACTACAAATGCAGAGTCAAAGTACTTTACCTGTCCTCTATAGATAAACCCAACTCTTGGCACAGCAGTTCCACAAAGACTCATATAGAAATTGGGGAATAAAAATGGAATTTCCTTTTGACCTGGCAATTCCACTGCTGAGATTATACCCTAAGAATCCTGAAACACCAATTCAAAAGAACCTTTGCACCCCGATGTTCATAGCAGTGCTATTTACAATGGCAAAGTGCTGGAAACAGCCTAAATGCCCATCAGTAAATTAATGGATCAAAAAACTATGTTACATTTATACAATGGAATACTATACAGCAGAAAGAAAGAAGAAACTCCTACCTTTCGCAACAGCTCAGATGGAACTGGAGACTATTATGCTAAGTGAAATAAGCCAGTTGGTGAAAGACAAATACCGTATGATCTCATTTATAAGAGGAATCTAATGAACAAGATAAATTGAGAAAAACAGAACCAGAGACCTGGAAACAGGGAACAGACTGAGAGCTGCGAGAGGAAAGGGGGAGGAGGGAATCTTGGATAGAAGGGGAAGGGATTAGTCAAAGAACATACATGAAAGACCCATGGGCATGGACAACCATATGGGGATTGACTATGGATATGGGGGTAGACTAGGTGGGAAGAGTGAAGGGGAAAAATGGGACAACTGTAATAGAATAAGCAAGAATTAAAAATAAATACATAATATTTTTAAAAACTGCCAAAAAAGAAAGAAATCTCAATAAAGACTGATAAAGTATGCTACCCAATGGATGTATTGATATACTGCACTCATAAAATACACACATGCATAGGTTAGCATTTTTAATCTCCTTCAGGTTACCAAAAGTTAGTATAGAGTAATGAAAGAAACACTGATGAAAAAGAAAAATTGGTCACATAGGGGAAAGTATAGCCTTCAAGAGCAAAGATACCTTGGTACTGCATGGCAATTCTGACACATGACCATCTCAAGAAGACTAAGGTAGAAAAGTAATAATGTGCTTCAAAAACATATAGGACTAAGGAGGTGGGAATGGGTAGGGCAAAGGAGAGTAATAGGGGGGATAATACGGACAACTGTAACTGAACAACAATAAAAAAACACACAGCACTTTACTATACTACCTTCCCAACTTACAATGGGAGCTGGAAAATTATAGATGGGAACAGAAAAGAATTACATTCAAGCCCCCAATACTGACTAGACTATATTTCTTACTCCCTTACTATATAGTTAAATCTTAGAAATTGTTCTTTCAACATGACTAAAATTCAATCATTAGTTATTGAGTATCTCTAAATATTTTCATATAATTTTTCATTTAATTCCTTTAGAGCTTAATTAGTTTTGCTCCTAATGGTTTACTTCCTCTTGGGACTTTTTTTTATGTTCAGGGGTGTCATAGGGTTCTTCCAATATCTACAGGGTTTAATTTGGAAGAATCACTGAATGGGAAATTTGTACACATGTAGAAATGTTTGTCTAGATGAGGAGCCAAAAAGACCCACTCAAGAAGGAAGAAACAAGGAAAAATATTAGTAACATTGGGGAAAAAACAGGAGTCCTTTTTACCATATTATGTATTCCATTGCATCTATCCTTAGTTAAGATATCCAAAGTGAAGAGAGTCAATTGAAAATTCACAACTCACTATGTAATAGTCACAGTATTGATGACTGTATAAGTTTCTATTATTAGAAAACAGCTCTACCTGCCCTAAGGCTTAGTTCGCAAGAAGTGAGAAGCATAACAGAGAGGAGAAACCAAGTCCTATTCAGGAGTCCTGAGCTCCATCCAGTCTCATGTCATTATAGGAGCAGTTATATCTTTCAATGCTTCAAATATTCCTGACATTTAAGAAAAAGAAAAGACCACCCTGGCTAGTGTGGCTTAGTGGATTGAGTGTTGCCTGTGGAAGGAGAGGTCATCAGTTAGGTTCCTGGTCAGGGCCCATGCCTGGGTTGCAGGCCAAGTTCCTGACTGGGGGCATACAAGAAGCAACCAACTGATGTTTCTCTCCCTCTCTCTCTCTCTCTTCCTACCCCTCTCTCTAAAAATAATTAAATAAAATCTTAAAAAAAGAAAAGGTATGTGCTTTCCTGTTACAAAGACTAACAAAATAATATTGATGAGGAACTAGAAGACAAACAAGTAAACCTGAAAAATAGAGTTATATTAATAATTTACTCCAGTAAACAATGAATTAAAAAGCTATTTAAAGACATGAACTTTTTTAAAATATGTATTTTATTGATTACGCTATTATAGCTCTCATTTTTCTCCCCTTTATTCCCCTCTGCCCTGCACCCCACCCACCCCACTTATTCATGCCCATAGGTCGTACATATAAGTTCTTTGGCTTCTCCATTTCCTATACTATTCTTAACCTCTCCTGTCTATTTTGTACCTACCAGTTATGCTTCTTATTCTTTGTATCTTTTCCCTCATTCTCCCCACTCTGCCTCCCCACTGATAATCCTCCATGTAATCTCCATTTCTGTTCCTATTCTAGTTGTTTGCTTAGTTTACTTTTGTTTTTGTTTTTGTTTTAGGAGTGGTTAATAATTGTGAGTTTGCTGTCATTTACTGTACAAGTTTTTTATCTTCTTCTTAGATAACTCCCTTTAACATTTCATGCAATAAGGGCTTGGTGATAATGAACTCCTTTAACTTGACCTTATCTAGGAAGCACTTCATCTGCCCTTCCATTCTAAATGATAGCTTTGCTGGATAGAGTAACCTCGGATGTAGGTCCTTGCCTGTCATGACTTCAAATACTTCTTTCCAGCTCCTTCTTGCCTATAAGGTTTCTTTTGAGAAATCAGCTGATAGTCTTATGGGGACTCCTTTGTAGGTAACTCTCTCCTTTTCTCTTGCTGATTTTAAGATTCTCTCCTCTTTAATCCTGGCAAATGTAATTACGATGTGCCTTGGTGTGTGCTTCCTTGGGTCCAACTTTTTGGGGACTTTCTGAGCTTCCTGGACTTCCTGGAAGTCTATTTCCTTTGTCAGATTGGGGAAGTTCTCCTGCATTATTTTTTCAAATGAGATTTCAATTTCTTAGTCTTCCTATTCTCGTTCTGGCACCCCTATGATTTGGATGTTGGAATGTTTAAAGTTGTCCTAGAGGTTCCTAAGCCTCTTCTCATTTTTTTGAATTCTTGTTTCTTCATTCCATTCTGGTTGAATGTATTTCTTCCTTCTGCTCCAAATCTATGATTTGAGTCCCAGTTTCCTTCCCTCTACTGTTGGTCCTCTTTTATTTTTCTTTATTTCACTTTTTCCTCTATTTTGTGACCATAATTAATCATTTCTGTGAGCATCCTGATCACAAGTGTTTTGAACTCTGCATCTGATAGGTTAGCTATCTCTTCATCACTTAATTCTATTTTTGGAGCTTTGATCTGTTCTTTCATTTGGGCCATATTTTTTATCTTGGCATGTCTGTTACGTTGTAAGGGGCAGAACCTTAGGTATTCACCAGGGTGGGGAAACCCACATTGCTGTTTTGTAGTGCTGTATGTGGGGGAGGGGTCCAAGCAGGAACAATGCCACTTGCTCAGCTCACCAGCTTTCAGTTACTTCCCCTGTTACCCATAAGTAAATTGAGCCCTTCTGGTGCTAATTCCAAGGTGGGTGGGTTTGTGTATGTTCTAGTACCCTGTGGGTCTCTCCAACGAATTCTTCCATGAGGCTTGGAATTTCTCCCACCACTACAATCCCTGCAAATTTTTACAGTCAGAGGCTTTGAGGTTTTATTTAATCATGCTGGAACCTACGTTGGGCTGTCTGTCTCACTCAACAGTTGTTACTACTGGTTTATCTGCTACAGCCTCTCTGCTCTAGCTGCCCATCTCTGCCCCTCATATCAGTCTGAATGAATGTTTCTTCTTTAACTCCTTGGCTATCAGACTTCCATAGAGTTTGATTTTCTGGCAATTCTGGTTATTTGTTGTCAAATATGTTGTTACCCTTATTTTGGTTGTGCAAGGAGTCAAAGTGTATTTACCTATGCCTCCATCTTGGCATAGTCCTAAATGCATAAACTTGTAATGGTTATTTTTATATGTGAACAAAATGTGCTAGACCTGTGGAGACCCACAGGACTTCAATATTCCTACACTTAAGAAAAAAAAAACAATGCTTATTTACATAACTTTAGTTTACATTTGAATAGTACATTATGCTTTTCAAAGAGTGTTCATGTCTATTATTTCATTTACACAATCCCCTACATGATGTGAATATATAATACATAAAAAAGCATTTACCAAATGATCACCCCCAAAAAGTAAATTAAAATGATATACAGATTTGAAATAGCAGTTATAGTGTTGAATAATTGGGGGTCCATGCAACACAGAATTCTATCAACCCAAAATAATATTTATCCTTCTGAATTTCATGCTATGCCTTAGTAAAAACATAAACATGATAACCATACCAATTTACTTTACAGGAAAACAAGCCCTGAGGCTTACTATCGAAGAGAGACTATGTTTCTTACCCACCTGGGAAACTGAAAAACACTGGAATCCAGAGGTTTAAGTTGAAAAACAGGTGTTTTATTTTCTTCTCCAACAGATGGAAGCTGGCTAGGGCTATCAATTTCCTCATATCCAATTGTTTTATTATTTAATTCATCCATATCTTGAATAGTAGGGATATTGAGTGGGTTAGTGAATACCTAGTAAAGAAAAATATAATGTATAAAAATCCCAATTCAAACTAAATACCAAAGGATGAGTTATCCTTCTGATGCTAGGAAAGAACACTTGGCCAAATAATTAGAAACTGTTTCATACACAGAACAATTAGCACACAGTAATGTATACTAGAAAAGTGAACCCAGGCACATTCAATTATAACCTTATCACTTGGAAGCCAACATACCTTCCCAACTCACTTATTGGCTCCTAGAGTCATCCCACCCACAACATAAACCCAGGCCCCATCGTCAGTGTCTAATTCTCTCTTGTGATCCAGTTTAAGGCTGGATTTTCACTCTTCTTAGATCTGTGACAAGGGTACGGATGGAAGGAAGAAGCATTGTAGCATGTGTTGGTGCAGGTTTGGAAAAACGCATGCAAGACATTAACACTTATTCATAGTGCACACACAGAGAGACATGCATCTGAGATCTTGTGGGAGAGCCAGCTTATAAAAACAGTATGAATGATGAAGATGAGGAATATAAAGGATAGGCAAACTGAATGAGGACAGAGCAGTACCAGGACATCTTCCAATCTCTAGATCAGACTATTAAACCAAGACAGTAGGGCATAAAACCTGAATATTCATATACCTGGGTCTCAGTAGACTGTCAAAAGAAGAATTACTATTAAATTGCCTCTATCCTCACCAGTCTGACCTAACCTGATTGAGTGGGTGGAAGGTGAATCTAACATGCGACTAGCAGATATCTCAGAGAAAGAGGATTAACAGTAAAATCATGCAGAAAGGTAAGGTTGTCGGGGAGAGAGATATGGGTGCTATGGTGGCTGTCAGGAAAGAAGTGTCCCTGAAAGGACGGCCAACCTTATTGCACCCTTCAGCGTCCGGAGCTGGGCAACCATGTCCGAGAGACAGTGCTCCTGAAAATTCAAAACAGCAGAGTCTTTATAAAGCCAGCCAGCCTGAAAGCAGGGATGGGGGAAAGGTACAAAGAACCACCCCTTCTCCCCAAAAGAAGGAGGAATAATTACCCCTGCCTACTCCTGGCAGAAAGAAAACTGAGGAAAACAAGACACTCAACAGGAGCAGCCTGTATGAGATTGGAACATAACCCTGAACATTCTGTTACACTGAAGGTGACATTAACACTGTTCAGAATCAGTACTGAATCCAAATCTTGGAAATAAGTGATTTGGCTCTTCTATTTTTGGTGAACTGAACATCAGCAACAACAGATCAAAGAAAAATCAAAAGATCAAATGAAAAAAATACCACCAGAATAAATGGTTCATTATTCCTATGCAGCTTTCAAGACTGCTGCTTCCTTCAACCTATATGCTCTGTTAGGGAAAATTTTGTGTGAGAAAAGGAAGAGAGAGGACTGTCTCTCACCTGGTGGTTCTCATTTTCCGTTGGCACCTTCTTCTTCTCAACAGTTTGATCTCTAGAAGAAGGTAAAAGTGCTATTTAGTTTACTCGTGAACTTTATCAGTCTAAAATGAATTACCAATTGTAGATTTAGGTTTTAACGTTCTTTCCAAATTAGAAATAGTGTGAGCCTCATTGAGTTCAAGCTAATGTTGCCTTCATAAACTCTGCTACTAAAGAGAAATTTCAGTTGCCCCACTGAAAAAGAGAGAGGGAGGAGAGGAAGAGAGACTAAAGACAATTACTAGTCGAGAAACTCAGGAGATGATTAGAAGGAATAAACAACTTGGAGAACAAAGATGTGAGGAAGGAAATCATTAAAAACCAAAAATGAAAAAAATCATCCTTTTCAAACTTCCCTTTCTATTAGGAAGGGTCAGCCTCCTCTACTGTATGACACAGAATACCACTTTAGGTATACTCAACTGTTTCTTAGCTTTGTTCAAGTACAGATCTTCATCAGTGAGTTCTTGTTCTTCTGGAACAGAGCATCTCCTGCAGTACAGAGAAAAAATCATCTTTTGGAAACAAAATGTGTCCTTTGCTTTACCCTTTCCTTTCTCACAATTGTGACAGGCAGCTTAATAACCCTCTAACCTTATAAAGCTCAGATCCAACCACACTATAAAACCTGTGGGTAGGAGTGAGGGAAGATGGCGATGGAGTAGGTTGGAGTGATTCCAGTTCCCGTACCCCTGGGAGGGAGTCCTGGCAGATCTACTGAAGAACAACGCAATCAACCAACAGTTCCCCAGTATTTATGAAAATAAGAGACCAGAGATTGTGATGGAGGGACCAGAAAGCTACAGGTCAGTGGGGACTCCAGGACGTGAGTAAAGGCAAAAGTGGGGGCAGGGACCAGGCCCATGCCCTCACCTAAAAGCCTCAGTGCGGCCACCGAAGTCCGGGTACAGAGGCTTTGGTCTGGGACCAGCACCGGGGGAGGCGGCTACAGAGGGAACTTTGGAAACCGGGCACCTGGCGGGTCTACAGCAGACTCTTTGGGAGCCTTGGGCCTGCTGCAGGGTCTGTGGGAGAGAACTGACTCCCTTTCTCCCTGTCTAGGCAAGGCTGGGCAATACCAGGCAGAGACCTGTCTGGCTTAAGTTTACAGAAAAGGTAACAAGGACAAAAGGCCGTGTTCAACTGCAGACTCTGTGGTCGCCAGCCTGCCAGCCCGCCAGCCTGCCAGCCCGGGAGAATTGAGAGGAGCATTGTCGTCACCAGTCTGGCTGGGGATTGGGCTCGGCTGACAGGCAGGCTTCCTGGAGAAGTTTTTTTTGGAAAGTGGACTGAGGTGTTCTCCTGCGACAGCAGCTTCCCTTGCTTCCCACCCAGCCTGGCAGCCATCCAGAGGAGGGACGGAAGCACTTGACTCCCACCACAGGACTGGGAAGGACAGTGCGAGATCCCACAGGACCCAGGCAGCCTGCCAGGTGTGCAGCCACCTTCACCCCAGTCTGGTAGCCTGGCTGGCACGCGGATGTGCACCTGCACCTACAATCCAGCCCACAGAGGGGTCCTGCTGAAACCAGACAAACCGGATTGGACAGTTTGAAACAAACAAGGGAAGGTTTTTTTGTTTTGGGGGAGTTTTTTAGCAACCTTATTTTTTTTAATTTTATTATTGCTTTATCTGTCAATGCTTTGTTCCTCTTCTTTATTTTTCCCTGTTTGAATCCTTCTTCCTTTCTTCCCAAACTTATGCCTTATTCCTCCTTTCTCCTGCCTTTTTTGGTGTTTGTTTGTTTGTTTCTTTGCTGCTTTGTTTCCTTTTACACACAAGAGACACAAACAACTGGGAACTGCGAGAGGACCAGAGTGAGACCCAAAGAGGGGGCATCTCAACAACAGAGATAGAGAGACAAATTTCACTTTGCTATAGCAGAGAAGCCTCAAATTGCTGCATAGTTGTATTATTTTTTTCATTATTCTCACTTCTTTTATATTTCAATAGTATCTTTGTATTCCTCCTCTTTCTGTATGGGATTCTTAGTCTTGGCTGGTTATATTGTATTCTTTGACAGGTTACCACTGCTCTTTCCTTCACAGTGTATTGCTAATTTTCCATACTTCACACCACTGGTTTTCCTTTGGCACACTACTCCAAGCACTATACCACCTATTCAGACAGATCACATAGAGTCTGTCAAATGATTGTTCCTCTAATATTATAGTAAATAATACCTGTTCTATACAACTCTAAATACTTCACAACACATCTTTTGAATCTTAGCCCACTTTACAGGTTCCTGAATTCTATTACTATAGTGATTAACTCTATTTTTTCACACGTTACACCTAGTTACTATTCTTTACTCTCACCTTAGCTCAAAATCTAACCGCCCACAACCTCACTGATTTCTAGATCCAACTCACAAGACTTCCCTTTCCCACAAGAGATTTATCTTTTTCCATCCTTTCTTAAAAGTTGCAAGACGTGTTGAAGATTACGGATAACACTATATATAGCCTAAAGATTTTTCTATCTCTTCTCTACCAGCTGTGACTGTAAATAACATAAAATACTTTTCTGTTGTCATAAACCATTTTACCACCCCCTCCAACTGATCACACACCCACAAAAAAAAAGGAGTAGGTGGAAGCGGAGAACACCAAGATACCTGCAGGGGACTGCACTACTGAATTTCACAGGCATTCCACCACAAAGTTCACACCATAAACCCAGGGAGTCAAAACAGATCAATTTAAGAAGCTGAGGCTAACAAGAAGAGTCTCACGAACACAGGGAAGAAAAGAAAGAATACCCAAATGAAAGAAAAGGTGGAAGTATCAGAAAGAATGTTAGAAGAAATAGAGGCAAGTCAACTATCAGATATTGAATTCAAAGCACTGGTTATCAGGAAACTCGAAGGGCTCACAATGAGCTAACAGAAACTACAGAGGAGCTACAATGAAGTCACCAAAAACTATATCAACATGAAAAAGAAAATATAAACCATCAGCAAAGGCCAAAAAGAAATGAAGAATAACATTTCTGAACTGAAGAACAAAGTGGAAGGAATCAAAAGCAGGATCGATGAGGAAGATTGTATCAGTGAGTTGGAGGACAAAGCAGAAAGAAACTCCCAGAAAGAGGAAGAAAAGGAAAAGAGGCTCAGAAAGAATGGAGAGAGATTAAGAGAAATGCAATACAATATGAAACATAATAATATCCGAATAATAGGGATACCAGAAGGAGAAGAAGAAGAACAAGGGAAAGAAAACCTATGTGAAAGAGTAATGATGGAAAATTTCCTTAATTTCTTGAGAGAAAAAGTCACACGAATCCAGGAAACACAGAGAGTTCCAATCATGAGGAACCAAAAGAGGCCCATTTCAAGACACATCATCATTAAAATGGCAAACCTCCAAGACAAAGAGAGAATCCTAAAGGCAGCAGGGGAGAAAAAGGAAGTAACATACAAGGGAGCCAAAATGAGGTTGGCTACTGACTTTTTGATGGAAACACTCCAAGAAAGAAGAGAATGGCAAGAAATATTCCATGTAATGAGAACCAGAGGTTTACAACTAAGGCTACTTTACCAAGCAAGGCTCTCAGTCAAAATAGAAGGCCAAATAAAGAGTTTCCAAGACAAAAGTAGTCTAAAAGAATACGCCTCCACCAAACCAGCTCTACAAGAATTACTAAAAGGGCTGCTTTAGGAATGGAACAAAAAGAGAGAGATAGAGAGTAACACAGGTACACAAATGGCAATGAATAAGTACCTTTCAATAATAACCTTAAATGTAAATGGATGACATGCACCAATTAAAAGACATAGAAGAGCTGAATGGATAAGAAAACATGACCCACACATATGCTGCCTACAAGACACCCACCTAAGGTCAAAAGACCACCACAGACTAAAAGTGAAAGGATGGAAACAAATTTTCCAAGCAACCGGACAGGAAAAAAACAGGTTAGCAATTCTAATATCAGAGAAAATAGACTTCAAAAAAAGTGCCATAAAGAAAGACCCAGAAGGTCACTTCATAATACTCAAGGGAAAAATCCACCAAGAAAACATTAACATTGTAAATATATATGCCCCCAACATTGTAGCACCCAAATATATAAAGAAAATCTTAGAAGACCTCAAGAAAGATATTGACAGCAACAAAATTATACTTGGGGATCTTAACAGTCCACTGTCAAAAATGGAGAGATCTTCCAAACAAAATATCAACAAAGATATTGGGGCATTAAACAAAACCCCAGATGAAATGAACTTAACTGATATATATAGAGCCCTTCATCCCAATGAAGCTAAATACACATTCTTTTCAAATGCACATGGAACATTTTCACAGATAGATCACATGATAGGACACAAAACGAGCCCCAACAAATTCAAAAAAATTGAAATCATACAAAGCATTTTCTCTGACCACAAGGGACTAAAATTGGAAACCAACCTCACAGGAAATAACCCAAAACACTCAAAATCATGGAGACTGAATGGTATGCTATTAAACAACGAATGGGTCAAGATTGAAATTAGGGAAGAAATCAAAAATTTCTGGAAACAAAGAAAAAATGAATTCATAAGAACCGAAAACTTATGTGACACAGTGAAGGCAGTCCTGAGAGGGAAGTTCATAGCAATATAGGCTTACGTAAAGAAGATAGAAATATTTAAAACAAACAACCAAACCCTATACTGGCAAGAACTCGAGGAAAAAAACAAAGACAACCCAGATCAAGTAGAAGGAAGAAAATAACCAAGGTAAGAGCAGAATTAAATGACATAGGGAATTAAAGCACCATTCTAAAGATCAATGAATCCAGGAGTTGGTTTTTCGAAAGATAAACAAAATAGACAAGCCTTTAAGTAGGCTCATCAAGAAAAGAAGAGAGAGATGCCCTGGCTGGTGTAGCTCAGTGGATTGAGCACGGGCCTGCGAACCAGAGTCTCGCGGTTCGATTCCCAGTCAGGGCACATACCTAGGTTGCAGGCCAGTTCCCGGCAGCGGACACACAATACATTGTGTGTCCTCGGCAGAAGCAACCACACATTGATATTTCTCTCCCTCTCTCCTTCCCTTCCCCGCTAAAGATAAATAAAAATATTTTAAAAAAATAAAGTATATCTTTAAAAAAAAAGAAGAGAGTGGACACAAATAAACACAATCAGAAATGAAAGAGGTGAGATTACCACTGATAAAACAGAAATAGAAGGAATTATAAGAAATTAATATGAAGAACTGTATGCCAAGAAATTTGAAAACCTATGTGAAACAGACAAATTTCTAGAATAATATGATCTTCTAAAACTCAATGAGAAAGAAGCAGAAAGACTGAACAGACCAATAACAGCAGATGAAATTGAAGCAGTAATCAAAAATCTCCTGACAAACAAAATGCCTGCACAGGAGAATTGTATGAAACATTTAAGGAACGGGTAACCCCTATCATTCACAGATTATTTTAAAAAATTCAAAATGATGGGAAACTCCCAAACTCTTTTTATGAAGCCAGCATCATCCTAATTGCAAAACCAGATAGAGACACAACAAAGAAAGAAAACTTCAGGCCAATATCGCTGATGAACATAGACGCTAAAATCCTCAATAAAATATTAGCAAATCACATCCAAAAATACATAAAAAANAAAAAGGACCATAAAGAGAGACCCAGAAGGCCACTTCATAATACTCAAGGGAAGAATCCGCCAAGAAGACATTAACATCGTAAATATATATGCACCCAACATAGGAGCACCCAAATATATAAAGAAAATTCTGGAGGACCTCAAGAAAGACATTGACAGCAACACAATTATAGTAGGGGATTTTCACACCCCACTGTCTAAAATGGACAAATCTTCCAAACAAAATATCAACAAAGATATTGCAGCATTAAACGACACCCTAGACGAAATAGACCTAATTGATATATATACAGTCCTCCATTCCAAAGAAGCTAAATATACATTCTTTTCAAATGCACATGGAACATTTTCAAAGACAGATCACATGATAGGACACCAAACGGGTCTCAATAAATTCAGGAAAATAGAATTCATACTAAGCATTTTCTCTGATCACAAGGGACTGAAATTGGAAACAAACCCCACAGGAAAAAAACCCAAACACCTAAAAGCATGGAGACTGAATGGTATGATATTCAACAATGAATGGGTCAAGACTGAAATTAGGGAAGAAATCAGAAAGTTTCTGGAAACAAATTAAAATGAACTCACAACAACCCAAAACCTATGGGACACAGTGAAGGCAGTCCTGAGAGGGAAGTTCATAGCAATACAGGCTTACCTAAAGAAGATAGAGAACATTTCAAACAAACAACCTAACCCGACGCCTGCAAGAACTTGAGGAACAACAACAAAGACAGCCCAGAGCAAGTAGAAGGAAGGAAATAACCAAGTTCAGAGCAGAATTAAATGACACAGAGACTAAAAGCACAATTCTAAGGATCAATGAATCCAGGAGTTGGTTTTTTGAAAAGATAAACAAAATAGACAAACCTTTAAGTAGGCTCATCAAGAAAAGAAGAGCGAGGACCCAAATAAACACAATCAGAAATGAAAGAGGAGAAATTACAACTGATACCACAAAAATAGAAAGGATTGTAAGAAATTACTATGTGGAACTGTGTGCTAAGAAATTTGAAAACCTCAGTGAAATGGACACGTTTCTAGAAAAATATAATCTTCCAAAACTCAATGAAGAAGAAGCAGAAAGCCTGAACAGGCCAATAACAGCAGATGAAATTGAAGCAGTAATCAAAAAACTCCCATCACACAAAAGCCCTGGACCAGATAGTTTCACAGTCGAATTCTACAAAGCTTTTAAGGAAGAGCTAACCCCTATTCATCAAAGACTATTCCAAAAAATCCCAAAGGAGGGAAAACTCCCCATTTCTTTTTATGAAGCCAGCATCACCCTAATTCCAAAGCCAGATACAGACACAACAAAGAAAGAAAATTACAGGCCAATATCGCCGATGAACATAGACGCTAAAATCCTCAGCAAAATATTAGCAAATCACATCCAAAAATACATCAAAAAGATCATACACCATGACCAAGTGGGATTCATCCCAGGGATGCAAGGATGGTTCAATATACGCAAATCGATAAATACAATACAACACATAAACAAAAGAAAAGACAAAAAGCACATGAGCATATCAACCAAAGTGGGAAAAGCTTTTGATAAGGTTCAACACACATTTATGATAAAGGTACTCAGAAAAATGGGAATAGAGGGAGCATTCCTCAATATAATAAAAGCCATATATGAAAGACCTACAGCCAACATCATACTCAATGGGCAAAAACTAAAAGCTTTTCCACTAAGATCAGGAACAAGACAAGGTTGCCCACTTTCACCACTTCTATTCAATACAGTATTAGAAGTTCTAGCCACAGTGATCATAGAAGGAAAGGAAATAAAAGGCATCCAAATCGGAAAGGAGGAAACAAAACTGTCATTGTTTGCAGGTGACATGATAGTGTACATGGAAAACCCTAGAGCCTCTACCAAAAAAAATTCTGGAACTAATAAATGAATTTGGCAAAACAATGGGATACAAAGTCAATATCCAGAAATCAAAGCATTTTTGTATACCAACAATGAAGCGGCAGAAACAGAAATCAAGAAAAAACAATCCCATTCAATATAGCAAAAACAAAAATAAAATATCTGGGAATAAACCTAACTAAGGAGGTAAAAGACCTGTATGCAGAAAACACAACACTGAAGACAGAAAGCAAGGAAGACACAAATAAATGGAAACATATACCATGTTCATGGATTGGAAGAATTAACATCAAAATGTCCATACTACCCAAAGCAATTTATACATTCAATGCAATACCTATTAAAGTACCAATGGTGTATTTCACAGACATAGAACAAACACTTCAAAAATTTATATGGAACCATAAGAGACCCCGAATAGCAGCTGCAATTTTGACAAAGAAGAACAAAGTAGGAGGGATCACAATACCTGATATCAAGCTGTATTACAAGGCCACTCTAATCAAAACAGCCTGGTACTGACACAAAAACAGGCACATAGACCAATGGAAGAGAACAGAGAGCCCAGAAATAAACCCAACTCTCTATGGACAATTAATATTCGACAAAGGGGGCAAGAACATAAAATGGAGTAAAGACAGCCTTTTCAACAAATTGTGTTGGGAGAACTGGACAGCTACATGCAAAAAAATGAAACTTGAGCACCAACTTACACCATACACCAAAATAAATTTAAGGTGGATAAAAGACTTAAATATAAGCCGTGAAACCATTAAAGCCCTAGAGGAGAGCATTGGCAGGAAAATCTCAGATATTCCACACAGCAATTTTTATTGATACGTCCCCTAGAGCAAGGGATATAAAAGAAAGAATAAACAAATGGGATCTCATCAAAATAAAAGCTTCTGCATGTCTAAGGAAAACAGTATTAAGATAAAAAGAGAAGCAACTGTTTGGGAAAATATATTTGCCAGTGATACCTCAGACAAAGGTTTAATCTCCAAAATATACAAAGAACTTATCCGACTCCACTCTAAGAAGACCAGCAAGCCAATTACAAAATGGGCAAAGGACTTGAACAGACACTTCTCCAAGGAGGACATACA
This sequence comes from Sturnira hondurensis, assembly GCF_014824575.4. NCBI lineage: Eukaryota > Metazoa > Chordata > Mammalia > Chiroptera > Phyllostomidae > Sturnira > Sturnira hondurensis. The sequence continues at coordinate 640,987 of NW_028090025.1, read as the reverse complement.
GAGGATCCAAAGACACATGAAGAGATGCTCAATATCGCTTGCTATCAGAGAGATGCAAATTAAAACCACAATGAGATACTACTTTACACCAGTGAGTAGTATAAACAAAGGAATAAAAAACAAATGGAGAGGGTGTGGGGAAAAGGGGACTCTAGTCCACTGTTGGGGGTATTGTAGACTGGTACAACCATTATGGAAAACAGTATGGAATTTTCTCAGAAAACTGAAATTGGACCTGCCCTTTGACCCAGCAATTCCACTGCTAGGTTTGTATCCTAAGAACCCTAAAATACCAATCCCAAAGAACATATGTACCCCAATGTTCATAGCAGCACAATTTACATTAGCCAAGAGTTGGAAGCAAACTAGGTACCCATCAGTAAATGAATGGATCAAAAAACTATGGTACATATACACAATGGAATTCTATACCACAGAAATAAAGAAGGAGCTCCTAGCTTTTGCAACAGCATGGATGGAACTGGAAAGCATTATGCTGAGTGAAATAAGCCAGGTGTTGAAGGACAAATACCAAAGGATCTCACCTTTAACAGGAAGCTATACAACAAAACAAACAAGCAAGCAAAATATAACCGAAGAGACTGAAATAGAGAATAGGCTGACAATGACCAGAAGGGAGGGAGTTTCAGGGGAAATAGGGGAGGGATTTAGAGGAACATATATAAAGGATATGTGGACAACAACTGAGAAGGGTGGAAATGGGAGGGAGGGGGTGAGCATGGGGTGTGGGATGGGATGGGAGTAGTGGACAGAATACTGTTCTTAAAAAATAATTAAATAATTTTTAAAAAAATTTAAAAAAGGACATGAAATCTGAAAGAAAAGATATTGTATTGTTGCTCATGGTGTTTACAGTTATTTTCATTAAAAATAAATTTGTTTAATAAAAAATAAAAAATAAAAACAAAAAATAAACAAAGCAACAAACATCAAATGTTGGAGAGGTTGTGGGGAAAAGGGGACCCTAGTTCATTGTTGGTGGGATTGCAGACTGGTACAACCACTATGGAAAACAGTATGGAGTTTTCTAAGAAAACTGAAAATGTACATGCCTTTTGACCCAGCAATTCCACTGTTAGGAGTATATTCTAAGAACCCTCAAACAACAATCCAAAAGAACCTATGCACACCAATGGTCATTGCAGCACAATTTACTATAGCCAAGAGTTGAAAGCAACCTAGATGCTCATCAGTAAATGAATGGATCACAAAGCTATGGTACATTTACACAATGTAATTCTATGCTGCAGAAAGGAAGAAGGAGCTCCTACCCTTTGCAACATCATGGATGAACCTGGAAACTATTATGCTGAGTGAAATAAGCCAAGTGGTAAAAAACAAATATCATATGATCTCACCTTTATCAAAAACCTAAACGACAAAACATACAAGCAAGCACTATATGACCAAAGACACTGAAATAGAGAACAGGCTGACAGGGACCAGAGGGCAGAGGGGAGAGAATCACCGGGGAAAAGGGGAAGAATTCACAGGAACAAGTATAAAGGAGACATGGACCCTAACTAGGGTGGGGGGTGGAAATGGGAGGGAGGTGGGGAGCAGGGGAGGGGGGACAGGGCTGGGAATATAAGACAGAAAACTGTACTTGAACAATAATTAAATAAAAAATACCTGTGCGTAGGTTAATGTATAGCAATTCTTATTTCAAGGCATAGCACCATCTAATTATTTGGGGGGGTATATATCACTTGTCTCCCCAGATATTCAAAGTACTTGACAGCTACAACATTCATATTATTGTGGATATGGCAAAGCATAATTTCTACTCCTATACACTTAAGTTCAAGCACATGACATATTTGCTTGAGATTCCATACAGAGAGAATATTGCTCTTGCCTCTCCTGTACTAAGAAAGTAATTCCCAAGATTCAGGCTACAAGGATGAGGACTCCTAAACCAGGTAAAGATACCTATAGTAGAAAAGAAAAGGCTTTGATAGAAAGCAGCAATAAGGAAATAAGAGCTTATATCATAAAAAGAACAGAGGGAGACTAGCAAAGAGAAGAAAAAGGAGAATTTTATAAATGAGAAGATATACATATATTTGCTATATATAAAGCATGAGGAGGATTTTAGAGGAGTAAAAACAAAGTAGTACTAGAAAAAACATTAAATGGTCAAAAGAAATCCTAGAAACAAATAAAAATTACTAATAACTGGAAAACCTGTCCTATACCCATTTTATAGGGTGGCAAAGTATCCTGGAAGGCTGTTTCCTGAACTAAGAGTAAACCCATAGGAGAGACAGGATTCAAGAAATGAAACTTCTAAGCACTCAGTCCCATATTCTAATCAGGATCCCAATTGCTCTCTCCATGGAGAGATGCTTAGACACAGCTGGAGAATATGAAGGAATGCTTACTCATTACAGACCTAGATTTTCTTTACTCAATTTCCTGCACTTGAAACATTTTTTCTAAAATACATACTCTGTTTTAGTACCTTTTTTATTTTTCTTTCTTTTTTTGTAATCTTGAGAGTACTCTTATTAAAGCTGGGAACAGCAAAACAAAGGAAGGACTTGGAATAGAAAAAGCAACAGGAGATATCCTAGGTGGGCTGCTTTGACTCAATGGAAAGTCAGAGAAAAAGAGAGCCCTGGAGACAGGTTCAGGGGCTTAGCTCAGGATGAGCTGCCACTGCCCATTGCTCCCCAGGTTACAAGTTTAGGAAACCCTTAGAGTTTATGAGGTACACGCCTGACAGGGAAGAATGGCCTTGGCTGTGTTCCTGGGAATGAGAACACCTAGTACTTTTTTTTTTCAATAAGCATTTGTCCTGAGGAGAAAAGGAACTGCATCTCAGCTGAAATGAAGCAAATTGAGTTATTGTTTTAAACCTATGTGACTACTGAATCAAATAAAAAATATCTGTTAAATTGAAATGAATGCCCATGGATATGTCAGGCACTATCTAGATGTTCAATGCTACAAGGAACATATAGAACATTAAGAAGACAAACATGTAGGGGTACTTGGAAGATGGCGGCAAGGTAGGTGGGAGTTTAACCCATTTTCTCCTATACCCAACTGGGACCCCTAGCTGATCTTCCGAAGAACAGAGTGAACAGCAAATGGAATCCCAGCTTATATGAAGTTTGGAGGCCAAAATTGAAGAGGGCATTAAAAAACTGAGGGTAAGGAAAGTTTGTAGGCAGATGGGATAGTCACCGGGCTCTGAACCTAGGACTGCACTCTGGTGGCTGTGGCTCCCATCCCTGCTGCTATAGGACTTTTGGAGGAAAACCAGGTTAGTGATCCTAACTTTGCAGCTCCCTCCTCTCCGACAGCAAAGAAGCCAGTCCTGCCTAGGAAAGACCTGGATGCTTAAAGTCGCTGGGAGGATAAAGATGCAGTGCAAGACACACAGCCAGGGGTATTCCCTACCTTGGACTCTGGTCGCTGGCCAGGACAGTGCCAGAGAAAGCGGGGAGCAGGCAGACACCTAGGGATGGGAGAAGTGTTGGGCTGTGACTGACTGTGACCCAGAGAGTCTCAGGATTGGTCAGAGAGTTGGGCTATGTGAAAAGCGAGGTGCTTATTAAGAACACAAACCGTAACCCGGCAAAATTTGCTCAGAGAAAATGGCATGAAGATGCTGTGCAAGGATCTCTCCTGCTCAGTAGTCGGGCCAGCAAACAGGGAGGAGGAGGGGCACCTACATCAGAGGAGGGCAGCAAGGGTTCAGAGACTTAGGACTCCTCAGGGAAACTCAATTTAATAGAGAACTAAACTGCCCTAAAAGGATGTGAGAGTGTACAGTACCTAAGCCAGCAAAGAGGAAGGAGGAGAGGTTCAAGTTGGTCCTAAGCAGTGAACCTCACAGGTGGCACAACGTGGTGGCTTAAAGGTGCCAGCCTGGTTCAGATGGACAGTGGCTGCAGTGCAGCACTCTGAGGGCTTGGGCTGGAGGCTGGGCACCTGGGAATATTGCAGTCCAGACTGAGCCTCTATCCTTGAAAAACCACAGGAAAAGAAAAGAGCAAAGCCCAGCCACCCTCTGCCCACCCATAGAAAAAAAGGAAGACACAGAACTTGCTTGGCAGGTTTAATGTCAGCAGGAGGCTTTCCCCCGCTCTAAGTGTGACACAATAGACCTGGAGCTGTGAAAGGACCAAAGAACCAAAGACAGAACCAGAAAGAGATCAGAAGTCTAATGCCAAATGGGAAACTGAGACAAATTTCACTTTCCTATCCTACAGAACTTACATTTTATTTTTTATTTTTATTTTTATTATTATTCCTTTTATTATTTTTTTGTTTCTCTTCATTTGGTTTAATTTTCTTCAATCTGTTTGTTTAATTGCATTGTTTGCTATTCTTGGTTCTCCCTTTTACATTGCATTTTAATTTTTCTTCTCTCACTTCACTTGTATTCCAATAACATACTACCCTTGGTCTTTTACTTTCTATTCTTTTTATTCAGATCATATATTTCTTGTCCTATTATTGTTGTTTCTATAATTTTATAAATAATTTTATAAGTAATTGTTGTTCCATATTATTGTAAATCCTACACAGCACCCTTCCCTGGTCTTGGCCCATTTCACTGTCTTCCTGAACTTTACTACTCTTGTGGTTAACTTTATTCTCTCATACATCATGCCTAGTTCCTATCCCTTACTCTCACTATATCTTACCATCTAACCACACACAAGTGCCCTGTTTTCTGGATTCAGCTCATATTCTTTCTCCCTTCTAATAAGAGTCTTATCTCTTTTTCACCTTTTAAAAAATATTTTATTTATGTATTTTTGAGAGAGGGGAAGGGAGGGAGAGATGGAGAGAAACATCAGTGTGTGGTCCCCCTACTGGGGGACCAGGCCCACAACCCAGGCATGTGTCCTAGATTGGAAATCAAAATGGTGAACCTTTAATTTGCAGGCTGGCACTCAATCTACTGAGCCACGCTAACCTGGGCCTCTTTTTCACTTTTTATAAAGAATAGGTAGGAGGGTGAAATATCATGGTAATCACTGTACTTCTCCAAAGGATCTTCTATCTGTTCTCTACTTGTGGGCACTGTAAATTCCATAGAACACACTCCTGCTACCTTATTCCATTTCACCTTCCCCCTGCCACTGATCACACACAAGACAAGGTGGGAATTGTAAACACTAGTAAACCTGCTGGAGGTGAGAACCCCCCAACAAAGGAACCACCAACAGGTAAAACTCAAGTACAAGAGAGCCCATACAAACAAAAGAAAGGATAACCCTAGAGTATCCAGATGAGTAAATCAAACAGACCACACCACTGAATCCTATAGAACTTCTACCACAGAAGTTTGCCCTACTAAGACAGTTAGCAAAGCAGAGCATCAGGAAGCACAGGAACAAAAACAGTCATCTAAAATGGGGAGACAAAGGAAGAATTTGCAATCAAAAGGAATGGAAGACTCCTCACTAAAAGAGGTAAATAAGATGGAGGCAAGCAAAGTATCAAATAAAATTCAAAAGAATGGTTATAAGGATGCTCAAAAAACTCTCATACAACTACAAGGAACTGAGTAAGAACTACAATAGTATGAAAAAGGAAACAGAGCATTATGCTAAGTCAAATAAGCCAGGTGGTGAGGGACAAGTACCATATGATCTCACCTTTAACTGGAACATAATCAACAAAAGAAAAAAGCAAACAAAATATAACCAGAGAAATTGAAATTAAGAACAATCTAACAATAGCCAAAGGGGAGGGGGAAGGGGACAGTTGGGAGAAGGGTTTTCAGGAACTACTATAAGGGACACATGGACAAAACTAAGGGGAAGGATGGAAGCAAGGGAGGGAGCTGGGTTTGTCTGGAATGGAGGGGAGTGGTGGGGAGAAAATGCAGACAACTATAATTGAACAACAATAATTTTTTTTAAAAAAAGAAAAAGGAAATAGAAACTATAAACAAGAACCAAACCCTGCTGGTGTGATTCAGTGGATTGAACTCCAACCTGAAAACGAAGGGTTGCTGGTTCAATTCCTAGTCAGGGTACATGCCTGGGTTGCGGGCCAGCTCTCCGGTAGGGGACGTTCAATAGGCAACCACACATTAATGTTTCTCTCCATTTCTTTCTCCCTCCCTCCCTCCTGCCCAAAAAATAAATAAAATATTTCAACAAAAGAGAAAGACCCAGGAAGAAATGAAGAATGTAATTTCTGAAATTAAAAAAACACACTAGAAGGAATTACAAGCTGACTGGATGAAGCAGAGGAATGAATTAGTGAGCTGGAAGACAAGGTAAAACGAAACATGCAGGTAAAGCATCTACAAGACAAAAAGACTCAAAACTATGAAGATAGCTTAAGGGAATGGCAAGACAACACAAAATGCAACAATATTCGAGTCATAGGAATACCAGAAAAAGATGAAAAGGAGCAAGGGATAGAAAACCTCTTTAAAAGAATAAAGATGGAAAACTTTCCAAATTTGGAGAGGGGAAAAAACATGCAAGTTCAGGAAGCACAGCAGGTCCCAAACAAGGTGAATCCAAAGAGGTCTACTGCAAGACATATCATAATAAAATGCCAAGTTAAAAGACCAAAATAGAATTTTAAAAGCAGCAAGGGAGAAACAAGAAGCAACATACAGTGGAGGTCCAATAAGGCTAGTAGAAGTTTTTTTTAACACATACACTACAGGCCAGGAGAAAATGGCAAAAATATTCCCAGTCATGAAAACCACAGGCCTGCAACAAAGAGATCTCTACCCAGTAAGGTTCTGAATTAAAATGGAAGGTGAAATAAGGAGTTTCCCATACAAAAGAAGGCTGCAAGAATACACCTCCACCAAACCAGCACTGAAAGACATGCTAAAGGGACTACTATAAGAAGAGAAAGGAATAGAATGAGAAGGAGAGGAACACAGATACAAAGAGGGAAAATGAATAAATACCTATCAACAATAACTTTAAATGATAATAAATTAAATGTTCCAATCAAAAGACATAGAGTAGTTAAATGGATAAGAAAACATGACCGAGAGAGACTGGGAGATGGCGGTGAAGTAGGACAGAGAGGATTCTGCTTCCCCCCACACATGGGAGAAAAACCTGGCTGATCTGTGGAGGAACACAGCAAATAGCCAACAGTGCCCCAGCATATGAGAAAATAGGAGACCAGAAATTGTAGCAGACACCGAAAGACCAGACAGTGAGGAGATGACTTCAGGACAATGAGGTCCGAGGGACCAGCACGGCATCCGCAACCAGCACGGGTCTGCCATGGACTCTATGGGAGCTGAGGGCCGGCAGCAGGGTCCTTGAGAGAGAGCCTGATCACCAGCTCCCTCCCTGCCTGGCCTGCTCCTGTGTAGAAGGTTTGACTGGGAGAAATTTCTTGAAAAGTAAACTGCTTGGGGGATCCAACTGTGACAGCCACTTGGCCTGCTCCCCACCCAGCCTTGCAGCAATCCCGAGGTTGGGCAGACGGCCTGGCATCCCCCAGAGCACTAGGAAAGGTTCACTCCCAAGCCTGCCAGACTAGGGAAGCCTGGGCAGGCACACCCGCCTGCACCCCAGCCCACTGTGATGACTTTGGGGAAAGAATGCTCTGAAGAGGACCTGGAATCCCTGGGTGGGACGCTGGGGAGAGGTGCTGGAATGAATCTTGGGAGAGTGCTCACCAGACTGGCTGAGTACACTGAGAAGGGAAAAAGGCCACACCAATCCCCCTCAAACTGCTGCAGCCAGTGAGACCAGAAAAACCAGTTTAGCCAGCTGGAGACCAACAAGAGGTGGGTTTTTTTAAGTGATCTTTTATTTTAACTTTATTATTGTTTTATCTTCCAATACCTTTTCCTCTCTTTCCTTCTTTCTTGTTCTATTCCATCTTCCTTTCTTTCCAAACTTACCACTTTTTCCTCCCTTCTCTTGCCTTTTTTTTTACCCACAAGTGAAACAAAAAACTTGGAACCGCAAAAAGACCAGAGTTGGACCCAAATAGGGGGCATTGACCCAACAGTAGAGACATCTCTCTACCCAAAGGTAGAGACAGAGAGACAAATTTCACTTTGATATAGCAGAGAAACTACAAGGTACTGCATATTTGTATTACTTTTTTCACTATTCTTACATCTTTTATTTTAATAGTATCTTTGTATTCCTCCTCTTTCTGTATAGGCTTCTTTGCCTTGGCTGGTTATATTGTACCATTTTACGGGTTTACCCTGTCTTCTCATACACAGTATATTGCTAATTTACAGTGCCTCACTTCACCTGTGATCCATTAGCACACTATTGAAGGTCCAATACTCCCTGTTCTTGGTATCCCATAGATTAGCCATAGATTCTGTCATATGACTGTTCCTCTAATATTACTGTAAACAATAGCTGTTTCATATTATCATAAATACTATATAACACCCCTCCCAGATCTTAGCCCATTTCATTGTTTTCTTAACTATATCACTGTAGTGGTTAACTCTATTCTCTCACACACTACACCTATTTACTATCCTTTATTCTCACCTTACCTCAGAATCTGACCTCCCACAAGCTCACTGCCTTCTAGATCCAAATCATAAACATTCCCTCCCCAATAAGAGTCTTATCTTCTATCCATCCTTTCTAAAAACTGGCTACTTGGGTTGAAGAATATGGTTATCACTATACATCACTAGCAAAAGGATCACCTATCTCTTCTCTACTGGCTGCTACTGTAAATACCATAAAATACTCTACTGCTGTCATAAACCATTTTGCCTTCTCCTCAAACTAATCACACACAAAAAAGAGTAGGTGGAAGCGGTGAACACCAGGATACCCAATGGAAGTGGAAACCCAAAAACAAAGGAACCACCAACAGATAACAAGAGAAAAAGGTAAAGAAAGGAGTGCAAACCAAACAAGCCTCAATCCAAGACCTATGTAGAAATACAACTAAATAGTGAAGAAACTACCTAGTGCAAACAACTGAACAAGAGCAAAAGAGAATCCTCAAATCTTGTACACAAGGAAGAACTAGCTTCAACACAACCTGTCATCACCAGCACAACAAATTGAAACAGGTGGTGGACAGAGGGACCATCTTTTAACCAACTGGTGGGAAGGACACACAAAAGAAAGACCCCAAAACAACCAAAACCCAAAGACAAACACAGAGCCAACTTAAAGGACAGCCCAAGACCAGTGACCTGGGGAGATAAAGGAACACACACCACTGAATCTCACAAGTATTATGCCACAGAAGTTCACACAATAAACTCAGGAAGCCAGGACAATTCAATTTAAGAAGCTGAAGCTAACAAAAAGAGTCTCACAAACAATGGGAAAACAAACAAAAAATCCCCAAACAAAAGAAAAGGAGGAAGCCTCAGAAAGAATGCTAGATGAAATAGGGGCAAGTCAGCTATCAGATATTGATTTCAAAGCACTGGCTATCAGGAAGTTCAAAGACCTCACAATGAGCTACCAGAAACTAGAGGGGGATTACAATGAACTTACTGCAAAGTATATAAACATGAAAAAGGAAACAGAAACTATCAGCAAGGGCCAAGAGGAAATGAAGAATACAATTTCTGAACTGAATAATACAGTGGAAGGAATAAAAAGCAGGATCCATGAAGCAAAACATCAGATCAGCAGGATGGAGGACAAAGTAGAAAAAAACTCCCAGAAAGAGCAAGAAAAGGAAAAGAGGCTCAGAAAAATGAAGAGGGATTAAGAAAAATGCAAGACAATATGAAATGTAATAATATCCAAATAATAGGGATACCAGAAGGAGAGGAAGAAGAGCAAGGGATAAAAAACCTATTTGAAAAAAGTAATGATGGAAAACTTCCCTAATTTGATGAAAGAAAAAGTCACACAAATCCAGGAAACAACAGAGTCCCAATCAAGAGGAACATAAACACACCCACTTCAAGACACATCATCATTAAAATGGCAAAATTCCAAGACAAAGAGAGAATCTCAAAGGCAGCAAGGGAGAAACAGAAAGTAACATACAAGGGAGCCCCAATATGGTTAACTGTTGACTTCTTAATGGAAACACTCCAAGCAAGAAGAGAATGGCAAGAAATATTCCAAGTAATGAGAAACAGAGGCCTACAACCAAGGCTACTTCACCAGCAAGGTTCTCAATCAAGATAGAAGGCCAAATAAAGAGCTTCCAAGACAAAAGAAGTCTAAAAGAATACACCTCCACCAAACCAGCTCTGCAAGAAGGGCTAAAAGGACTGCTTTAAGGAAAGGAAGGAAAAGAGAGAGACAGGGAGGAACACAGGTACAAAATGGCAATAAATAAGCACCTATCAATAATAACCTTAAATGTAAATGGATTAAATGCTCAAATCAAAAGACAGAATAGCCCTGGCTGACATAGCTCAGTGGATTGAGTGCAGGCCTTCGAACCAGACAATAGCGGTTTGATTCCCAGTCAGGGCACATGCCTGGGTTGCAGGCTGGTTCCTTGCAGGCTAACTACCAGCAGGGGACGCACAAAAGGCAACCATACATTGATGTTTCTCTCCTTCTCTTTTTCCCCTCTAAAGATAAATAAATAAATAAAATCTTTAAAAAAATTTTTTAAAAAGACATAGAATAGCTGAATGGATATGAAAGCATGACCCACACATATGCTACTTACAAGAGACCTGCCTCAGGACAAAAGATCTTCACAGACTAAAAGTGAAGGGTTGGAAAAAATAATTCAAGCAAATAGACAGGAAGAAAAAGCCAGGGTAGCAATACTCATATCAGACAAAATAGGCTTAAAAAAGTGCCATAGAGACTCAGAAGGTCATTTCATAATATTCAAGGAAAAAATCCATCAAGAAGACATAAACATTGTAAACATATATGCACCCAACATAGGAGCAACCAAATGCGTAAAGGAAATCTTTGAGGACTTAAAGAAAGATATAGGCACCAACACACTTATAGTAAGGAATTTTAACACCCCACTGTTAAAAATAGATAGTTTTTTCAAACAAAATATCAACAAGGATGCTGCAGCACTGAACAATGCCCTACATCAAATGTAGTTAACTGATATATATATATATAGAAGCATTCATCCCGAAGAAGCAAAATATGCATTCTTTTCCATGCACATGGAACATTTTCAAAGATAGACCACTTAATAGGACACAAAACAAGCCTCAGCAAATTCAAGAAAATTTAAATTATATCAAGCATCTTCTGGGACCACAAGGGCCTAAAACTGGAAACCAACCTCAAGGTAAAAACTCAAAAACACTCAAATTCATAGAGATTGAATATCATGCTATTAAACAATGAATGGGTTATGAATGACATCAAGGAAGAAATCAAAATGTACCTGGAAAAAAATGAAAATGAACAGACAACCAGTCCAAAACTTAGGGGACACAGGCAAAGGCAGTCCTGAGAGAGAAGTTCATAGCTGTACAGGCCTACCTAAAACAGATAGAAACATTTCAAATAAATAACCTACCCCTACATCTAAAAAACCTGGAGGAAAAACAAAAACAAAGCTCAAAACAAGTAAAAGGAAGTAAATAACCAAGATCAAAGAAGAATTAAATGACATAAAGACTAAAAGAACAATCCAAAGTATCAACAAATCCAGGAGGTGGTTCTTTGAAAAGATAAACAAAATTCACAAGCCCTTAAGCAGACTCATCAACAGAAAGAGAGAGGGGACCCAAATAAACAAAATCAGAAATCAAAGAGGAATAATTACAACTGATACCATGGAGATACAATGGAGAAATTACTACATACAACTGTAAGCCAAGAAACTTGAAAACCTTGGTGAAATGAGCAAATTTCTAGAAAAATATAATCTTACAGAACTAAATGAAGAAGAAGCAGAAAGCTTTAACAAACCAATAATAGCTGATGAAATTGAAGCAGTAAACAGAAAATTCCTGGCACACAAAAGCCCTGGACTGGACAGTTTCCCAGGAGAATTTTATAAGACATTTAAGGAAGAGTTAACCCCTATCCTTCTCAGACTATTCCAAAAAGTCCAAGAAGAGGGAGGACTCCCAAACTCTTCTTATGAAGCCAGCATCATCCTAATCCCAAAACCCAAATAAAGATACAACAAAGAAAGAAAACTACAGGTCAATATTGCTGATGAACATAGACTCTAAAATCCTCAACAAAATACTGGCAAACCACATCCAACAATATATTAAAAAGATCATATATCATAGATCCCACCCAGAGACCAGGTGGGATTTATCCCCAGGATGCTAGGATGGTAGAACATTTGCAAATCAATAAACATAATACATCACATAAACAAAAGCAAAGACAAAAATCATATAATCATATCAGTAGATGTGGAAAAAGCATTTGATAAGGTACAGCAATCATTTATGATAAAAACACTCACCAAAGTGGAAATAGAGAGAACATTCCTCAATATAATAAAGGGCACATATGAGAGTTACAGCCAATATCAGACTCAACAGGCAAAAATTAAAAACTTTACCCCTAAGATCAAGAACAAGACAAGGTTGTCCACTTTCACCACTTCCATTCAACATAAAATTGGAAGTCCTAGCCAAAGCAATCAGACAAGAAAAGGAAATAAAAGGCATCCAAATAGAAAAGGAGAAACAAAACTGTCACTGTTTGCAGACAATATGATAGTATACAGAAAAAATCCTACAGACTCCACCAAAAAACTACTCGACCTAATAAGCAAACTTGCCAAAACAGCAGGGTTCAAACTCAATATTCAGAAATCAAAGGCCTTTTTATACAACAACAACAAAAGATCAGAATCAGAAGTCACAAGAAATCACACATCTCCTATTTCACAATAAAAAATAAAGTACCTAGAAATAAACCTAACCAAGGGGTGAAAGACCTGTACTCAGAAAACTATACAACAGTGAAGAGAGAAATTAGGGAAGACACAAATAAATGGCAGCATATACCGTGTTCATGGATTGCAAGAATTAACATCATCAAAATGTTTATACTACCCAAGGCAATTTACAGATTCAACACAATCCCTATTGAAATACCAATGACATATTTCAAAGACATAGATCAAACACTTCAAAAATTTGTATGGAACTATAAATGACCCTGAATAGCTTTAGCAATTTTGAGAAAGAACAAGATAGGAGGGATGACAATATCTGACACCAAACTATATTATAAGCCCACTGTAATCAAAACAGTCTGGTACTGGCATAAGAACAGACACATAGACCAATGGAACTGAATAGAGAGCCCAGCAATAAAACCAAGTCTCTATGGTCAATTAATATTTGACAAAGGGGGCAGAAGTATATAATAGAGTAAAAATATCTTCAACAAATGGTGTTGGGAAAGCTGGACAAAGAAATGAAACTCATGCAAAGAAACTACATGCAAAGAAATGAAACTCAACCACCAACTTATGCCATACAAAAAAATAAATTCAAGGTGAAAAAAGACTTAAATATGTCGTGACACCATTAAAGTCCTAGAGAAGAACATTGGCAGGAAAATCTCAGATATTCCACACAGCAAAATTTTCATTAATATGTCCCCTAGAGCAAGGGACATAAGGAAAAAATACACAAAAAGGACCTCATGCAAAAAGCTTCTGCATGGCTAGAGAAAACAGCATTAAAATGAAAACAGAACCAACCATATGGGAAAACATATTTGCAAATGATACCTTGGACAAGGGTTTGATCTCCAAAATATATAAAGAACTCACAGGATTTCTTCAGGAAGACAAACAACCCAATTAAAAAATAGGCAAAGGACTTGAACAGGCACTTCTCCAAGGAGGACATACAAAGGGCCCAGAGACATATGAAAGATGCTCAATATCACTAGCCATCAGAGAGATGCAAATTAAAACCACAGTGAGATACCATTTCACACCACTGAGAATGGCCATCATAAACAAATCAACAAACAAGTACTGGAGAGGATTTGAAGAAAAGGGAACCCTAGTGCACTGTTGGTGGGAAAGCAGACTGGTTCAGCCACTGTTGAAAACAGTGTGGAATTTCCTCATAAAACTAAAAATGGAACTGCCTTTTGACCCAGCAATACCACAGCTCGGATTATACCCTAAGGATCCTGAAACACCAATTCAAAAGAATCTATGTTCCCCAAAGTTTATAGCAGCACAATTTACAATAGCCAAGTGCTGGAAGCAAGCCAGGTGCGCATCAGTAAATGAGTGGATCAAACAAGTGTCATACATTTACACAATGGACTATTACACAGAAAGAAAGAAGGAGCTCCTATCCTTTACAACAGCATGGATGGAACTGGAGAGCATTATGCTAAGTGAAGTATTCCAGGTGGCGAAAGAAAAATACCATATGATCTCACCTATAAGTGGAACCTAATCAACAAAACAAATAAGTAAGCAAAATATAACTAGAGATATTGAAATAAGAACAAAGTGACAGTAATCAGACAGGAGAGGGGAGATGGGTAGTAAGGGATAATATGGGAAGGGCCGTCAAGGAATATGTATAAATGACACATGGACAAAGCCAAAGGGGGTAGGTTTGAGGGTGGGAGGCAGGGATGGGTAGTGGGTGGAGCGTGCTCTGGTGAAAATGGGGAAAAAGACAGACATTAAAACAAACAACATTTTATGTATAATAGGTACTAGAAGAGATTCAGGTATAGGAAGCATATGAAGAAATCCATCAACTTGATCAAAGGGTAAAGCCCTTGTTCTCAAATAGCTTATAATCTTGAAGAGTCCAAGTACATACATATGAAAAACATTGTAAAATTATAACACATTATGTGAACAAATGTCAAGAATTAAATACCACAGGAATCCAGAGTAAAATACTGTAAACTATTGTCAACAGGAGACGTATTACACTAAATACTTAAGCATCCCAGATGGATACAATTTAGATAGGCAGATGGAATGCATAAAATCATTATAGAAGAAGTGGAATGACATTATCAAGTCATGGAGGAGGAAATAAGTATGGCTTATGGGGGGAATAGTGAAGCCACAGGCTTGGCTAAAGCATAGGGTTTGTGTTATGATAAATGAAAAATAAAGCTGGATTGGGAGGGTGGGATCAGTTGGCACAGAGGCTGGAATTCCAGGCTGAAGAATGTGGACTTGAGATGAAAAATGTTTTAGAATGTTGAGAGAAATCAGGAGTTATTCCTGGCACAATATTGAGTCCTATGCATACCTGTACTTTGGATGGGAATTATAGTAGCAAAACCATCTTGCAGGTAATGTAGATGGATCAACCTTGCCAGGAAGCTTCCTCCATTTAAGACACTCATCACACTGTACCCACGTCTGGTCAGGAATCTTCCTGAACGAAGGAAAACAGAAGTATCACTGTGTGCGCCCTAGCTTTGTACTGTGTCTTACATTAGAAAGGCACACCCAAAAGTGAAATAACACTATTTTATATATGAAATGTGTTATAACTATTATAGTCTAGGTGTCTAAAATGTATACATCTTGAACTTCATAGAAAAAAATGATAGAACTATGCCAGGTATGGATATGAAAAGTAGTAAAAATATTAATATGGTGAGCTACCAGTATTTATGGAGGTCAATAATATTTATCCTAGAATCTCTTGATCTAAGTAAGCAAGCAAGAAGATAATTTTAACTCTAAAATTAATTAACAAAAAATTTATGTGTGTATGTGTATAATATATATCTCTAAGAAATAGAACCCACAGAATCATTTTATTTGATTCTATGCAATCCTGTGACAAGTTTAAAATGCAATTGTGGGAGTCATGGAAGAATCATCATCAAAACTTTTCCCTCTCCATTTCCCTACAGAATCCCTTTTTTTCCTTTCAAAAGTAGTCTTTGTGTATACTTTAATCAAAATTTTATTATGTTGATATTCTTAAAGTTAATCTTTAAAAGTAATATAAATTTGATTAAATTTTATAACTAGAAATAGTGGCTCCAGCCCAACAATTGGGTTAAATTATTAAAATAAATTCTTCCAGAGTTCTACTCTTAATACACATACCCTCTCCCACTCCCCACCCTTGCCTAGGAAGCATATCCAGTCACCTTCACCTTAAAGAAAATTTGTTTCTCTGTGAAAGAAGCTGGTCCATGTATAATAAAAACAGTCAGCATCAAAGGTGTGAAAGGAGTGGAAAGGGGGAAGGCTGGAGAAAAGACACAGAAAGAGGGTAGCAGGGAACCTAGGACCAATTTGAAAAACATAATTAAGCCTAGGGCCGGTTCTGTGTGTTACATTTATATTGCTCTTATACTAGATATATCAATAGAATGCTGTGATTTTTTATGTCTTATTCAATATGTTTCTTATCTTTATAGTCTTTTTTTCCTAAATTTAATAGTAGTATCAGCTCACTATAGAAAAAGCTATAAAATACAGAAAAGTATAAAAAGAAAAGACACTCATAATTCTGCCACTCAAATACAATATCCTCTTCTTGTTTAAAACTGTTTTAACAGAGAATTCATACATATTTTGGGGTATACAGCTTCCTATCTCATAGCTCCAGGCTGCTCCAGCCTTGCAACTGCTAAACTCTAAGCTCAGGCCTGACCTCTGGTGTCTCTATATTTCTATAAAGCCACTGTTTTGTTCAAAGCCAGAGTAGCAAAAAGCAGTTTCAGCAGTAGTGGGAGGTAAAAAGAAAGGTCGTATTAGCTTTGGTTTTACATGCACATGTACAGAGGAGTCTTTGGCAGAAGCATGTCAATATTACACTCTTGAGGACAAATATTAAAGTCAGAAACTCCCTGCCTCAGATTACATGCAGACCATAGTAGATACTTCTATCAAGGCAGACAAGAAAGGCTTTTTAGCTTGTGTTAGCGATAAATAGGTAGTTGAAGGGGCTACACCATATTACCCTCATTGCACTGTTTCAGAAAGGCATCATGGATAGTGGGTTTTGGAACTGAACTGCCTATATTTGAACCTTAGCTCTGCCCCTTTATACCTGTCTAATCCTCAGCAAGTTACCTAAGCTCTCAGTGTATCACTGTCTACATTTGCAAAGAAGAAATAATCTCTATCTCATACAGTTATTTGATGAGCCAATACATGTAAATACAAGTAAAGAATTTAGAACAGTGCCTGGTATATAAGTAAGTAGTCAATAAAGAATAATGATTATTACAATTCGGCTTCCAGCAAAATTTCATAACATACATATATACATTCCAGCAATATACAAACATCTGTTTTATTGAATTAATCATTGCTGATTTGAAAGAGCAAAAAATATCATCTTATCTTAATTTTCATGTCTTTGAAAACCATGGAAGTTGGATATGAATAAGATATTTAGAATAAGATGGTGATATTCATAAAGCAATTAGGTTGTATTTGAAACAAAATGTTATATCATAGCTTTTCTTGATAATTTTCATTAAAAATAAACACGGGTGGGTACCTACATCAAAATGCACTTTTAACACCCAAATCTCTGCCTTAATGATGGTATAACTGACTACATATGTGAATTACACATTCTATATTAATCCTCTCTTTATGTTCTTTCCCCAGTCTACTGGGGCAGTTCATCTTGATGCATAGTTCTGTGTGTTATTCCCTATCTTAGATTTAATAAATTCTACCTTTTTTCTGATATGCCGGATTTTCTACTTCTGCTGTCAAATTCCATGGTACAGTTCCAACAATGTCCTCTAGGAATAAAGAGAAGGAAAGTTTGCTAACATTTCTGAATACCTACTATATGCCAGGTGCTGTGCTAAAAATGTTTTAACATCTAATTTATTGTACTCAGAGAGGTGAAGTGACTTACCCAAACTTGCCCAACTATTAAGAAGCAGAACCAGATTTCCAACCTAGGAGTACCTGACTTAAATGGCCATCATGGTCTATATCATATTGTCTATAGCATAAACTGAACATACTAAATTCTTCATATTTATAATCCAAACCACACAAGTCTTAAACCAGAATGAAGAGGTCTAGAGAATAATAAAATTAGTACCTGTGATTTCCCAGTTTGAGTTAACTAAACTTTCTTAAGTGAAGAGAACCATCTTATTCTTGTTCTTTCCATTTGCTCTATGGACATTACCCTTAATACTTTTACATTCTATAATTGCTACTCACGGTATTGTCCTGGCTATGGCTGAGGTCTCAAAATTCTCTTTGGAAGTCTTTTCCTTCCAATAAGCATTGAGCTTCTGGGCAAGGGCTTTTATGGTCAACCTGAAAGAAAAAGCAAGAAGAAGCATGTCAATAGTGAGAATTTATTGAACAACTTTGTGACTTATGAGATACTCCCATCTAAAAGAAGCCAAAAATTCAGGTTTAAACAACTACATTTATAGCAACTAGAATGGGAATCCACTACCATTCAAATTACATGTCAAAATGACAGTCAGAATGCTGAATAGTCACTTTGATTAAAAAGGTAAAATGGTCAAAAGTCCTAAAAAGTACCATGTTCTCCAAATTTTCGAGGTTTTTGGAATCACAGGGGAGTGAGGAGTTGACATTAGAGAAATAAAGGACTAAATTTCAGAGACAGGAGAGAGCCAAACACTGATATGTTATTTGATTGTCATGTGACTACATGTAAACTATTCAGGACCAAGCTGAAAGTCATAGGATCAAAAACTACATCTTATCTATTACAAGTCAGTCAAATATTAATTTTTAAATGTCCATACAGTTCCTCTTCATGCAAATGCTGATCAGAGCAGTTATAGCACCAATGGGCAACAAAGTCCTCTTCAACCTTCTACTACATAGCTGTTGGTGGAAGCTATACCCCAGTTTTGGCTGTACTCTTTCTCCTTTAGCTCTCTTCCCAAATTAACAACAGCAGACCCAGGGTCAAAAACATAATGTATATAAAGTCAAAACCAGAACTTTACTTTTAAAAACTGTCAATTTCCAATGACTAACTCTTATTTAATTCTACAACCCAGATTTATAACTTCCATGTACAACTGTACACACATGAAATATTACTCAATTAGTATTTTAAAATCTCCTGACTCTCTGGATTGTTTCCCAAGGTTTTTATAGACCTGTTCTTTCCATAATAGGAATTCTTCCTTACCCCCCAACCCCTTACTTATATTAAATTAGATTCTGACTACACGGAGAAGATCAAGGTTATTATACATGAGCTCCCCTTTTCCCCTCCAATGAAATAATATTCCTACCTCTATGTTTATATCTTTACCTCAAGCCACAGATAAAGAACTGTTCCTTGTTTTATATTAATATTCTACTTTAAATCTACTTAAAAATAAATTAGACAAGATTCTGGGAAGATGGTGAAGTCAAAAGACCAAGAATTTTACTCTCCACCTGGACAACTGCACTGCCTGACTCTATCTGATGTAATTATTTGGAACTGTGGAGTCTATTGAAGGATTGAAACTTCCAAGGGAAGGCTTGGATGGTAAATTGTAAAATTTTAGCTCTCAGCACACCATCCCTTGCCCCAGCCCCATGACAGGCAGCTGTCCTAACAGCAGCTTGCAGGAGCTAGGGTGGGGCAAAAAGAACTCTGTCCTTCAGATATCAGGGATCTGTGCTCTGATAGCTGTGTGCTGTTTCTGATCACAGGCTCGTGTAATCCCCATGGTAACCACAAAGAAAAGAGCTATAAAACATGCACAAAAGGAAATGAGAAGATTTAAATGTTTAATCATAAAAAAATCAACTGAACACAGAAGAAGACAGTAATGCAGGAAACGAGGATCACATCTATAAAGCGTATAGAAAACAAAAAGTAAAATAACAGAAGTACCTCATTATCAGTAATTACATGTAAATAGATTAAACTCTCCAAACAAAACACAGAGATTGGTGGAATGAATAAAAAAAAACATGATCCAAATATATGCTATCTACAGGAGACTAACCTTATTATTTTTATTTTTTTTCTTTTATTGATTCCAGAGAAAGGGGAAAGGAGGGAGAAAGAGGAGAGAAAATGTGAGAGAGAAACATCAATTGGTTGACTTGTATATGCATCCCAAATGGGTCCTGAACTTGCAATCTAGGCATGTGCCCTGACCTGGAATCAACCCCCCAACCTTTCGGTTTGTGGGATGATGCCCAACCAACTGAGCCACACCAGCCAGGGATACAACAGACTAATTTTAGATGCAAAGGCATAAATAGGTAGAAAGTGAAAGGATGAAAAAGAATAGTCCATGTAAATAGTAACTCAAAGACAGCAAGGATGGCTATACTAATACATATTAGACAAAAGGAAGTAGTACCTCCCCTTATTTGTAGTTTTGCTTTCCACAGTTTTAGTTACTCACAGTCAAATGTGGTCCAAAAATATTAAATGAAAAATTCAAGAAGTAAACAATTTATAAATTTTAAATTGTATACTGTTCTGAGTAGTGGGATGAAATCATGCACTGTCCAGCTCCATCCTACCAAGGACATGAATCTTCCCTTTGTCCAGCAATCAGTATATCTACACTGTATGTATAGTACAATAAGATATTTTGAGAGAGACCACATCCATATAACTTTTATTATAGTATACTGTGATAACTGTTCTATTTTATTATTATTAATCTTTTTCTGTGCCTAATTTATAAATTAAACTTTATCATAGGTATGTGAGTATAGGAAAAAAAAACAGTATTTATAGGCTTCTGTACTATTCATGGTTTCAGGCATCCATTGGGGGTTTTGGAACATATACTCCATGGTTAATGGGGAACTACTGTAGAAAGTATATCATGATAGCTAAAACATGGAAGCAACCCAAACGTCCATTGATGGTTGAATGGAAAAGCAAAATGTAGTGTGTATGTATGTATGTGTATGTGTATACACACACACACAAATGAAATATTATTCAGTCTTAAAAGGGGATGGAAATTCTGATACACGCTTCAACATGGATGAAGCTTGAGGACATTATGCTTGGTGAAATAAGCCAGTCACAACAAGGCAAATATTGTATGATTTAACTTATATGAGGTATTCAGAATAGTCAAAATCACAGAAACAGAAAGTAGAGTGGTGGTTGCCAGGAGCTGGTGGTGGGGCGTGGGTAATTATTGTTGCATGGGTATAAAGTTTCATTTTGCAAGATGAAAAGAGTTCTGGAGATGGATGGTAGTGACAGTTGCTTAACAATATGAATGTACATAATATCATTGAACTGTATACTTATGAATAGTTAAACCCTGACTGGTGTGGCTCAGTTGGTTGGGTGTTGTCCTGCAAAGTGAAGGGTTGCCAGTTCAATTTCCAGTCAGGGTAAATGCCTGGGTTGTGATTTTGGTCTCTGGTCAGGTAATATATGAGAAGCAACCAATCAATGTTTCTCCCTCACATCAATGTTTCTCTCCTTCTTTTCCCCTCCCTCCCTTCTCTCTAAAAATAAATAAATAAAATCTCTTTTTAAAAAAAGGAATGGTTAAGATGGTCATGTTATGTGTATTTTGCCACAACCAAAAAAAAATTTGAAAAAAAGTAAGTAGATGTTTGGTTGCCGGAGGTTTAAGAGAAGGAGAAATGTGGAGTGACTGCTAATGAACAAGGGATTTATTTGGGAGGTTATTAAAATGTATTGCCATTTCCCATATCCCATTATCAATAAATTTCCAAAATTTTCTGATTTTTTTAATAGAATTTACCATATATTTCATTTTACACAGCTACTTTTATTTCAGACATTCACCTCACACCTAGATTACTCTAGTAACCTTTAATACACCTTACACCATTGTCAGATTTATCAACTGATGTAGTCTGTGTAAAGCACTGTATAAACCATAAAGCTATACATAAGTATAATATACACTTGACCCTTGAACAATGTGGGCTTCAACTGTGAAGGTCCACTTCAAATCCACACTGTTCAAAATCCATATATAAGTGGACCTGCAAAGTTCAAACCTGCATTGTTCAAAGGCCAACTGTAACTTTGATCTGTAGGTGGGAATTTGTATATCTGGAGGGCCAACTTAAGTTGTATGCAGGTTCTCAACTTCATGGGTGGTCTGGGCTTCTAAACCCCTCATAGTTTAAGTGTTGACTGTATTAGATTCTTAAGATAGCATTTCATCCACTCCCCTATTTAAGAACATACAATGAATTCTTATTGCCTAAGGCATCAACCACTCTACCTTCTGTCCCTCTAAAACAGAAATACTCAAACCTTCTAGGTTCATGGCACCCTTAATGTCTCAAGTTTTTCATGGCACTCTCAAGTGAAAATAAATATGTACTATTTCAATTTATTACATAGTCCAGAATAAACAATTTAGTAAGTATTTATCAATTCAAATTTAGAACCCATTTGAAAAAAATACATATAAGTTAGAAAAAGATTTCTCTTTTATTCTTAACCACAATTATCTACTAATGGGATGTGTATGCCTATTGGGTAATGTACATCTCAAACCTTGGGATCAAACTGGACACAGGTTCCCTCATTTCATAGTCATGTATTGTCATGTATTATTGTATTTTTCAGACTATAAGATGCACCTTCTCCCAAAATTTGGGAGGAATAATGGTTGTTAATGCTGCTGTTGAGTTCTCTTTACATCGACATTGGTGAAATATTATGTTATTTGTTATTAAATACTGTACCACGTTTTTTGTTTCAAAATTTTTTTCCCTATTTTCCTCCTCTAAAACCTAGGTGTGCCTTATGGTCCAAAAAATATGGTACTTGCTTCGTCTCACAGCAACTGCTGAAAGCCCAGGTTCACAAACATATGGTGTAATCAAAAGAAATACGGCAGATTTTGGTACTTGAAAGTTGGGGCACTGCTATAGCAAATACCTAAAAATGTGGGAGTTACTTTAGAAATGGACAGTGGGCAGAGGGTGGAAGAATTTGAGGCTCTGAAGGAAGTGAGGATCATGGTAGAAAAAAACACAAATTCCCTTAGATAATATCAAAATTATTGTAAACAGACTGTTAGTACAATTACATATGTTAAAGGTGTTGCTTGTCAAGGCTCAGAGAGAAATGAGGAATGTGTTGATGGAAATCTTGAGGAAAGGTGATAGTGGCAGAAAGCTTAGCAGAGTTGTGTCCCAGAGTCATACAGAAAGCAGAACTTACAAGTGCTGAAACATTTGGCTGAGATTTCCAAGCAAAGTGTTGAAAGTGTGGCCTGGTGTCTTCTTGATGTTTATGTAAAGTGTGAGATGCAAGAAATAAACTTAGGGAACAACTGTCATATTTTGCCATATATAATGAGTACGTTTTTTGCCCAAATTTTTTAGGAAAAAATGAGGATGTGCATTGATACATGGGTAGTAATAATTTTGTATCTATACAAATGCTTTTAATCCTTATATTTATGCTTATGCATTAAAAGCACAACTCTAGAAAGCAATAACAATATCTGTATGCAAAATAATAGTGTAGAATATGATAATTGTTTCATTCCTAAATATAAATAAATAAATAATTGAGTGAAAAAATTATAACAAAACATTTTTTCCCTGAAAGTTTGGGCCAAAAGTGTGGGTATTCATTATACAGGGGATTGCATTATACATAGCAAAATATGGTACTCAACAAAAAGGAGTCAGGACTTAATGAGTGTGGAAATTTTCAGCCTATTCAGACTGTAAAAAATGCTAAAATTTGAGATTCACTATCAGGAAAGTATGCTCTAGGGAAAAAGACAAGGCTGTGACTGGACAGCCTTTTGCTAATACTCCAGAAAGATCAAAGGCCAGAGTATTCAGTCACACAAAAAGCTCTTTTTTCAAAAGATTAAGCATGTAACTCAAATCTCCAGAGCAACCCCAGTGCAACTAGAAAAAAAATAAGATTATTTAGGAAAAACCTATCAGAAACCCCTTGTGTGATGGAGTGAACATACACAACATACCTATGAGACCCACAAGGTTCTAGTGAATGGCATACTAGCACAAAAGCTGCTAGATCTGACTGAAAGGGATGAAAAGAGCATAAAATGAAAGAAGGCTACAGTCAGGAAACAGGCTGATGAAACATATCAGCTATAAATACATGCTACCCTTCATGAAAAATGAATGATGATGCTGAAGGTGGAGCCATCAGCCCAGAAATCTAGAGGGTGGAGGTGAAAGCTCCAGAACATTCCTCCAAGTCCTTGAAATTTAATGGAGTTAACTTGGCTAGATTTTGAAATTGTCTGGGACCAGAGATTCCTTTTTCCTTCAATTTTCTCCCCACTTGAACAAGAATACCTATACCTGGTATCCTATGCCTGTCCCTCCATTGTATTTTGGGAGCAAAATATAAAAATTAAAAAGACACGCTCATAGATGGAGAGGGATATTACTCCATGATGCATCAGATTCAGAGAATCGTCCATACCTCATTTAGATTATGAGATTTTGGAATTTTGAACAGATGACATTGAGAGTTCAGACTTTGAGTTGTAGTAGTTGAGACTTTGGGGAATGTTGGCATGGGGTGTATTTTGCATGAGATATTAGGGGGGCAGAGGGTGAAATATGGTAGGCAGAATAAGGGTCCTTCGATGACATTTAATCCCTGAAATCCACAAATATATTAGGTTACATAGAAAGAGGAAATTAAGATTGCCGATGAAATCGAGGTTACTCATTAGTTGGCCTTAAAATGGAGAGATTATATAGAATTGTCATGTAATCACAAGGGTCCTTAAAAGTGGAAGAGTGTGGCAGAGAGTCAGAATCACAGATATGATGACAGAAGCAAGGTCACTGGAGTCATGCGATGTGAGAATAACTCAGCCTACCACTGCAGGCTTTGAAGACGGAGGAAGAGGGCTATGGGTTAAAAAATACCAGCAGCCTCAAGAAGCTGAAAAAGGCAAAGAGATACATTCTCTCCTAACCTTCAGAATGAAATGCAGCCTTGCCAACACCTTGATTTTAGAGTAATGGGATCTGTGTTGGACTTTTAACATACAGAACTCTAAGATAAAATCAATGTTGTCTTAAGCCACTAAGTTTGTCGTAATTGTTATGACAGCAATAGAAAACAATTTCTATTGTTTATAAACAGAAGTCAAATATCACTGCATTTCCCTCAAAAAATTAAAATATCTTATGGCTCCACTGCAAGTTCATTATGTACAGCTCAGCACATAGTTTAGAGACTGGCTCTAGCACAGGGGTCAGCAAACTACAGCCTGTGGCCCTTATCCAGGCCACCGCCTGTTTTTGCCTGTGGATGCTTTCATACTGCAGCAGAATTGAGTAGTTGTGACAGAGGCCACATAGCCTACAAAGCCTAAAATATTTACCTCCTGTCCCTTCACAGGAAAAGTTTACCAATGCATGCTCTAAAATATGGCCCTACTCTATCCATTTGCCTTTATTTCCCTCACTTCCAGTTGTATCCCTTTACTCATACTCCCCATATTTTTACCATTCTGAATTCATGTCACTACCTTAGCTCATGCTATAATTCCATCCTGGAGTTCTCTTCCCTCCTTGTCTAAATCCTGTGTCCTTCAAGGAAAATCTTAAGTCATACTTTCTACCTAAAACCTTCCCTATCTCTTTTCTCAGGACATTATTCCTACACCATACCACTTAGGTTTTGATTGATCAAACAGCCATTTTATTACTCTCTAAATTGTTTCATGTATGTGATAATCCACTATTACATATAGACTATAACTCCTCAAGGACAGGAACCATACCTTTTTTAAAATTACTTTATTGTTGTTCAATTACAGTTGTCTGCATTTTCTCCCCCCACTCCCTCCCACGCCAGCCGAACCCATCTCTGTCCCTAGCTCCCACCTTCCCCCTTGGTTTTGTCCATGTGTCCTTTATAGTAGTTCCTTTTTTTAATTGTTGTTCAAGTACAGTTGTCTCCATTTTCACCCCACCACCGCCCTGCTCCCCACCCATCCCCTCCCTCCTCTGTCAAACCTACCCCCTATGGCTTTGTCCATGTGTCCTTTATACATGTTCTTTGATGTACTTTCCCCTAATTCTTCAGAAAATTCCACAAAGCCCAGCCACTGTGCCATGCAAAACTGGGGTACTCAATACGTGTTGACTGAACTTTTAAAAATCCTCACCTGAGGATATGTTTATTGATTATAGAGAGAAAGGAGAGGGGTGAAGGAGAGCGGGGACAGAGAAGGGACAGAGAGAGACACACACACATTGATCAGTTGCCTCCTGAACACACCTCAACCAGGGAGCAAACCTGCAACCTTTTGGTGCACAGGATGATGCTCCCAACTGATCCACCTGGCCAGGTTTGACTGTACTTGTGAAGCTGAAATTTACTCTAATAATGTTGTAAGTTTGAGCCCTGATAGTTGCTGTTGAAATCTGATATCCACAACTATTAAAACTGATATTATAGCTGATTTATTTAAAGACATTCCAGCAGTATGATGGTTATCTCTGTTGCTATTTTCAGTTCTCACATCTATCATACTCTTAGGATAAATTTGTGATAGCAGACAACCTTCTTTAATGCTCCAATCAAATTTCCTTATTTTTTTAAAAGATTTTATTTATTTTATGTTTAGAGGGGAAGGGAAGGAGAGAAGGAGAGAAACATCAATGTATGGTTGCCTCTCATGAGTCCCCTGCTGGGAACTGGCCTGCAACCCAGGCATGTGCCCCAACTGGGAATCGAACCACAATACTCTGGTTCGCAGGACCATGCTCAATCCACTGAGCTACACCATCCGGGAAATTTCCTTATTTTTAAAATGAACACCTTTTCATTTTATATAAAATATATTGAGTAAAAACGGAAATTGATGCAAGAAATGGAACAGGAGTTACATAAATTTTTATCCTCAAAAGATTCTATATGCAGAATAGTATACTAGTTTTCTGTTTTTAATAAAATGTGTAGCGGATTATTAAGCTACTTAAGCCAGAAATTCTATATGTTTAACTAAATAAACCTACTGTGGATGAACTACATCTGGATCCCCTGCAATCACTACAAACTCTTACTGAAATAAACATCACAAACCAAGGGTCTAAAACTTCTAAAATTTAAAAAGTACATTGGGTTTGACACAGGTGATATAAGAAATATGAGTAGTGCCCTGGCTGGGTTGCTCAGTTGTTGGAGCATCATCGCATACACCAAAGGGCTGTGTGCATTTGATTCCCAATCAGGGCACATACCTAGGTTGTGGGTTCAATCCCTGGTCTGGCCACACACAGGAGGCAAGGAACTGATTGATGTTTCTCACATCGATGTTTCTCTCTCTCTCTCTCTTTCTCTCTCTCTCTTTCTAAAATCAATAAATATATCCTTGGATGAAGTTTAAAAAAATTTTAAGGAAGATGTTAAGTAAGTTTTGATATCTTAACAGTTGGATTTCAAAAATCACAACTACTTGCTTAATCACCAGAAAGTCACTATTCCTTTTACTGAAAAGAAATAAAATGACTTTGACTCTGAGACACCTGTCAAACCAATATCATTTCTAAACTTTCACTCTTAAGAGTCATGTCCTAGTCAAAGATCTCCATGATGTGCCAGACTCATATATAAAAGACCATTTTACTTAAAACTGATGACACACAGTCACCATAACCACTGACCAAGAACCAATTACCCTAAAATTAATTCGGTTTGCCATCCAAATAGTTGTCTGCTAGTCAAGCACTAATCTTGAAATTCTTACGGTTCCACATAAATTAAGGTACAAGACTTATCTAATTTTTAACAGTTTGGGGCATGCACAAACACACAAAAAAGGAGATTTGGGGAATTACTTTTCCCACATTTAAGAAAAAACTGCTACTGAGACTTCAAGGAAAACAAACACGGCACCTCATACCTTATTTCTCCATACTCCTAGAATACCACATGCTCTTTCATGTCTTTGTATATACTTCCCTTTGCCTAGAATGCCCTATTTGTCCACCTAGAAAACTCCAATTTTCCTTAAAATTTAGGCTCAAATATAATCTGCTTTTTGAAGACTTCTTCAACTCCTATAGAAATATTTAAAGGTTCTTCCTATTTTGCATATATTCCCCCATTAAAGCAATTATTTTATAGGCATTTAACTTTCTTATTTGCATGTACTTCATCCCATTTGTTCATAGACATCAAGGATTCTTCTTTCATTATTATGTCCCTAGTACACGGCACACAGGAGATATCTCAAACTATATGATGAATGAACTTTGAACAAATGAATGACTCATTCCTTCCCCAAAGTTTTAAAACAAACTATTATATCCTGGCTTCAACAACTCCTTTCTTGGTCTCCTAAAAACATCCTTGCTGGCTTGGCCTCAATGCCCAGTCCTTTCTCATTCTTACCTACTGTGTTACCTATTAAATCTAGATCCTTCCATGAGAACATACATGTCTTTCCTGCTGCTCCATTAGTTTCCTCTCAATCTACTCACTGGCTTCAAGACAATGTTTTAGAACAAACTTCAAACTGCTGCTTTTCCCTTGATTATATTCAATAACTTCAGATCCACTCATCTCTTTTCAGTAAAATAAGCAGAACAGAAACAAAGTCATAGATACAGAGAATGTTTTGATGATTGCCAGATGGGAGGGGGTCAGTAGGATGGGTGAAAAAGGTGAAGTGATTAAGAAAGAGAGATTGGTAGTTACACAATAGTAATGCAAATGTAAAGTATAGCATAGGGAATAGAGTACCCAAAGAATATATACGCATGATCCATGGACATGGACAATGGTGTTGGGATTGCCTGAGGGAGTGGGGAGAGAGGGAAAAGAGTAGAGGGGGCAAAAGGGGTAAAACTGGGACAACTGTAATACCATAAATAATAAAATACAATTTAAAAACATAAAATAAAAATCTAATGAACAAAATAAACTAAAACAAAATAGAAACAGACTCATAGATAGAGAACAGACTGAAAGCTGTCAGAGGGGAGGAGCATTGGGGCTGAGTGAAAAAGGTGAAGGCATTAAGCAAAAAAAGAAAAACCTTATCGACTTGACTTTGGGTGGTGAACACACAATACAATATATATGATGTATTTTTTAAAAAACATAATTTCAAGGCTCTTTGTTTTGCCAGAAGTATTTTACTAAATGACTTCTATGCTCTTTATACAATTTTTAAAGGTAAGGTTTATCTCAATTGAGCTCCATATATCATGTATCATTAAGGTTTAATATAAAAATCAAAACATTTTTTCTCTCATCCTAGAAAATAGATTTGAAGAAATTCTCAGTTAATTTATCTATCTGGGTTATAGAGATGCTTTTAGAGGTTTCATAGAACAGAATCATATCTATTGTCATAATCATAATCATTTCTGAACAAACTATCAGAAATCCCTCAGGTTGAGAATGACTCACCGGTACTCCTTGGTGTACTCAAAGTCTTGTTTGTTGTACGCAGGTTTTAAGAAATTGCACTCAATGACTCCAATTACTCCAACACCTTCTCCATGAGTTGGCTTAGAAAAAATATTAATTTAAACACTCAAATTACTGTTGACTACCTGGATGTATTTCCTTTTGATTCCAAACAATAACAGAAAGGTTATATAACATTTATGGGCAAAGTAAGACCAGCAAGGTCTAGAGAAACACTCAGAATATACTTCAATAGACAGCAAATATTACATTGAACTGGAACCTCTGGCGAATTCTAGGGCAAGATTTTCAAACTATGATCTAAAGATATGCTAAGATTTTCCAAGTATTAATAACCATCTCTACTTCTTTAACACTACCTCCATTTTCAACTGTTTTATATTCTGGGATTGCCATAAGATTTCGTTTGAACAAAAAGTGATACAGCTAAAAAAATCAAAGTTATACACTACTGTTTTAGAGTACTGAAACCAAATTTCACCTCAAAATATTTTAAGGATGCTACATCACCACCACACTCTAATAAAATAAATAATTTTCATATATGTAGGCCACCAACCTACTAAAGTGAGTCAGATGTGAAGGGTTATTAATTACAAGTTGATACAAGACATTTGGGGGTTGAAAATCTTTTCTTAAAATTCTTTAATGAAAGGAACTAAGTATAATTAGACTAGCACACAAACATGAGTCGTGTGGAGATGATATAACAAGGAAAATCAACATAGGCTGAAAACTAGATATTCTGGGTCTAATATAAGTTTGTTCTACTGTGTAATATAAAGCACTTTAACATTTTTGTGCTTCAGCAATCTTATCTGTAAAATAGCAATGAATGGAATATTTGTGGATATTTCCACTTCAAATTGTCATTAAAACATTAAATATGAACAGTAAAAAGATAGCAAACTCACAGCTATTAAGAACCACACCTAAAACAAAAGCAAACTAAGCAAACAACTAGAACAGGAACAGAGCCACAGAAATGGAGATCACATGGAGGATTAGCAACAGGGGAGTGAGAGGAGGAAAGAAGGGGAAAAGGTACAGGGAATAAGTAGCATAGAAAACTACCTAGGTAGGTAGAAAATAGATAGGGGGGAGGGCAAGAATAGTATGGGAAATGTAGAAGCTAAAAATCTTATGACACATGGACATAAACTAAAGGGGGGATGGTGGGGAAGGGGGCGTGCAGGGTGGAGGGGAATGAAGGGGGAATGGGACAACTGTAATGGCATAATCAATAAAATATATTTTAAAACATTAAAGATGATGGTAATATTTGTATGGTTCAGTTTATAAAGTATTTTTATATAATTTATCCAATTTAAATCTCTCAACTGTGTAAACTCTAAGGTAGGAAGAACAGGTAAAATTATTACTGCTGTTCCCACTTTACAGGTAAGAAATTGAGCCTCAGAGAAATTAGGTGATTTAGCCTAGGTTGCACAGCTTTTAAGTACAGAAGCCAGGAATCAAATCCTGGCCATCAACCACTAAATTTTATGCATCTCTCACTATGCTTTATTGTCTCCTCAAGAAAATATAAAAAGCTACCACTAATAAACTTACACAGGACAGAGTTGCTGGTGTTTTGATTCTCTTATTAACAGCTACCTAGAAAATGCATGCAGTAAAGTTTCCATGTTGACTGATATCTATGGAGAATGAAAAGCAGATTTCTTCAACACAAGATGGTTCACTGGTAACATAAACTTCTACGGTAAGATTTAACCACCAACATAAGATAGGAGAAAAAGTCATTAATGACTTAATCCCCTTTGCAAATTTTAAATCCTCTTCCTATTGTTTTCAGCCTTCTGTGACAAAAAAACAAACAACAAAAAAAACGTTAATCACTCACCTTCACCTGGCATCCCACCTTCTCAAAGGACTTTATGAGCCGGTTGTTGTGATACATCATTACTCCAAATTGGTTATTATTCTTGCAAGAGAAGCCAAAAGTTATTTTCACCTGCTTATTCTGAGAAGAAAATCATTAAGGAGACAAATGCCCACAGCTTTCTCAGAAAAAAAAATTTGCATTCTATTATAACAAAGAACATCCAATATAAATTGGAACAACCTTTCTAGGGGGAATTTTAAAAGCCTGTAGTAATAGTTTTTTTGAAATACTCTTTTGAAAAAAAGATTTTATTTATTTATTTTTACAGAGAAGGAAAAAGGAGGGAGAGAAACATCAATGTGTGGTGGCCTCTTACGCTCCCCACACCGGGGACCAGGCTGCAGCCCAGGCATGTGTCCTGACTGGGAATCAAACTGGCGACCCTTTGGTTTGCAGGCCAGTGCTCAGTCCACTGAGCCACACCAGCCACCACAAAAAATTAACATTTTTAATATAAAGATTGTTAAATACTTTATTTCTATGGTATACTTTTATAATTCTTAATTATGGAGAGAGAGTAAACTGGGGTAAGGAAAGTCCTCAAATTAAGACAAGAAGAGAGAAGAGGCCTTTGATAGCTGGGGAATAAATAAATCAGCGTTAGTGATCTTGTCCCTCAGTGACCTTGGAGGAAATGTTATTAGGAGTTTCATTTTACTCATCTCTATAGTGAATTTGTTTAGCCCAAATTCTATTAGAGAAGGTAACTAGTTTAATTAGAAGGACAGCTAAAAAGAGTTAAGGTACATATAGAATGTGTGTATAGGAGTCACCCTGATAGAAACCCAGAAACCCATAAAAAATGGAAGCTGGTGACAGAAATGTGGCATATTTGAAAAATATGCAGTTGGAAAACAATTGTTTAGACTGGCTCTGTTAAACCTATGGCACCAATATCCTAACCTACATACAGTGATATAACTAATTTACCTACAGATGCTAACGGTACTATCTTTGGCTTTTATAAGCTGGGCTTGTTTAAGGCTTAAAAAAAACTTTCCTAATAGATAATGTATTATTTCCAAAAGGAGAAAATCAATCTGCTTATAGTAACAACTACGTAGCTTTTTATAAAAAGAAACAATTTCTAATTTTTGGTCAGGGGAAGAAAGACAAAGCAAGATAAATAACACTTTTGATAAACGGTGTTTCTTACTCCAAGAGCTGTGCTTATATACTAGAAAATAAATTACAACAGCAATTCTTCATAATTGCTTATGAGTTCTCAGCTGCTCAAAGGCTTTTTTTTGGCCCTAAAACTATTAACAAATATAGACCTGATCTCCATAATCTTAAGATTTTCTCAAGTATCTGAAATCTATTTTTAGTGCAATGGCAGATAGAAGTGAAAATGAGTACTTACTTCTCTGAGCGGCTGCTACTATGAGAAGTACCAGGAAATCCACATCAAACCTGTTGAAGATTTAATTTCCACTTTCCTAACTTCTATCAATGTAAGAGTGGACTTGTCATGAAGAAAATCATGCTATGTCCAAAAGATTATCAATTTCTAGACAACATTTTGCTTATTTCAATCAATGTAATATATAACAAAATTCCAATACAAATCAAATGGTGTGGACCTTAAAGCAGAGAGTCTCAAACCTGGATACCCATTAGAATCAGCTGAGAATTTAAAAATACATAATATTCCTTATTTTTTTTTAAAAAAAAAGAGATTTCAGAATCTACTGAACCAGAATCTCCAAAGTCTCAGGACCATATTATTTTAATCATGTCCAGGTGGTTTCTAAAAAATAAATAAATAAATAATAGTACATAGATCAGCATTTAACAAATGCAAAGGAAAGGCTTTTGTTTTTCTGTGCCAATGTTGAAATCTGATCCTGAAATGAAGAGGTCAACTTCATGTAGTTGTAAGGATACTGTGAAAGTAGGTGTATATATATCATATGCTACATTGGCCAGGCTCTTGGCAATCATCTGGGTAGTCACCTTCTTTTGACGCAGAAAAATTTTCATTCGTGGCTTCATATACAGAATACCACAAAATGCCTATGGAACAGTGAAGGGAAAGTTATTATACAATATTGCCAATTCTATTGATATCTCCTTAAAACATTGCTAGCAACTGAGATGTATTCTGGACAAAGATTTGGCTCAGTTTCCACACTATGTTATACTGTCAACTACCATACTGAAGTGATACTAAATCTATTCACTAAGCTGTTTTGGCGGAGGCAGTGAAAAAGAAACCTAACATAGGGCTGAAAGGTGGCCATTTTTATACAACTAAAATGAGATATTATTATATAGATTTTCATGTTACAAGAATTCTTACCTCTCATTGTTGAAGAAAAACCACTTTTACTCACCCGTAAGGAATACTCTGTTTCTGGCAGTTCAGAGTTAACACCACCAGTCTCTTTTTCTTCTGTGCCAAAGTCTGATACCAGGATGTCATATTGATCTGTATCAAAGTCCAACTCAGACTTTCCATCTTTATTTCTGGGTAAAAGAGACAAGTACCAATCTAACAAAAACTGGTTCCAAAGGACAAAAATGCACTAGGAACCCAAGAGAAAAGAAACAATATGAGCCAAAACTCACATATCTATTTCTTTCCCTGACTACCAGTGCTAAGCTACAAATCACTCAGTTTGAAGACCACACAATATTAAGGGTATCTCAAACCTAAACAAATCTGCTATGTTTCACAGAGGTGGTAATGCCAAGTACAAAAGGAAAAAAAAGGATGGTATGTGTATAAGTGATCTGACAAATCAAATGGTTGTCTGCTATCCTTGAAGCAGGACCTTATAATAGATCCCAACTTTTGGGTATTGTTGGGTAGGTCATTTTCCCTAACTGAATAAACAGATGAATCAAAACCTACTTCTTCTAATTTCAGCAATTATGGAAGGACTAATGAGATACCGAGATTTCCCCAGATCTTATTTCTTAGAAGGAAAAAAAGGTTATTATAGAAATAGCAGCCCTGGCTCGTATAGCTCAGTGGATTGAGCATGGGCCTGAGAACCAAGGGATCACAGTTCAATCCCCAGTCAGAGCACATGCCTGGGTTGCAGGCCAGTTCCCAGCAGGGGATGCATGAGAGGCAACCATATATTGATATTTCTCTCCTTCTCTCCTTCCCTTCCCCTCTAAAGATAAATAAATTTTAAAAAAGTAGCAGTAACATTTGAGATGAATGGCAATCCCTCTTCTCAACCTCATTAGTAAAGGTGATTAGAAGAAGGAGCTGCTAGGTCTATTAGGGGGCTCCCTCCCCTCCCACAGAGCCTTGCATTGCAGTCCATTCCAGGGTTTCCAGAGCACTCAAGAAAGCACTGTAGCAGGAGCAGCTCTGCCAACCCAAGGACACAACAAATGACTTTCAGTACTGGCTGAGGGCCAGAGACCACAGTACTAAGTAAAAAGCTCTTCAAGGGGGGGTGGGCAGGGCAGAGGAGAGGAAGGTGAGGGGATTTGGACAACTGTAATTGAACAACTTTTTAAAAAAGCTCTTCTGGCCCTGGCTGGTGTAGCTCAGTGGATTGAGTGCAGGCCTGCGAACCAGAGGGCCTATGGGCCTGTGAACTAGAGGATCGAGGTTTCATTCCCAGTCAGGGCACATGCCTGGGTTGCAGGCCAGCTCCCAGCAGGGGACACACGAGAGGCAAGCATACATTGATATTTCTCTCCCTTTCTCCTTCCCTTCCTCTCTAAAGATAAATAAATAAAATCTTTAATTTTTTTTTTAAAAAATAGCATATATTTGCTAGTTTTATAGAGTATTATTTATGGAATTATCATTTAAATATTATAGTAATCATATTCTTTTCATAAGGAATTTTCTTCTCATAATCCTTTTGGGTCACTTAGCTGCAGTCTATTCCCAGATCCTGGGTTATACCACTAACAACAGCCAGGGAAAAAAGTCAAGACCCATCTTTGTTTCCTGATGGGTTACAGAGAAAACATGTATCAGAACAATAGTTTCCAAAATTTGTCCTGTGGAACAGTAGTCCCCCAAAATACTCTTAAATAGGAAGGAATGGAGGAAGGAAGGAAGTAATCAAAGAAGGAAGGGAGGGACAGAGGGAGGAAAGGTAGCTTGGATGCATGAATGAAAACAATTGAAAAACAATTCCAGGCCCCCAGAGCCACCTCAAAGATCTAATGATACCTTTCTAATACTTCAGGCCTTGCAAGAGCAGAGCTGCTGTGATGGAAATGTAGCTCCTTCTTCAAGGCTGAACCAGGGCCATTATGATATGTAGCTTTTATAAAGGCCATGTCATTATAATAGTATATTCTGGATTTTTCGAGATAATCCTGATTCTTAGTACCCAACCCCACTCGAATACATACACTGAGGAGGTTTTCTATCTTTGCCCCTAACTATTCACTATCCAAAGGAAAGAGGATTTAAGAAAATTTTTTTGAAATTGGGTAATACTGCATATTATATTGCTCTTGCATATTTTCATGCATATTGAAATAACATTAGCATATTAAAGCCTCTGAGAAGTGCTGCAATAAAGCAACATGGCAAACTTTGTTCAAGCCAGCTTTTCCTGAAGTTAGGTGAACATGGAATCCTTTATTTACATAACACTTACTACTATGTAATTGAGAAACAATGTACAAAGAAAAAAGCCTACTTAATATGTTAAACCACTGAAAATACCTCATAAAAATGATCCTTTATAAGATAAATAATATTTTTGAGGTTTTCCCAATTGGACAAAGGAAGATCTAAATTAGCAATGTGTGAAAAAACCTCCTTACTTTTTTTTGTTTTTAGTTGAAAGTACTTTCTATACAAACCAGCATGGTTTTTATATAAGTTTAGCCCAGCTAAGAACAGAGGTGAAATTCTTAACTTAAAGAGAAAAATATAATATACCTCATACTCTGTTCTATTAAACATAAAAAACACCTGTTTTATATGAAAGGCTTTTAGGTTTTAGTGGACACTTAAATATATTCCATTTGACATAACTAGATTAAACAAATCACGTATTCTAGAGTATTTCTAGACTGTTTTGTTAGTGTTCAACACATGACCTGAAGCTGGCCTCATTACAGTTCAAATTTATCTACTGCAAAGGTTTTTCTACTTCTAACTCAGTTACTCTAAAGCACTAACACAGAGGTCCTTAGTTTTGAAGGTCATGCCATGCTTCGTTATCCTAATGTCTCTTTTTCATACTTTATTTTCATTGTCAAATAAGTTAAATGACTATCATTTACCTATCTCAAAACAGTGTCCATGAATATAAAATAGATATTTATAATGGATTCTAAAGATTTTAGAATAACATTGAAATGTCTTGATTATTTATGGCAATAGCCTTAGGATATTCATGTTTCCACCTTATCAAGCTCCACATTTTGCTAATAAGTACCACTATCTCACCCTGGCTGGATGGCTCAGTTGGTTGGAGTGTCATCCCATACACTAAAAGGTTGTGGGTTCAATCCCCGGTCAGGGCACATACCTAGGTTGCGGGTTCAATCCCCAGTCGGGGCGCGTATGGGAAACAACCGATCGATGTTTCTCTCTCACATCGATGGTTCTCTTTTTTCTCCCTTCCTCTCTCTCTAAAATCAATAAAAATATCCTTGGGTGAGGATTAAAAAAACTTTTTTAAAAAAAGAACCACTATCTCAAACAGAGCTGTGGCTGTAAGAAAGTTAAAAAGTATGCATTAAGATATAAATATCTAACAAAATTTAACTACTCTGCGTCTCTAAAGATTTATTAAAGTATACTTTATCATACTACCTTTGCTTAACAGAATCTTTCACCCATGAAGTACTTTACCTGCGGATATTCCAAATAATAACACGAGTGCCTTTTTTGCCTGGGATGGCATCAAACTGAGACAGGAGGTCATTTTCACTGTTGAAAATTGAATAGTTCAAGATGGCTTCTAGGCTGGGCAAGGAATCCTCAGTAATAATCATTTTTTGTAAAATCAAATACAGTCAAAGAAAAAATAATACTTTAAGAGAATGCTATTAGTTAGAAAGATCTGCCTTTTGAGTTGCATGTTTAGATAAAAACAGACACAGAGATATAAAACATGGGCATTACTGCTACAGAAGAAAAAGGCAAAATGAAAAAAGGTTATAGAAACAAATACAAAAATTACTTACGCCTGCAGAATATAGCTTAAAAGATACAATGTAAAAAAAGACAGTTCTATATTTAAAAAATAAATCAAAGGCTGAACTTTTAGACTCTTTGGAAGCAATAAGTTCAAACTTTATTGATATACTCTGTGGGTCAAGATGACCTGTTATCTAACAGAAATAATAGCTTGTCCAGGAATGGGAAAGTGAATGATTCTGCAATCAGATAAACTGATAAGTAGTATGTTTCTAGGAGTGTGATATAAATGTAGCTACCCTTTGGAGAAAAATAAAAAAGGAGATACTTTACCAAGGGAGTGATGAAGGGGGAGAGATAGAGATCAATAATATAAAAATGACATTTTTATACAACAAAAACATTTATAAGTTTCTGTCAATAGTCCACTTATATATTTTTAAATGTTTAATAGGGGAAATTCAAGTTAAATTTCAGACAGTTGAATTGATAGCTGGATTTGACCTGAAAAGGTTTCTATCAAAATGTCAAATTAGACTAATTTTAAACCAACATTCCCCATTTCCAGAAAGGATATTGTTTTGCTGGTTGAATGGAACAATTGGTACAATAACTGCCTGGGCCTGGACATATTCCAGGTAAGTCTGTGACAGGAGTCCAACAGTGAGGGTACCCCCATTCTTGGTGAAGACAAGAGTGTCCTTTCCTAGTCGCATGGAGCCTGACTTGAAACCATTACCAAAGACCCCGATCGGACACTGGCTCTTCTTTATTACTTTATCTGTAAATCCAAAGCTGTAATTACACAAGGAAGAGGAAATCAGAAAAAATGAAACCAGAAAGGTATAAAGCATCCTAAGATAGGCGGCAGGAAGAATGTTTAGCTATGAATGCATTAACACTTGTAAAAAGTCCCTCCTTTTTTCTCTTTTGATATTTCTGGCCAAAATATTAAGTTAAAAACACAGGAAATTACTATGGGGTAATGGAACTAATTTTCCTGTGTGGTTTGTGTGCAGATAAACACTTCCAATATAATAGACTCACATTTTATCAACGTAAAGGTGGCTTCTTTTCGCTAATAAAAACAGCTGAAGACCATGGGTAATTACCTTTTTTTTTTTTGGAGAAAATGGCTTTGATTGCTAATAGTAAGTTTAGGGTACATTGAAAAGGGTGGTTAGCTAAGTACACTGTATAGAGGGTAACAAAAGTACCAGATAGCTGCACTGGTCAGAGGCACCAGACTAGGTATCTCCAAACCTGGTTGTATCACCTTCTACAAATCTGAGTCAGAGGTTACATATCTTAGCAATTTCAACTATCCACTTGAAAGATAACCTTTCAATTCTTACCCTCTGCTCCATGTGCTGGAACAGTTCATTGGAATGTGGCCAAGGGATAAAAATAGGTAGTTCTGCCTCTGAATATCAGCAAACAGCTGCAGTATAAAGTCTCTCTTATTCTGTTAAAGGCATTTCACTGAGTCACCCCAACAATCTCTGTAGCACCTTATGGTCAGCTTAATCTGGGAGCCAGATCCTTTCCCTTTAACTTATATTCCATTTATGGTGTAAGTTGGTGCTCAAGTTTCATTTTTTTGCATGTAGCTGTCCAGTTCTCCCAACACCATTTGTTGAAGAGGCTATCTTTACTCCATTTTATGTTACTGCCCCCTTTGTCGAATATTAATTGACTATAGAGAGTTGGGTTTATTTCCAGGCTCTCTGTTCTATTCCATTGGTCTATGTGCCTGTTTTTGTGCCAGTACCAGGCTGTTTTGATTACAGTGGCCTTGTAATACAGTTTGATATCAGGTATTGTGATCCCTCCTACTTTGTTCTTCTTTCTCAAAATTGCAGCTGCTATTCGGGGTCTTTTATGGTTCAATATAAATTTTTGAAGTGTTTGTTCTATGTCTATGAAATATGCCATTGGTACTTTAATAGGTATTGCATTGAATCTGTAAATTGCTTTGGGTAGTATGGACATTTTGAAAGCTGTACTTGAACAAGAATTAAATAAAAAATTATTAGAAAACATATATTCCACTTAGACATGCAACAAAATAATAGAACCAAAAAATTAAAGATATTAAATTGAGAAAATGATGATTATCTTCCTTATATATCTTCCCTCACTACAAATAAAACTAATTTTAAGGGTTGTTTCTCTCCATATTGACTAAGTTTACAATGTTATATACCATTCATTCAATAAATATTTACTAAGTACCTACTATGTGCCATGCATTATACTAAATACTGGAGACAAAACTGTTGATAAGAAAGGTATGATTCTTGCCCTTGTGGTTTACAGTCTAAGGAAAGTTTTCATATATTGCAGAATAAATGCTTCTCCAACATCAATAAAATAGACACTCTGTATGGCATGTGTGAACAGTGTAGCCTTGGCTCTTACACATCTGAGTGGGATTCAGTTGCCTGGTTTCCACTTCTGGAAGGCTGTGGCCTGTGTTTATTTCCTAAGAAGGAATACTACCTTTCAATTTTCTATTTCCAAGCATTATACAATAATACCATTAAGTCCTTCTAGAGTAGACGAGTTACAAGAGCTTTGTGCATCCTACAAGTAAATCTAACCACACAGAAAAGTAATTTCTAGGGCAGTAGTACCTTTGAAAATCCCCAAAGAATGTTTCATTTCTGCTGACTATGGCCCTTAGTATTCCAGGAAATAAACTTAGAGAAGTTGGTAAGATTCAGATATTTCTATTCCTCTTATGAAAACTGGCTAGAAAAGATGCAGTCATTATGAGGATTAAATCATATACTGTATGTACAATATATTATAAAGTAGTATTCAAACTTAAATTTTAAACTAACTCTAGAAGTTACTGAGAATTGTCAGGTGCTATCTCCCCTAGCTCTACCTCAGATTTAATATCACATCTAAAACTCAGGGCTCTGTATAAAGAGTAACATACTGTATTAAATGAATCTGTGTGGTTACTGGAACTTAAACCTTCTCTTATGCTACAAAAAGCTTTAATTAGGTGGTCAAGGGCAAGTGGTGAAAGTAGAGAAACTATATAGTACTCTCTTCATTTCCTAGACATTCCTGCCTTTTCTGCCACCTATCATCTTTTCCCTCTATGTGAGTATAAACCCTGATTGTGTTACTTAGTTTTAGAAGACCAAATGACGATACGAGGTTGAGAAAGTAAGTAGTAGGGGAGGGACAGAACCAGAAATAGAAAAGGATAAGAATAATGAGAAGAGAGAATCTGGAAGCTTCTTGATATCGCTGTTATGTTCAACTTCATTTTTCCTATGTGTTCTTTTCTAAAAATTTTCTTTATTGTTGTTCAAATACATTTGTCTCCATTTTCACCCTACCATGCCCCTCCACCCCACCCATCTCCACATCCCACCCTTGATCCTACCCTCGTTGGCTTTGTCCATATGTCCTTTATACATGTTCTTTGATGGGCCTTCACCTATTATGCCCCATTATCCCTCTCCCCCCACCCCTCTGGTTATTGTCAATTTGTTCTTTATTTCAACATCTCTGGTTATATTTTGCTTATTTGTTTGTTTTGTTGATTAGGTTCCACTAATCAACATAGGTTAGATCATATGGTATTTGTCTTTCACCATCTGGTTTATTTCACTTAGCATAATGCTCTCCAGATCCATCCATGCTGTCACAAAAGGTAGGAGCTCTTCTTTCTGCTGTGTGGTACTCCATTGTGTAAATGTACCACAGTTTTTTCACCCACTCATTTACTGATGGGCACTTAGGCTGCTTCCAGCACTTGGCTATTGTAAATTGTGCTGTGACGAACATTGGGGTGCATAGGTTCTTTTGGATTGGTGTTTCAGGGCTCTTAGGGTATAATCGCAGCAGTGGAATTGCTGAGTTAAAAGGCAGTTCCATTTTTAGTTTTCTGAGGAAATTCCACACTGTTTTCCATAGTGGCTGAACTAGTCTGCACTTAATAGTTCCATGTTAGGTATTCTACTTAACTGAAAATTGCAGAATGGATGCCAGATACAAATCAAATAACTATTTAAAATAAAAGCCCTCACAATAAATAATACAATTGTAGGATGAATTTTATAGTCATTTCCCATGGAGATAGCTGGGCTTAGATAGGTGGTTTCTCTTCAGTAAGTCCTATTCTATCCTCTCATGTAAGAGACAACAGTGTTTATACATCAAAGGGGTCTGGATAGCAGTTCTTTGAGTAGAATCCAGGAAGACAGCAGCTTGCTCCTGACTTTATTAAAATGTCAAGATTCTAGACTATAGAGAGGTGAATTTAAAGTGGGACTCTGACCAATGAAACAAACCTTAGCAAATCCATGGACATACAAGGGTGAGCACTGCTGTTTCCTAGATATATTGGTGATATAATATACAATATGAAAACACGAAAGACTGCTATGCATACTACTCTTCTCTGGTTTTTCTTTTAGAAAAGACCTACTAAGAAATGTACTTCTGAGTAGAGTTTGCAAATACCTTCAATCCATGGATTTGTGGCTAACCCTTGACCTCTGAAAGAAGAGGTTTTCCACCTTGCTGAAAAAAGGCAGCTGAATATATAGACTAGCTGGTTCACACACTAACCTGTAGAAGCTAAAGAGAATCAACTGTGAACTGTAAAGAAAGCCAATGATTGGCTTATCCTTTTTAATCCAATTTTCATGAGACTCTTCATTTATGGGAAAGACTGTTGCTGCAATTACATAATGATTTTATTAGCCAGAAAATAGGAAGATTAGCATAAAGAGGTAGAAATGTGGAAAGGATTATAAGAAATGTTATAAACCAGTGAACTTCTAGCCAAGATGGAGGCATAGGCAGACACACTGTGCCTCCTCATACAACCAAAAGGGCAACAAATTTACAAACATAGAACAACCATAACTGCCAGAAAATTGAACTATACGAAGTCCAATAACCAAGAAGTTAAAGAAGAAACATTCATCCAGACTGACAGAAGAGGCAGAGACAGGCAGGTGGGATGGAAAGGACTCCTGGCAAGGCTACAGCTGGCAGATGGGAGGTCCAATATTTGTGTGTGGATAAACTGGGAGGAACAACTGGGAAGCAAGACAGAGTGTGCAACCCAAGTTTCCAGCATGAGGAAATAGGGCCTCAAAACCTCTGACTGAAAAAACCTGTGGGGATGGCAGTAGTGGGAGAAACTCCTGCCTCACAGGAGAGTCTGTTAGAGAGACTCACAGGGTCCTGGAATGTATGCAAACCCACCCACATGAGAATTACCGGAAGGGCCCAATTTGATTGTGGGTAGCCAGGAAAGTGACTGAAAACCAGCAAGAACTGAGCAAGCTGCATTGTTCCCTCTTGGACCCCTCCCCCACACACAGTGCCAATACACAGCAAAGTGGGTTGTCCTGCCCTGGTAAACATGTAAGGCTCCGCCCCTTACATTGTATCAGGTGTACCAACATAAAAATATATGGCCCAAATGAAAAAAACAGATCAAAACCCCAGAAAAAATACAACTAAGCAATGAAGAGATAGCCAACCTACCAGATGCACAAATCAAAACATGGTAATCAGGATGCTCACAGAATTGGTTGAGTATGGTCACAAAATAGAGAAAAAATAAAGCTTATGAAAAAATGAAGTAAAGAAAGTATATAGGGAACCAACAGTGAAGGGAAGGAAACCTTTGGACCAGAAGGAAGAAGTAAACACTCAACTAGGACAGAATGAAGAAACACGAATTCGAAAACATGAGAAGAGGCTTAGGAACCTCCAGGACAACTGTAAAAGTTCCAACATCTGAATCATAGAGGTGTTAGAAGGAGAAGAAGAAGAGAAAGAAGTTGAAAACTTATTTGAACAAATCATGAAGGAAAACTTCCCCAATCTGGTGAAGGAAATAGACTTCCAGGAAGTCCAGGAAGCTCATAGAATCCCAAAGAAGTTGGACCCAAGAAGGAACACACCAAGGCACATCATAATTACATTAGCCAAGATTAAAATGAAGGAGAGAATCCTAAAATTAGCAAGAGATAAGGGGACAGTCACCTGCAAAGGAGTTCCCATGACTGTTAGTGGATTTCTCAAAAGAGACCTTACAGGCAAGAAGGGGCTGGCAAGAACTATTCAAAGGCATGAACGGCAAGGACCTAAATCCAAGGTTACCCTATCCAGCAAAGCTATCATTTAGAATGGAAGGGCAGGTAAAATGCTTCCCAGATAAGGTCCAGTTAAATGAGTTCATCATCACCAAGCTCATATTTTATGAAATGTTAAAGGGACTTATCTAAGAAAAAGAAGATCAAAATATGAATAGTAAAATGACGACAAACTCACAACTATCAACAACAGAACCTAAAAAAAAATTACTAAGCAAAGAAATAGAACAGGAACAGAGCCAGAAAAATGGAGATCACATGGAGGGTTATCAGTGGGATGGGAGGGGAGAACAGGTAAAAGGTACAGGGAATAAGAAGCATTGTGACAGTACATAGTAGACAGGGGGAGGTTAAGAATAGTGAAAGAAATGTAGAAACCAAAGAATAACCCATGGACATGAACTAAGGGGGGTAAGGCGGGTGGGAATGGGCAGTACAGGGTAGAGGGGAATAAAGGGGGGGGGGAATGGGACAACTGTAATACCATAATCAATAAAATATATTTAAAAGAAAAAAAAGCTGCAAAGGGCATGCCCAGAACAGAGGTTAGTAATGGGACAGGGCATAGTGAGCGAGCTGGTAGGAGCAGTGACACTGAGGAAATTGAATGGTACCTGAATAAGGATGGTACTGAGATGGATGTGAGATTTTCTTGGATTTGCTCCCCAAAATCCTTTTCCAGGTATAGAAATGCTCCTTTTTGTTATGCTAGCGACATAAGCCAATCAGAGCAAGACAAATACCATATGATTTCACTTATATCTGGAATCTAAAGAACAAAATAAACAAAGAAAATTGAAACACCCATAGAAGGGAGGATGGGGGAAGTGAAAAGGGTAAAGGGATTAAGAAATACAAATTGGTAGTCACAGGGGTATAAACTACAGCATAGAAAATATAGTCTATAATATTCAAACAACTGTGTATGCTGGGTGCTGCGATATGGTGGGAACACTTTGTAAAGTACATGATTGTCTAACCACTATGTATCCCCAAAACTAACACAAAGTAATATTCAATGAAAAATACAATTAAAAAAGAATAAAAATGTTACAAATCAAATAGAACTTCTGTAGGCTTAATCATTTTACATAACCACCTCTATTATTTTTCCAAATATAAAAGTAGTATGCCCCCAAACCAATAAAAGAAAAATTAACATACTTAACAATAATTTGCAAAAGTACCTCTAAAATTCAACATTTAAAAAAGAACCTTGGCTAGTGCAGCTCCATAGACTGAGTATGGGCCTGTGAACCAACGGGTTGCCAGTTCAATTCTCAGGGCACATGCCTGGGCTGCAGGCCAGGTCCCCAGTATGGGGCACACCAGAGGCAACCACACATTGATGTTTCTCTCTCTCTTTTCCTTCCTCTCTTCCCCTCTCTAAAAATAAATAAATTTTTAAAAATAAATAAAAAAAGAAATTGTGGTAAGTGGAATCCTTGGGTAGACATTATGATGGGATTAAATGATCTCTTCTAAATAAATGGGACCCTCTAACAGATTCAAGTTTGTTTTAAGATAAAATCAGAAATAAAATCCAGCACATATACATAAACCAGGGGTCATTAAAAATTCTCTAAAATTAAC
The DNA here is from genome assembly GCF_014824575.4 of Sturnira hondurensis. Classification (NCBI taxonomy): domain Eukaryota; kingdom Metazoa; phylum Chordata; class Mammalia; order Chiroptera; family Phyllostomidae; genus Sturnira; species Sturnira hondurensis. Next base: position 596,015 of record NW_028090025.1, on the reverse strand, counting down.
TTTTAAATATGAGGAACAATTTCCCAGCTCAGATTAGTGGAAGACATATTTGACATGATAATACCAAAAAAAGACCTGCTATGTCTAAAGAGGCTTCTGCCTATTTAGCTCTGTTTTGTTCCTTAGGAAAGAAATGAAATTTTACATGAATGATGCATATCCTCCACATTTCAACCCAAACATCATTTCTTCAGGGAAGCCTTCTTGGAGACCATAAATTAGAGCAGATCCCTCTGTTATATTCTCTCATAGAAACTGTACTTTTCCTTCATGGCAGTTACTAGGTGGGATAGCCTATTTAGCTGTATTAGTACTAGTCAATCCTTTTCTATGTTTTTCTCTAAACTGTCAGCCCCTTGAGAGCAAGAACCATGTCTGTTTGGTTCACCACTTTATCTCCAGTGACTTTCACATAGGTGTTCAGTAAAAACATGTTGAATGAATCTGTAACAAAAATCGTTGCAATTATTTTGAAACCATCCTCCTTCTTCCTCCTGCCTTGTAACTAACTCTAAAGACCAACTTTCACAGAGGTACTTCCACAGACAAAATGGAAAGTGGTAACATCTGCTGAGCCCACTATTTGACACCCACGTCATTGGTATAAGGTGTGAATGGAAGGAGTCAGTAAGAAGGTAAGTGATTTAGAAAAAAACTAGTACATACAGAATTAGACATATACATATTTTGGTTCCATACCATCTAAAGTTGTATTTACATTAATATATGATATTAATTTTAGGAGATAAAAGTTAAAAGGTAGGGCTAGCTCCATAGCTTCACTGACATACTGGCCACATTCTGTCACTTCTAGACACATTCTATCACTTCTAAAGAATTATGAAGGTACACAAGGTACATAGACCACTGAGTGGCAAAACATAACCAAGTTTATAATTGGTTACACCCAAATTTCATTTCTTTGATGGATCAAAGGGATTTTCCTACAAACAGGGTTACAGAATTAGAATACCTACAAAGAGAAATACAACAAAATGAATGTTTTCTATTTGAATAGTTTGAAGCCCTTTCCCTCCTCCATCGTTACTCATCTTTCACACACTAGCTCAGGAAGCCACATGGAAAGCAATCAATCTCATCTGCTAAAAAAGGAAGAGAGAAGGAAAGAGTTAAGAGAATACTCATCTTTCACTGAGTGACATGTGAATACAATGAAGTACAAACTTACATTCTCAACTGGAAACCTTTTCAAGTAATTAGATGAACTGCTATATCACCAGCCTCAGCTGCTGGAAAAAATAATTTCCTGACTTTGAAATTCTACTGTAAAGCCTTCAAAGACTGCATGTATAAATGCGTTCTATTTATCTTTCATGGGCCTTGATTATACCAAGGCGCATTCATAGTTTTAATCAAAAGATCATCCCAATTCCAATACTTCTAATCTAAGAGTAAATTTAGGTGAATATAAATTACAGAAGATCTCAGACCAGTGGCAGCCTTCACATCTTTACACTTGCTCTTCTCTTTGCTTAAATCCTCATCCCCTGCCCCCTGTCCTTGACCTAAACTCTACTACTTACCCTTAGATCTCAGTTTAAATATCACTTCATCTATGACGCTTTTCCTGACCTCCTGGATTAGATTGGGTTCCCCTGCTCACTTGTCCCATTGCACTCTATACTTTCCTATCATTATATTTATCATTTTATTATGGTTACTACTTAAATGTCTGAATTGCCAGCTAGGTTGTACATTCTGTGAAAGCAAAAAGTGTCTATTTTGTAACCAGTACCCTGGCACATAATAGATGCTCGATAAATATTTGTTGAATGAATAAAGGGAAAGCAAAATATTAAAGAAAATCATTAAGCCTTAACTACTGTTCACGAACCCAAGAGAAGAGACAAAAAATGAAGACATTTTTACCTGAGCATTCGGTGTAATTTATGAGGCGTCATTCCACATCCATCATCAGTAAAGGTCAAACAAAATTTATCCTTGACCTCCTCAACATCTATAAAGACCGTCCTGGCAGACACATCTGGATCTACAGCATTATCTGCAAAACGTAGAAATCTGTGATATTACATCTCTTTTTCTACTATTCTATCAAAATCTCTAGTTCAGTGCACCTAAGACATAGAAAATGTCCCTTATTCCCTTCCCACAGATGTCCCACAAGATGGTCAGGAAGCCTTAATGGTAGTGCACATACTAGAATATAGAGAACAATAAATATGATGGCAGATGTGGTTACAAGCTGATTTTAATGCCTCATCTGCAAACTGCTTTTCTTCCTTCAATCTTCAAGGTCTGTGAGAAACATAACTCTTCCTGTACGAAAGCATTTTGCTCTGTTTTCATCTTACTACTGTCTTTTAGCCACTTTACTGCTCATGAATACACACAGTAAATGTGGCTCTAAAGAAGAGCTAAATCACAATTTTGGTACAAATAGATGCATATTACACACATTACAATTTGCTTGTGAAAATTTTATTTTCTACTTTTTTCACACCCTCCTCCATTAAAGAATACAGTACCCTGGCTGGTGAGGCTCAGTGGATTGGGCACTGGCCTGCAAACCAAAGGATTGATGGTTTGATTCCCAGTCAGGGTACATGCCTGGATGACGGGCCAGGTTCCTATTTGGGGGTGTGTGAGAGGCAACCAACTGATGTTTTTCTCACACATGGATGTTTGTCTCTCTCTCTCTCTTTCTCCCTCCCTTACCCTCTAAAAATTTTTTTAAAGAACCAGGATATTATCACCATCCCTGTTTATAGCCTAGGAGGCATTAAAAGAGTTAGAGGTTAAAATCAGAACACTTAATTGCCTGTTTAGACCCCAGTGATGGTAACAGGCTTGGTAAGAAAGAATGATTCTGCCGAGGTATTCTGCAATAGTCTCAAAGTTGAGACTGTCCAACCCTCATTAAATGGAGAACATAGAACTAAAGTAGAAAAAATATAGAGAGAATGTTTCACAGTTCCTCCTGAGTTAGTTTCTCATAATAGGTTAATTATTTAAGACTCTAAATATGGCAAATATAACCATATTCTAACATATGCATGCTCACGACCCTAGGGGGAGCCTTTGTCTACTGGCCACATATTTTTGCCACAGGTGCCAGTTCACACAATTGTCAGTCGCTGATACATGTGGTGCAACTGTCTCATTTTGACTCAGTGGCCTGAGTGGGAGGGCAACTCATGCAATCTGTTGGATAGGTTCCTTAAGCACTCCTGTCCCTACTAGTTCTTTAATCAAGACTGAGATCTTCCCTTCCACCCATTTCCCTTTCCTTAGCAGACTATACTGCTTTACCGATACCATGCTGGCTGGACTGAGCAATCCAGTGTGGGGCTGGCTATATACTGGTCCCATTACCACTATTCAAATTGTGGGATTTATCCACTGGGAACATCCCTAACAAGCAAGAGAAGTATTACACATATTCAAAATATCAATTTTTACAATACAATTAACAGTATAGGTTATAACCACTTGGATGTGTGAAATGCCCATCAAATAAAACAAGACATGGATTAATATCAAGCGCCACAATGATGTTGCCAGAATCAGTGATAAAACTGTCACTGACTATACCCTAAAAGAGTCACAACAGCAGTAGGGCATCACTGATAATCTCAGAAGGGGGTTAAAGGGTCTGATGGAGTCAATCTTTAAGGACTCAATGGCTCCAAAATCCTGTGTTATGTGGCAGATCAAGTGGGCCAACTTTGGCAGGAATTATAAATTTGATGTGCAAAAGTGGTTTTATTAGAAATACATGTTTTACTCTGTATAAGAGGTGGCAGGGTGTTTTTTTTTCACTGACAGAAGGATTCAGCATTTTGAAGTTGCCTACATTGTTTCAAGAAACTTCTTGGCAAGCAGGCCTTGAATTGTTTTAGGACCTAATTGTTTTTTACCAGCAGTCACTCCTGCTGGCAAAAAGCCAGAGCCATTGAGAATGATACCTTTAACTTGTCAACCAACAGGACATTATGTCTATTTTAAAACTTCATGTGTAGAGAAATTATTTTTCTAACACTTGAATATTCATTATTCAAACATGTAACATATCAATCCCAATTCCATGTTCACACAGCAGTGCATTCAATAAATCAGCTTGCAGCCCTTTCTAAAATTACTTTTACTTTTCCCCTCTTTACTGCAAATTTTGCCCAAACTTTACTAGGTGCTTCTTTACAGGAACACACCAAAGAGTTTTCAATAGAGGCACTTTAAGAGTTACAAGGCAGCTACCAAGAGCAGCTAGATATTTTATCTCCTTGCAGGAGAGGAAGGAGCATGCAAGAGACTAGAGTCAATTTGGAGCATCAGGGAAGAGATCAGTGAGGCAGTCACAGTGGTTAAATTCAGCTTTGCACTTACTTTCAGTTTTAAGTGTCCTTTCACTTGGTCTCAACAAATGAAATAATAATAATAAAGCACCGATCTTATGGCTGATTTCAATCCTATATCTTGCTGCTTAACCTTCCAAAAATTTAGGCTGCCAGATACCAGGGAATCTATTTTCTCCCATGGCCCAACCCACCCAGGCTTATGAACAGGTAGGACAATGAGAGAATTCCTACTCCTCTCCCACTACTTGGGCAAAAGCTGCACTAGCAGATCCTGAGATGTCTTTATCCTTTAATCTGGCCCACATAGTTTCATGTGCTACCAGATCCCAAGCAGTCTCATGTCTTCTAACCTGGCCCATTCTACCCTTAGTGGGAGGACAGTATCTTTACCTCTCCTTACCTACCACATAGGCAAGAACATGAAAAACCAGATTGCAGACAATCTATCTTATTCCCTAACCTGGTCCATGTATTCCCTGATCTTCTAATAAAAAAAAAAAAGCATTGTAACTGAAGCCTCATTCCTCATCAGAACCTGGACAACAATGAGAAACTGTCCCATGACAGCCTCCCTCAAGAGACAGGCTGGTGAGTGGGGAGATAGCTTTAAAAAAATTTTGAATCAGCCCTGGCTGGTGTGGCTCAGTGGATTGTGTGCTGGCCTGCAAACCACAAGGTCACTGGTTCAATTCCCAGTCAGGGCACATGCCTGGGTTGTGGGCTGGGTCCCCAGTAGAGAGCACACAAGAGGCAACCACACATTGATATTTTTCTCCCTTCCTTTCTCTAAAATTAGATAAATAAAATCCTTTAAAAGAACTGACTTGATTGGGGTGACATTGGTTAATAAAATGATATAGGTTTCAGATATACAACTCTCTAACACATCATCTGTACACTGTACTGTGTGTTGACCAGTCCAAGTCAAGTCTCCTTCCACCTCCACTTATGCCCCCTGGGGAGATGGCTTTGAGGTAGTGCTTCACAAGTCTTCCATCTTCTCCTGTCCCAGAAGGATGGCCTACATGGATTCCTAAAATTATCATGGCTAGGCTGCTGCCCTACAGAAATCCTGCAAGTATCTAAAAGTATTCTCTCATCTAAAATTAAGATCATCTTAGCCCTGGCTGGTGTAGCTCAGTGGACTGAGCACGGGCCTGCGAACCAGATGATCGCGGTTCGATTCCCAGTCAGGGCACATGCCTGGGTTGCAGGCCGGTTCCTTGCAGGCCAACTCCCAGCAGAGGACGCACAAAAGGCAACCATACATTGATGTTTCTCTCCCTCTCTCCTTCCCCTCTAAAGATAAATAAATAAATAAATAATCTTTTAAAAATAAATACATAAAAATAAATTTAAGATCATCTTCTGACATAACCTATTCTTCCTCCTCCAACCATACACACACACACACACACACAAAGACACAAAGACACAGAATATCAGAATTCAAAGTACCAAAAGTTTGAAATTCAGAAGTCATTTTTATCCCCCCTCTCTCTTATCCTATATATTCCTAAACTCTCTCAGATCTTGCTGTTTCTATTCCCATTGTCATTTTCTTAGTTTAGAGAGTTTATTCCTTCTTATCTGGATTATTGTGATGAACTACTCAGCCGTGTTTTAAAGTCATGTCTCTTTCTTCACCAATCCATCTTATAACACTGCTGCAAGATTAACTCCTGAAGCACAACTCATATCACGACATCCTCCTGCTCCAAAAATGTCAGACTAAAAGGCCAAATATCCAAGCCTCCCAGTCACACCCTGGTCCCACTGGACCATTCTAACCTCATCTTCTACTTGGTACTTGGAGTAAAAAAGACCTGGATCTGCCACCTACTACACATGTAACTCATGTAACCTTGGAAAAGTCAATTAAATGCTCTGAAACTCTGTATCCTCATCTGCAGGATGAGAACAACAACAACAACAGTAATACTATTTACCTCAAAGAGTAAAGTCAAAAATGTATTTGTGAAAGTTCTTTGAAAGCTTTCTAAGAATCTAGAGTTTGGACTATTTTTTAAATTCACACTATTGTTAAACTCAACTACTCAGTGTTCTTCATGGCTTTGTTCATGCAGTTGTTACTTTTGCCTGGGATGCCCTTCCCTCCCCACACCCATATCCACATGTCCTAATCCTTCAAATTATCAGCTCAAATGTCATGCTTACAAAACTCTTCCTAACCCTCCTCTTCCTGGTAAGCTGAAAGTCATCCCTCTGTCAACTGAACTCCCAGAACAATCAATGTTATATCTTCACTGATACGTACCTTTTTATTTTGTTGTTACACAAATCATAAACCTTTTGTATATATTTTATCTCCCTTACTAGAGGAATACGTTTTTGTACCTACCATGGTGGCCTTGCCCACAGTGAGTAGTCGGTAAGTATCTAATGGGTTTTACACTAGAAAATTAATGCACAGGTGGAGAAAACTGTTGAAGGAAAACCTACAATGAAACTTTTGGATTACCAGTTAACACTTTGGTCTCTCTTTTCCCTGTTATTAATATGATGACAAATAGTTGTGACTTGGTTTTAATATCTCTGTGTTTTTATATATGTGTGTAGGTATGTGTTTATGTATATATAATATATATATAAAATACTAATAAAAATTTGTATTCACATGAGACATCTTAGGCCAGGCTTAGGTTAAGTTAATGACTTTTAAAAAGTCATATGCATACAAAATTACAAATCACCCATAAAGTTTAGTACACAATAGATATAGATGGTTCTGCACAGCTTCACTATGAGCTGAGTGAAAAATACATTTGCCTCCCATTCTCCACTAAGCAAATTATTACTTTCTCCTGTCTTTTTTCTTTTCTTTTTTTAGTTACATGCACATAGATCTCTCTCCACTGTGCAGTTTACTCAACACATGGTGCACAACGTTAAAGATATAGTTCCTGTTCTCTAGGATTCAGAATGTGTCACTGTCATTTTTTCCTCTTCACTTGTAAGAATTCTGTTGTAGGCATTCTGTTTTATTGTCAAAGTAATCATCAAAGGTCCCTGTCACTCTTCCAAATTACTCTCCTGACCATCTATCTCCTCCTGCTGCCCATTGACTTCTTGCCCAAGACAACTCACACTACATGGCCACAGCGATTGTTTAATTAGGAACTGAAGCTCATTTGGGGAGCTCTGAAACCAAACCTTGCCCCACAAATCTCTCTCCCTCCTTTAAGTATTTTTGTAAAATTTATAGTGTGCTCTGTACACTGCTGCATTTTATCCATGAATGCTTTTCTTTGCTTTCCACACAGTATTTAAGCACAGTACTATAAAATCTGGTGTACTTGCTTTCAAGGGATCAACTGGAAATGCTTTAAAAGCAAACATCCGTGGAAGGAGAGGAGAGGTTAAGTGGTCAGTATTCATTCCAGCGGTGTGAGGGCGCTCATGGACCACGTACCCAGTGCTCTGCTGTCACAGGGAGCCAAGTGCACTCGTGTCATCTTTTAAGAGATGTCCCATCATTCCCAGATTCTCAGGTCCCCAAAGTTAAAGAACTCTGTTTTCCAGACCTTTCCTCATGACCCTACTGTGTTCACTACAATTACTCTTTGGTAGCTTGGCATCTTTTGTCAGTAGCCAGTCTCTGTGGAGCCCAGCTGCCTAGGGGCACCAGGTCCTTTCGATTATTAACTAACCTCTCCTAAAATGACTTGGACATGAGACTGAGAGAAAAACCTCCCAGGAGTCCTAACTCTTTGGACACCCCTTGTTATTTCAACTTTACTCCAGGAACTTTGTCCCGGGATAGACAGCCGTCCCCCTCTACCGCCTGCGGAATGGGGGCCAGTCCCGATGCCCCCACTCCAGCCCTGGCCCACACTGTGCCGCTCCGCACATTCCTCTCAGGTCTGCCCCACCAGTATTGGCACCACTGCCTTGGGCGATCTCGGCCAGGCCCGCCCTCGCCACTCACCTAGCAGCTCCGCGATGGCACTGAAGGGTCGCGTGTGGCTGCTGGAGTTGCTCTGTAGGTATCGGGGGCTCATCTGGGGGCGAGAGAAGGTCCCGTCCCGCGTGAGGCCTCGGCCCGCCGGGCCCTCCCTTCGCAACCCCGGCATCCCTGGGGCTTGTGCGTGCATCAGGCCCCTAGGGTTCCTGACATACCGTGCTCAGACGGATCCCAAACGCCTGAGGGCCGCTGCCTGGACGAGCCAGCCCGCTGCCTGGCGTGCCAGGGCCCGAGGGAGCCCTTCGGTACAGGAGCATTTTTTTGGCCGCCACGATACTCGATACTCGGTTGCTGCCTCGGGACTACTCGCTGGGCGATCAGGGGCTGGAGCTCACTCTCTGGCACTAGCAGCTGGCGGCCACAGTCCCGGGCCCCCCTCCCTAACTCCCACCTGGGCTCGCTCCAGCCACCTGTCCCAGGCCGGAGGGGGTGAGGCGGGCAAAGCTGAGTCCCGGCCCCGCCCAGTTAGCACCTTCCCAGACCCACGGTTAGCCTGAAATCCTCTGGGCTGTACAGAAATATGGCGACCTCCTGACAGCAGCTCCTTGATCCCCGCCCCTAATTAATTCTTGGCGTTTGCAATAGGCCAGAACGCCCAGCGGGAAAGCGTGGGGGGAGGAGGGCGAGTGCGTGGGGCCGGGCGGGGCGGGAAGGAGGGAATGAGGCGAGGGGAGGGAGACGGTGTAGGGATTTCTGGAACCAAGTCTCAGTTGGGCTGCAGGGCTAACCGGCAGGATGAGACAGGTTTTACAAGTTCTGAAGACCACAGCCCCCTGAGCCATCTAGGTAGATAGCAGGCTCACGTGAGGAGAAAGTATTCTGACTAGTCTGGCTCAAATACTTCTGGAAACACCCAGAACTTTCTAGAAGGCAATTGGCAGATCATCTTAAGAGTTTGCAAGCCTGGAGATAGGCTGTTTATAAAATAAGAAGGTGCAATGCACTTAAATACCCCAACATAGCGATTGTTTAAGTTACAGAGTGAATATTGAGGTGGAAATTTTTCCTGAGAGAATGAAAACAAGAGGTTACAACAGTGTAAAGTGATACCTTTTTATTTGTAAATAAAGTATTGGAAAAACAATACATACATATGCCTACATACACACACACACATACACACACAGTCACACACACTGAAAAACCCTTGAAATGATGTACTCCAAGATAACCTCTCCAGATCTGGAATTCTGATTTTCCCCCCCTTATTTCTTATTTGTACTTTCTAAATTTTATACTATTAAACACAACACTGTTTGATTTTACAAAAAAAAGTTTTCTTAATTAAAAAAAAATATAATGTCCCCTGATATGGATGAACCATAATTTGACCATTCCTCTATGATAATTCTGGTTGTTTTCAACTTTCATTTGATGATACAATAAGCATTGCTTCAGACATCCTCATGTATACATCATTAATTACTGGTACTGTTATTTCTACAGAGTATTGCTGTGTCTAATATCATGTTTTCTCTTAATAAATGCTTAATTCTATACTTAATAAATTCTAGGAGAAGAATTGACCCCCTCCCCAGAAATGGTCAGAATTAGATGATACTGATCTAATCTAACCAATCTTATTTTGCCAATGTTTTAAATGAAAATAGTGTTTCCTTATTATTTAATTCGCATTTCTCCAACTACCAGTAAAGTTGAATATTTCTCAGATGTTGATTGTATATTTGTATCTCTTTCTTTTTAAAATTTTTTATTGTTGTTCAAGTACAGTTTTCTGCCTTTTTCCACCACCCCTCCCCATCATACCAGCACTCACTGCCTCCCTCCCCTATTTCCACCGCCCCTTGTTATTGTCCATGTGTCCTATATACTTGTTTCTGCAAACCCTTCATCCTTCCTCCCTGAAATTCCCTCCCCTCTCTCCTCTAGCCATGGTCCGGCCTGTTCTCAATTTTAAAGTCTTTGGCTATGCTTTGTCTGCTTGTTTGTTTTGTTGATTAGGTTCCTGTTAATAGTGAGATCATATGGTGTTTGTTTTTCCTCCCCTGGCTCATTTTAGCATTATGTTCTCCAGTTCCATCTATGCTGTTGCAAAATGTTGGAGCTCCCTCTTTCTTTCTTCTGCGTGGAATCCCATTGTGTAAATGTACCATAGTTTTTCTATCCATTCATTTACTTATGGGCACTTGGGTTGCTTCCAGCACTTGGCTATTGTAAATTGTGCTGCTATGAACATTGGGGTGCATAGGTTCTTTTGGATTGCTGTTTCAGGGTTCTTGGGGTGTAATCCCAGTAGTGCGTTGCTGGGTCAAAAGACAGTTCCATTTTTAGTTTTCTGAGGAAATTCCATACTGTTTTCCACAGTGGTTATACCAGTCTGCAAACCCACCAACAGTGCACCAGGGTTCCCTTTTCCCCACAACCTCTCCAACACTTGTTTGTTGCTTTGTTTATCATGGCCATTCAGAGCAGTGTGAAGTGGTATTCATTGTGGTTTTAATTTGCATCTCTCTGATGGCCAGTGATAATAAGCATCCTTTCATATGTTTCTGGATGTCTTCCTTAGAGAAATGTCTGTTCAACTCCTTTGCCCATTTTTTAATTGGGTTGCTTATCCTCTTAGAGTGGAGTTGTATGAGTTATTTATATATTATGGAGATCAAACCCTTGTCCCAGGTATCATTGTCAAATATGTTTTCCCATATGGGTGGTTCTTTTTTCATTTTAATACTGTTTTCTTTAGCTATGTGGAAGATTTTTAGTTTGATGAGACCCCATTTGTTTATTCTTTTCTTTATGTCCCTTGCTCCAGGGACATAAATAATATCAGTGAAAATATTGCTGTGTGGAATATCTGAAATTTTCCTGTCTATGTTCTTCTCTAGGACTTTAACAGTGTCACTTATATTTAAATCTTATATTTTAATCTTTTATCTACTTTGATTTTATTTTTGTATATGGGGTAAGTTGGTGCTCCAGTTTCACTTTTTGCACGTAGCTGTCCAGCTCTCCCAACACCATTCATTGAAGTGGCTATTGTTGCTCCATTTTATGCTGCTGCCCACTTTTTAAATATTAATTGACTGTAGAGACTTGGGTTTATTTTTGAGCTCTCTGTTCTGTTCAACTGGACCATGTGTCTCTTCTTATGCTAGTACCAAGCTGTTTTTATTACAGTGGCTTTGTAATGCATTTTAATATCAGGTATTATGATTTCTCCTACTTTGCTCTTCTTTCTCAAAATTGCTCCTCCTATTGGGGTCATTTTGGTTCCGTATAAATTTTTGAAGTGCTTGTTCTATATCTGTGAAGTATGCCATTGCTAATTTAATAGGGATTGCATTGAATCTATAAATTGCTTTGAGTAGTATGAACATTTTGATGATGTTAATTCTTGCAATCCATGAACATGGTATGTTTCCATTTGTTTGTGTCTTCCTTGATTTCTTTCTTCAGTGTTGTGTAGTTTTCTGAGTACAGGTCTTTTGCCTCCTTGGTTAGGTTTATTCCTAGGTATATTATTTTTCTGGTTGCTATATCAAATAGAATTTTTTCCTGAATTCTGTTTCTCATATTTCATTATTGGTATACAAAAATGCCTTTGATCTCTGGATATTGACATTGTATCCTGCTGCTTTGCCAAATTCATGTATCAGGTCAAGCAATTTTTTAGTGGAGTCTATACGGTTTTCTGTATAAACTATCATGACATCTGCAAACAATGACAGTTTCATTTTCTCTTTTCCAATTTGGATGCCTTTTATTTTCTTTTTTTCTCTGATTGCTGTTGCTAGGACTTCCAGTACTGTGTTGAATAGAAGTGCTGAAAGTAAACAACCTTGTTGTGTTCCTGATCTTAGTGGGAAAGCTCTAAATTTTTGCCGATTGAATATGATGTTGGCTGTAGGTCTCTCATGTATGGCCTGTATTATGTTGAGGAGTGCTCCCTCTATTCCCACTTTGGTGAGTGTTTTTATCATAAATCGGTGCTGTGCCTTATCAAATGCTTTTTCTGCATCTATTGCTATAATCATGTGATTTTTATTTTTGCTTTAGTTTATGTGATGTATTACATTTACTGATTTCCTGAATGTTGTACCATCCTTACATCCCTGGGATAAATCCCACCTGGTCATGGTGTATGATCTTTTTAATGTATTGTTAAATGCGGTTTGCCAATATTTTGTTGAGGGTTTTAGCATCTATGTTTATCAGCAGTATTGGCCTGAAGTTTTCTTTCTTTGTGGTGTCTTTATCTGTTTTGGGGATTAGGATGATCCTGGCCTCATTAAAAGAGTTTGGGAGTCTTCCATCTTCTTGGATTTTTTGGAATAGTCTGTGAAGGATATGGGTAAGCTCTTCCTTAAATGTTTTGTAAAATACTCCTGTCCCGGAGTATTTTGTGTGTCAGGAGTTTTGTTTTTATTACTGCTTCAATTTCATCAGTTGTTACTCATGTACTCAGGCTTTCTGCCTCTTCTTCATTCAGTTTTGGAAAATTGTATGTTTCTAGAAATTTGTCCATTTCACCTAGGTTTTCAAATTTCTTGGCATATAGTTCTTCATAATTTCTTACAATCCCTTGTATTTCTGTGGTATCAGTTGTAATCTCCCCTCTTTCGCTGATGATTGTGTTTATTTGGGTCCTCTCTCATTTTTTTCTTGATGAGTCTGCTTAAAGGTTTTTTTTTATCTTTTCAAAGACCCAGCTCCTGGATTCATTGACCCTTAAAATTTTGCTTTTAGTCTCTATGTCATTTAATTCTGCTCTGATCTTGGTTATTTCCTTCCTTCTACTTGCTCTGGGCTGTCTTCGTTGTTGTTCTTTGAGTTCTTGTAGGTATAGGGTTAGGCTGTTTATTTGAAATGTTTCTGTATTTTTTAGATAGGCCTGTATTGCTATGAACTTCCCTCTCAGGTGTGCCGTTGCTGTGTCCCATAAGTTTTGGATTGTTGTGAGTTCATTTTCATTTGTTTCCAGGAACTTTTTGATTTCCTCCTAATCTCCTTCTTTACCCATTCGTTGTTCAGTAACATGCTATTCAATCTTCATAATTTTAAATGTTTTGGGGTTTTTTCCTTGAGGTTGGTTTCTAGTTTCAGTCCCTTATGGTCAGAGAAAATGCTTGATATGATTTCAAATTTCTTGAATTTATTGAGGCTTGTTTTGTGTCCTATCATGTGGTCTATCTTTGAAAATGTTCCATGTGCATGTTAAAAGAATGTGTATTTTGCTTATTTGGAATGAAAGGCTCCATATCAGTTAAGTTCATTTGATGTAGGAAATTGTTCAATGCCACAATATCTTTGTTGATGTTATGTTTTGAAGATCTGTCCAATTTTGACAGTAGGGTGGTGAAACCCCCTACTATAATTGTGTTGCTGTCAATATCTTTCTTGAAGTCCTCCAAGATTTTCTTTATGTATTGGATGCTCCTATGTTGGGTGCATATATATTTACAATGTTTATGTCTTCCTGATGGATTCTTCCCTTGACTGTAGGAAACTGCTTAGCGTGACATGGGAATGTAGTTCAGCACTCATGTGGAAAAACAGTGGGGAGTGAGTGGGACGCAGGACCACGCCCATGGAGAGGTTCTCCCGTGGGGAATCAGTCCTCATTGTACCTAGACTGCTATGAGACTTGTTTTTGCTAAAACTCCCTGAATTGAGGCAGAAAGTACTTAGCGTAACTTTCTGAAGTCTGTGCTAAACCTCCCAAGTGTGGAGTGTGACCTGTTCAACCATTTTCCTTCTCCTCTGCAACATCTTTCTCTTTGAAGTAATTAGCAGCATTCTTTCCTTTGTTATTTGTAAACGGTAGTCCCCTGCAGTGAACCTGTGCATAGTAAATGAGAACTACCCTTCATGTAATATACCCAGAAAAGCAATGAAATCCTGTCCAGGCAGGGACTGAGGGCCTCTAGCTCGCTCTCTCTCAGAGAGTGGCCATGCCATCCCTTTTTCTCCACAGGACTTCTGTAGTCCATGTGTATTTGTTCTCTAGAAGCCACAACATACAAGGATCCTGCAGGCCAGGATCCGCCACACTTGAGTATTATGAAAAGACCTTCTGGGTCTCTTTTTATGGCTCTTTTTTTAAAGTCTGTTTTGTCTTATATGAGTATTGAGACACTGGCTTTTTTTTCCTATTCGTTTGCTTGAAATATTTATTTCAAGCCCTTCACCTTCAATCTGTGTAGGTCTTTTGTCCTGAGGTTAGTCTCTCGTAGGCAGCATACGTGTGGGTCACACTTTCTATTCCATTTGGCTATTCTGTGTCTTTTGATTGGAGCATTTAACCTGGTTATGTTTAAGGTTATTATTGATAGGTACTTATTCACTGCCATTTTTTGTGCCTGTGTTCCTCTCTCTCACTCTTTTCCTTCCTTTTCTTAAAGCAGACCCTTTAGCATCTTTTGCAGAGTTGATTTGGTGAAGGTGTATTCTTTTAGACTTCTTACGTCTGGGAAGCTTCTTATTTGGCTTTCCTTTTTAATTGAGAGCCTTGCTGGCTAGAGTAATCTTGGTTGCAGAACTCTGGCTTTCATTACTTGGAAAATTTCTTGCCATTCTCTTGTGGTTTGGAACATTTCCATTGAAAAATCACCTGCTAGCCTTATCAAGGCTCTTTTGTATGCTACTTCCTTTTTCTCCCTTGCTGCCTTTAAAATTCTCTCTTTGTCTTGGAATTTTGCCATTTTAATTGTGATATGTCTTTTATTGGGCCTCTTTTGGTTCCTCTTGGTTGGGACTCTGTGTTTCTTTGATGTGTGTGACTTTTTCTTTCATCAAATTAGGAAAATTTTCCATTATTACCTTTTCAGACAAGTTTTCTATCCCTTGCTCTTCTTCTTCTCCTTCTGGTATCCCTATTATTTGGATATTGTTATGTTTCACATTGTCTTGCAGTTCCCTTACCACCCGTTCATTCTTCCTGAGTCTCTTTTCTCTTTCTTGCACTATCTGGGAGGTTTTTTTTTTCCTACCTTGTCCTCCAACTTACTAATTCAAGCCTCTACTTCATCCAGCCTACTTGTAATTCCTTCTAATGTGTTTTTATTTCTGAGCTTGTGTTGTTCATTTTTTCCTGGTTTTTGTTTATAGTTTGTATTTTCTTTTTCATGCTCATGTAGTTCTCACTCAGTTCCTTGTAGTTGTCTGTGAGCTCTTTGAGCATCTTTATAAGCATTAATTTGAATTCTGTATTTGATAGTTTGGTTACCACCATTTTCTTTAGCTCTTTTAGTGGGGAGCCTTCCATCCCTTTTGACTTCATGTTCTTTTTTTTTGTCTCACCATTTTAGTTGACACTTTTTGTTTGTTTCTGGGCTTCCTGATGTTTTGCTTTGTTAGCTGACTTTGTAGGGTGAACTTCTATGGTAGGAATTCTATGAGGTACAGTGGTGTGGTCTCTGATCTCCTTGACTAGACACTTTAGGTTTGCCCTTTCTTCTGTTTGTGTGGGCTCTCTCGCTGTACTTGGGCTTATACCTTTTGGTAGTTCCTTTATTGGTGGTTTTTCTCCTCCACCAGGTATTCCGATGTTCACAGTTCCCACCTATTCTTGTATGTGATCAATGGCAGGGGGTAGGCAAAATGTATTAAGACCGCAGGAGAGTATGTTATGGGATTTAAAGTACGAGCAAGTAGAGATAAAATAGGAGATTCTTTGGATAAGTGTAGCATTAACTATGATATTTCACCCAATTAGAGACTTTTTATAAAAGGTGAAAGAGAGATAAGACTCTTGTTACAAGGGAGGATGATTGTGAGCTGAATCCAGAAAACAGAGTGCTTTTCAAAGGTTAAATGATGAGATATGGTAAGATGAATGTGTGGAAAGTAGATGTAGTGTGAGAGAGAATAGAGTTAACCACAACAATCCTAAGACTCAGGATTAAAGTGAAGTGGGCTAAGATCATGGAGAGTTGCTGTGTAGTATGTACACCTGTTTGGAACAACAATTATTTACAATAGTATTGCAACAACAATAATAAGACAAGAAATATATGATTTGGATAACCAGAATAGAAAGTACCTAAACAAGAATCATGTGTTATTGGAACATGAGTGAACTGAAAGAAGGAAAACTAAAATACAATACAGAGAGAATAAAGAAAACCAGTCAAGCCATGTAACTAATCAGGGAAATAAAACAAACAAACAACTCGGAGGAAGAAGATAGCAGCGGAGTAGGACAAAGGATTTCGCTTCCCTTCATGCGCCGGAGAAAAACCGGGATGCTCTGCAGAGGAGCACAGCGAACACCCAACAGGGACCCAGCATATGGGAAGGCAGGACCCCAGAAAGTATAGCGGACACTGAATGATGAGAGGTTGAGGAGAGGAGACGACCGCAGATCAACAAGGTATGAAGGAACAGCGCAGAGGCTGCAGGCCCTCCGCCAGGCCGCACCAGGGCCCTGGCTGGGCCGCCTTGATCTCTGAGAGCTCAAGGCGGGCAACAACAACAACCCTGGGAGAAAAGTAGTCACCTCTCTAACCAGCAGAGCACAGATTGGAAAACACCAGGAGAGATCAGTTTGCCTGTAGTGGCAGACAGAGGAGTGGGCATTGGGAAGCAAACCAGAGAGCTCTGATAACCCATGGAGTCAGGCTGTGGTTGCCAGTTTGGGGAACTGAGTGGGCCTGGCATTCCCAGAAGCCTGAGCCGGTGCTCCCACAGTCTCGGGGAGCTTCGGGATACTGGCAGTGCCCCTGGAAGAGCACCAGTCACCAGCACCCTCCCTACCCAGCCAGGCGCAGACTGAGAAGCACCAGGAGTCAGGCTGTGGCTGCAGGCTTGGAAGAATTGTGAGTTGCCCTGTGTGTGCAGCCATAGCACTGGGAAAGGTCCAAGCCCAAGCCTGCCAGACCAGGAAAGACTGGCTGGAAATGTGCACCCTCACGACAGGCCAGAGCTGGGAAGCCTGGGGAAAAACCTGCTCTCAGCGGGGCACGTGAGAGCTCACCATTCGGGATCTTGGGAGGGCACTGGCGAGACCAGCTAACTTCACTGAGATGAGAGGAAGGTTACACTAATAGCCCCTCAGGCTGCTGCAGCTAGTGAGACCAGAAGAAAAGGTTTGACCAGCTGGAAACCAACAAGAGGAGTAGGTGGAAGTTGAGAAGACCAAGATACCTGCAGGAGACTGCACCACTGAATCTCACAGGCATCCTACCACAGAAGTTCACACCATAAATCCAGGAAACCAGAACAGATCACTTTAAGAAGCTGAGGCCAACAAGAAGAGCAACACAAACAATGGGAAAACAAAAAACCAATCCACAATGAAAGAAAAGGAGGAAGTCTCAGAAAGAATGTTAGATGAAATAGAGGCAAGCCAACTATCAGATATTGAACTCAAAGCACTGGTTATCAGGAAATTCAAAGAGCTTACAATGAGCTACCAGAAACTACAGGGGACCTACAGTGAACTCTCTGCAAACTACACCAACATGAAAAAGGGAATACAAACCATCAGCAAAGGCCAAGAGGAAATGAAGAATACAATTATTGAACTGAAGAACACAGTACAAGGTATGAAGAATAGAATCGATATGGCGGAGGATCGCATAAGTGAGACAGAAGACAGGATAGAATCTCCCAGACAGACCAAAAAATGGAAAAGAGAATCAGAAAAAATGAGGAGAATATAAGAGAAATGCAAGACAACATGAAATGTAATAATATCCAAATAATAGGAATACCAGAAGGAGAAGAAGAAGAACAAGGGAGAGAAAACCTACTTGAAAGAGTAATAACAGAAAATTTTCCTAAGTTGAGGAGAGAGAAAGTCACACAGATTCAGGAATCGCAGACAGTTCCAATCAGGTGAAACCCAAAGAGGCCTACTGCAAGACACATCATCATTAAAATGGCAAACCTCCAAGACAAAGAGAAAATCCTAAAGGCAGCAAGGGAGAAAAAGGAAGCAACATACAAGGGGGTCCCAATAAGGTTGGCTGCTGACTTCTCAATGGAAACATTCCAAGCAAGAAGAGAATGGCAAGAAATATTCCATGTAATGAGAAACAGAGGCCTACAACCAAGGCTACGTTACCCAGCAAGGCTCTCAATCAACACAGAAGGCCAAATAAAGAGCTTCCAAGACAAAAGAAGTCTAAAAGAATAAGCCTCCACCAAACCAGCTCTACAAGAATTACTAAAAGGGCTGCTTTAGGAATGGAACAAAAAGAGAGAGATAGAGAGGAACACAGGTAAACAAATGGCAATGAATAAGTACCTTTCAATAATAATCTTAAATGTAAATGGATTAAATGCACCAATTAAGAGACATAGAATAGCTGAATGGATAAGAAAGCATGACCCACACATATGCTGCCTACAAGAGACCCACCTAAGGTCAAAAGACCACCAAAGACTAAAAGTGAAAGGATGGAAACAAATTTTCCAAGCAAATGGACAAGGAAAAAAAAGCTGGGGTAGCAATTCTCATATCATACAAAATAGACTTCAAGAAAAGGGCCATAAAGAGAGACCCAGAAGGTCACTTCATAATACTCAAGGGAAGAATCCACCAAGAAGACATTAACATCGTAAATATATATGCACCCAACATAGGGGCACCCAAATATATAAAGAAAATTCTGGAGGACCTCAAGAAAGATATTCACAGCAACACAATTACAGTAGGGGATTTTCACACCCCACTGTCTAAAATGGACAAATCTTCGAAACAAAATATCAACAAAGATATTGCAGCATTAATTGACACCCTAGATGAAATAGACCTAATTGATATATATACAGCCCTCCATCCCAAAGAAGCTAAATACAATTTTCAAATGAACATGGAACATTTTCAAAGATAGATCACATGATAGTACACAAACGAGTCTCAATAAATTCAGGAAAATAGAAATCATACCAAGCATTTTCTCTGATCACAAGGGACTGAAATTAGAAACAAACCCCACAGGAAATAACCCAAAACACCCAAAACCATGGAGATTGAATGATATGCTATTAAACAACGAATGGGTCAAGATTGAAATTAGGGAAGAAATCAGAAAGCTTCTGGAAACAAGACAAAATGAACTCACAACAACCCAAAACCTATGGGACACAGTGAAGGCAGTCCTGAGAGGCAATTTCATAGCAATACGGGCTTAGCTAAAGAAAATAGAAACATTTCAAACAAACAACCTAACCTGACGCCTGAAAGAACTCGAGGAACAACAAAAAAGACAGCCCACAGAAAGGACAAGGAAGGAAATAACCAAGATCAGAACAGAATTAAATGACATAGAGACTAAAAGCACAATTCTAAGGATCAATGAATCCAGAAGTTGGTTTTTTGAAAAGATAAACAAGTTAGACAAACCTTTAAGTAGGCTCATCAAGAAAAGAAGAGAGAGAACCCAAATAAACAAAATCAGAAATGAAAGAGGAGAGATTGTAACTGATACCACAGAAATAGAAAGGATTGTAAGAAATTACTATATGGAACTGTATGCCAAGATATTTGAAATCCTAGGTAAATTGGCCAAATTTCTAGAAAAATATAATCTTCAAAACTCAGTGAAAAAGAAGCAGAAAACCTGAACAGGCCAATAACAGCAGATGAAATTGAAGCAGCAATCAAAAAACTCCTGTCACACAAAAGCCCTGGACCAGATGGTTTCACAGGAGAGTTCTACAAGGATTTTAAGGAAGAACTAACCCCGATTCCTCACAGACTATTCCAAAAAATCCAAAAGGAGGGAAAACTCCCAAACTCTTTTTATGAAATCAGCGTCACCCTAATTCCAAAGCCAGATAGAGACACAACAAAGAAAGAAAATTGCAGGCCAATATCGCTGATGAACATAGACGCTAAAATCCTCAATAAAATATTAGCAAATCGCATCCAACAATACATCAAAAAGATCATACACCACCACCAAGTGGGATTCATCCCAATGATGCAAGGATGGTTCAATATACTCAAATCAATAAATGTAATACACCACATAAACAAAAGCAAAGACAAAAACCAGATGGTCATATCAATAGATGCGGAAAAAGCTTTTGATAAGGTTCAACACCCATTTATGATAAAGGTACTCAGAAAAAGTGGGAATAGAGGGAGCATTCCTCAACATAATAAAGGCCATATATGAAAGACCTACAGCCAACATCATACTCAATGGGCAAAAACTAAAATCTATTACACTAAGATCAGGAACAAGACCAGGTTGCCCACTTTCACCACTTCTATTCAATATAGTATTAGAAGTTCTAGCCACAGCGATCAGACAAGAAAAGGAAGTAAAAGGCATCCAAATTGGAATGGAGGAAACAAAACTGGCATTATTTGCAGAATACATGATAGTGTACATGGAAAACCTTAGAGCCTCTACCAAGAAACTGCTGGAACTAATAAATGAATTTGGCAAAACAGTGGGATACAAAGTCAATATCCAGAAATCAAGGGCATTTTTGCATACCAACAATGAAGCAGCAGAAGCAGAAATCAAGAAAAAATATCCCATTCAATATAGCAAAACCAAAAATAAAATATCTGGGAATAAACCTAACTGAGGAGGTAAAAGACCTGTATGCAGAAAACTACACAACACTGAAGAAAGAAATCAAGGAAGACACAAACAAATGGAAACATATACCATGCTCATGGATTGGAAGAATTAACATCATCAAAATGTCCATACTACCCAAAGTAATTTACAGATTCAATGCAATACCTATTAAAGTACCAATGGCCTATTTCACAGACATAGAACAAACACTTCAAAAATTTATATGGAGTCATAAAAGACCCCGAATAGCAGCTGCAATTTTGAGAAAGAAAAACAAAGTAGGAGGTATCACAATACCTGATATCAAACTGTATTACAAGGCCACTGTAATCAAAACAGCCTGGTACTGGCACAAAAACAGGCACATAGACCAATGGAATAGAACAGAGAGCCTGGAAATGAACCCAAATCTCTACAGTCAATTAATATTCGACAAAGGGGGCAAGAACATAAAATGGAGTAAAAACAGCCTTTTCAACAAATGGTGTTGGGAGAACTGGACAGCTACATGCAAAAAATGAGACTTGAGCACCAACTTACACCATACACCAAAATAAATTCAAGGTGGATAAAAGACTTAAATATAAGCCGTGAAACCATTAAAGCCCTAGAGGAGAACATCGGCAAGAAAATCTTAGATATTCCACGCAGCAATGTTTTTACTGATATATCCCCTAGAGCAAGGAATATAAAGGAAAGAATAAACAAATGGAATCTCATCAAAATTAAAAGCTTCTGCATGGCTAAGGAAAACAGTACCAAGATACAAAGAGAAGCAACTATTTGGGAAAACATATTTGCCAATGATACCTCAGACAAAGATTTAATCTCCAAAATATACAAAGAACTCACTTGACTCCACTCAAAGAAGACAAGCAACCCAATTAAAAAATGGGCAAAGTACTTGAACAGACATTTCTCCAAGGAGGACATACAGAGGATCCAGAGACACATGAAAAGATGCTCAATACCACTAGCTATCAGAGAGATGCAAATTAAAACCACAATGAAATACCACTTAACACCAGTCAGAATGGCTATCATAAACAAAGCAACAAACAACAAGTGCTGGAGAGGTTGTGGGGAAAAGGGGACCCAAGTTCACTGTTGGTGGGATTGCAGACTGGTACAACCACTATGGAAAATAGTATGGAATTTTCTAAGAAAACTAAAAATGAACGTGCCTTTTGACCCAGCAATTCCACTGCTAGGATTATACCCTAAGAACCCTGAAACACCAATCCAAAAGAACCTATGCACCCCAATGTTCATAGCAGCACAAATCACGATAGCCAAGAGTTGGAAGCAACCTGGATGCCCATCAGTAAATGACCGGATCAAAAAACTATGGTACATTTACACAATGGAAATCTATGCTGCAGAAAGGAAGAAGGAACTCCTACCCTTTGCAACATCATGGATGGAACTGGAAAGCATTATCCTGAGCGAAATAAGCCAGGCCAGTGAAGGACAAATACCATAGGATCTCACTTTTAATAGGAACTTGAAAAACACAATAAACAAGCAAGCAAAATATAACCAAAGACACTGAAATACAGAACAGGCTGACAGGGTCCAGAGGGGAGAGGGGAGAGATTCATAGGGGAAAAGGGGATGGACTCACATGAACAAGTATAAAGGACACATGGACAATAACTAAGGGTGGGGGGTGGAAATGGGAGGGAGGTGGGGAGCATGGGGTGGGGAGCAGGCAGGGTTGGGAATATAAGACAGAAATCTGTACTTGAACAAGAGTTAAATTAAAAATTATTTTTAAAAAAACAAAAAAACACTAAACATAAGGAAGAGAAATAAAAAATACTAATAAAAGTGGTAAAAAATAATTGCAAGATAATAATTATACACATACCCAATAAAATGCCAGCTCTGTGGGATAGCAAAGTGAAATTTGTCTGTTTCTCAGTTTTGGGGGTTAGCCTTTGCTTCACTTTTCAATCTGTCTCTGGACCTTTATAACTCTGCGTCTTATCATCTCACTTGGAAGAAGAAAAAAAGGGTGGAGGGTGGGGAAAGAGAAGGTCCAACTAGAAAAGGGGAAAAAAGATAATAATAAGCCTCCTGCTAACCTGTTCAGTGAGTTCTGCTGGTCTTCCTAGATGCTACAGGAAGAGGGGGCTGCACTTTGCTTTTCTCCCTTCCTTTTGTTCTGAGAAGATGAAGACCAGGTTTGGGTAGCACTATTCACAGTTTCCTGGCCACCTCTGGCCCAAATCTCCTGTGAGCTTCCAGGCTCAAATCAGCCACTCAGCTGCTTATGGTGTGAGTCAATCTCCAGCGTGGAGCCTGAGACAAGTGCAGCACGTGGTTCCCCTTTACTACTGTCTGTGGGTGTGCAGTGAAAGACTAGTGGGATGCACAGTTACCCTCTGCCACTCACTCTGGCTGCATGCAGTATGAGACAGGCGAGGTAAATGGCTCAGGTTGGCTACTAGCTCTGGGTGCTCTGTGCCAGACAGGCAAGGAGCATGGTTCCCCTCTGCCATTCTGAAATATCCCTCGAGGCCCTCCAGCCACTTCTGGAGAGTTCCTTACAGAGCAGCTGCCCTCTGTTCTTAACAAGCACACAGCTTTTTACGTAGCCCTGCTTTTCAACTAGTCAGAGACTATCCAAGTCAGGGTACAACATGGCCCAACTCCTCCTTTCTCCAGGTGTTGCCCAGCACCTCAATTTCTCTGGTGCCAGCGTCCACAGTCCCAGCAGATGTGTACCACTTCTGTGTGTCTCCCACTTCATCTCTACTTCCCCCAGTGACTTGTACCACCCAGGTCCCTCCTAGTGCTGGGCTGCCCTCCCTGCTCTGGTAGAGGAGGGAGCTGGTGCTCTAACTCTCCTCCCCACATCCTGTACCAGGCCCCTGGACGAGAGACACAGCAGCCTTGACTATGGTTCAGATCCCAGGTAACACCATCCCAGCACACTCTCCTCACTCTCTGTTTATTTTCAATTTATTTCATTGTTGTTCAAGTACAGTTTTCTGTCTTATATTCCCAGTCCTGCCAACCCTCCCCCAGTGATCCCCACCTCCCTCCCATTTCCACCCCCCACCCTTAGTTATTGTCCCTGTGTCCTTTATAATTGTTCCTATGAATTCTTCCCCTTTTCCCCTGGGATTCTCTCCCCTCTCCCCTCTGGTCCCTGTCAGCCTGTTCTGTATTTCAGTGTCTTTGGTTATATTTTGCTTGCTTGTTTATTGTGTTGTTCAAGTTCCTATTAAAGGTGAGATCATATGGTATTTGTCTTTCACCACCTGGCTTACTTCACTCAGCATAATGCTTTCCAGTTCCATCCATGCTGTTGCCAAGGGTAAGAGCTCCTTCTTTCTTTCTGCAGCATAGAATTCCATTGTGTAAATGTACCATAGTTTTCGGATCCATTCATTCACTGATGGGCACCTAGGTTGCTTCCAACTCTTGGCTATTGTAAATTGTGCTGCTATGAACATCGGGGTGCATAGGTTCTTTTGGATTGGTGTTTCAGGGTTCTTAGGGTATAATCCTAGCAGTGGAATTGCTGGGTCAAAAGGCACGTTCATTTTTAGTTTTCTTAGAAAATTCCATACTATTTTCCATAGTGGTTGTACCAGTCTGCAATCCCACCAACAATGAACTTGGGTCCTCTTTTCCCCACAACCTCTCCAGCATTTGTTGTTTGTTGCTTTGTTTATGATAGCCATTCTGACTGGTGTTAAGTGGTATTTCATTATGGTTTTAATTTGCATCTCTCTGATAGCTAGCGGTATTGAGCATCTTTTCATGTGTCTCTGGATCCTCTGTATGTCCTCCTTGGCGAAGTGTCTGTTCAAGTCCTTCAGTCACTTTTTAATTGGGTGGCTTCTCTTCTTAGAGTGGAGTCAAGTGAGTTCTTTGTATATTTTGGAGATTAAATCTTTGTCTGAAGTATCATTGGCAAATATGTTTTCCCATACAGTTGCTTCTGTTTTTATCTTGATACTGTTTTCTTTAGCTGTGCAGAAGCTTTTAAGTGTGATGAGATCCCATTTGTATATTCTTTCCTTTATGTCCCTTGATCTAGGAGACATATCAGTAAAAATGTTCCTCCGTGACATAGTTGAGATTTTCCTACCAATGTTCTCCTCTAGGACTTTAATGGTGTCACAGCTTATATTTAAGTCTTTTATCCACCTTGAATTTATTTTGGTCTATGGCATAAGCTGATGCTCAAGTTTCATTTTTTTTGCACGTAGCTGTGCACTTCTCCCAACACCATTTGTTGAAGAGACTATTTTTACTCCATTTTATGTTGCTGCCCCCTTTGTCAAATATTAATTGACCATAGAGACTTGGGTTTATTTCTGGGCTCTTTGTTCTGTTCCATTGGTCCTGTTTTTATGCGAGTACCAGGCTGGTTTGATTACAGTGGCCTTGTAATACAATTTGGTATCAGGTATTGTGATGCCTCCTACTTTGTTCTTCTTTCTCAAAATTGCAGCTGCTATTCGGGGTCATTTATGATTCCATATAAATTTTTGAAGTGTTTGTTCTATGTCTGTGAAATATGCCATTGGTACTTTAATAGGTATTGCATTGAATCTGTAAATTTCTTTGGGTAGTATGGACATTTTGATGATGTTAATTCTTCCAATCCATGAGCATGGTATATGTTTCCATTTGTTTGTGTATTCCTTGCTTTCTTTCTTCAGTGTTGTGTAGTTTTCTGCATACAGGTCTTTTACCTCCTTGATTAGATTTATTCCCAGATATTTTATTTTTTATTTTTGCTATATCACATGGGATTTTTTCTTGATTTCTGCTTCTATTGATTCATTATTAGTATACAAAAATGCCTTTGATTTCTGGATATTGACTTTGTAACCGGCTGTTTTGACAAAGTCTTTTAGTCTCTATGTCCTTTATTAGTTTTAGCAGTTTTTTGGTAGACTCTATAGGATTTTCCATGTACACTGTCATGTCATCTGCAAACAATGACACTTTTATTTCCTACTTTCCAATTTGGATGCCTTTTATTTCCTGTTCTTGTCTGATGGCTGTGGCTAAAACTTCCAATAGTATGTTGAATAGAAGTGGTGAAAGTGGACAACCTTGTCTTGTTCCTGATCTTAGTAGAAAAGCTTTTTGTTTTTGCCCATTGAGTATGATATCTGCTTTAGGTCTCTCATATATGATGGCCTTTATTACATTGAGGAATGCTCCCTCTATTCCCACTTTGCTGAGTGTTTTTAAGCATAAATGGGTGTTGAACCTTATCAAAAACTTTTTGTGCATCTGTTGATATGATCATGTGATTTTTGTTTTGTTTTAGTTTATGTGATGTATTACATTTACTGATTTGTGAATATTGAACCATCCTTGCATCCCTTGGATGAATCCCAGTTGGTCATGGTGTATGATCTTTTTAATGTATTGTTGAATGTGGTTTTCCAATATTTTGTTGAGGATTTTAGCATTTAAGTTCATCAGGGATATTGGCCTGAAGTTGTCTTTCTTTGTTGTATCTTTATATGGTTTTGGAATTAGGATGATGCTGGCTTCATAAAAAAGAGTTTGGGAGTCTTTCATCATTTCAAATTTTTTGCAATAGTCTGTGGAGAATAGGGGTTAGCTGTTCCTTAAATGCTTTGTAGAATTCTCTTGTGAAACCATCTGATCCAGGGCTTTTGTGTGACAGGAATTTTTTGATTACTGCTTCAATTTCATCTGCTGTTATTAGTCTGTTCAGGCTTTCTGTTTTTTCTTGAGTTTTGAAAGATTATGTTTTTCTAGAAATTTGTCCATTTCACCTAGGTTTTCAAATTTCTTGGCATACAGTTCTTCATAGTAATTTCTTAGAATACTTTGTATTTCTCTTGTGTCAGTTTTAATATCTCCTCTTTCATTTCTGATTCTGTTTATTTGAGTCCTCTCTCTTCTTTTCTTGAAGAGCCTGCTTAAGGGCTTGTTGATGTTGTATATGTTTTCAAATAACCAGCCCCTGGATTCATTGACCCTTAGAATTGTGCTTTTAGTCTCTATGTCATTTAATTCTGCTCTGATCTTGGTTATTTCCTTCTTTTTACTTGCTGTGGGCAGTCTTTGTTGTTGTTCTTCAAGTTCTTGTAGGTGTAGGGTTAGGTTGTTTGTTTGAAATGTTTCTATATTTTTAGGTAGGCCTGTATTGCTATGAACTTTCCTCTCAGGACTGCCTTGGCTGTGTCTCATAAGTTTTGGGTTGTTGTGAATTCATTTTCATTTGTTTCCAGGAACTTTTTTTCTAGGTTGTATTTATTTATCTTTAGAGAGGAAGGAAGGAGAGAAGGAGAGAAATATCAATGTATGGTTGTCTCTCATTAGTCCCCTGCTGGGAACTGGCTTGCAACTCAGGCATGTGCCCTCACTGGGAATCAAACCCTGATCATGTGGTTTGCAGGCCCGAACTCAATCTACTGAGCTACACCAGCCAGGGCTGTTTTCAAGAACTTTTTTTATTTCCTCCTCATTCTGCTTCTTTACCTATTCATTGCTTAATAACATGTTATTCAATCTTCATAATTTTAATTGTTTTGGGTGTTTTTCCTTGAGGTTGGTTTCTAGTTTCAATCCCTTGTGGTCAGAGAAAATGCTCGATATGATTTCAAATTTCTTGAATTTGTTGAGGTTTATTTCGTGTCCTATCATGTGGTCTAGCTTTGAAAATATTCCATTTGCATTTGAAAAGAATGTGTATTTAGCTTCATTGGGATGAAGGGCTCTATATATATCAGTTAAGTTCATTTCATCTAGGGTGTTGTTTAATGCCCCAATATCTTTTTTGATATTTTGTTTGGAAGATCTCTCCATTTTTGACAGTGGAATGTTAAGATTCCCAAGTATAATTGTGTTGCTGTCAATATCTTTCTTGAAGTCCTCTAAAGTTTTCTTTATATATTTGGGTTCTCCTATGTTGGGTTCATATATATTTACAATGTTTATGTCTTCTTGGTGGATTCTTCCCTTGAGTATTATGAAGTGACCTTCTGGGCCTCTTTTCATGGCCCTGTTTTTTGAAGTCTGTTTTGTCTGATATGAGAATTGCTGCCCTGCCTTTTTTTTTCTGTTCAATTGCTTGGAAAATTTGTTTCCACCCCTTCACTTTTAGTCTGTGTAGGTCTTTTGTCCTGAGATGGGTCTCTTGTAGGCAGCACATGTGTAGGTTATGCTTTCTTATCAATTCAGCTATTCTATGGCTTTTGATTGGGGCATTTAATCTATTTACATTTAAGGCTACTATTGGTAGGTACTTATTCATTGCCATTTTTTTTGCCTATGTTCCTCTCTGTCTCTCTCTTCTCCTTCCTTTCCTTATAGCAGTCTCTTTAGCATCTCTTGCAGAGCTGGTTTGCTGGAGGTGTATTCTTCTATACTTCTTTAGTCTTAGAAGCCCTTTATTTGGCCTCCTATCTTGATTGAGAGTCTTGCTGGATAAAGTACCCTTGGTTGCAGGCCTCTGGTTCTCATTACTTGGAAGATTTCTTGCCATTCCCTTCTTCTTTGGAGCATTTCCATTGATAACTCATCAGCTAACCTAATTGGGGCTCCCTTGTATGTTACTTCTTGTTTCTCCCTTCAAGATTCTCTCTTTGTCTTCAAATTTTGCCATTTTAATGATGATGTGTCTTGAAGTGGGCCTCTTTGGGTTCCTTTTGATTGGGACTCTGTGTTTTCTGGATTTGTGTGACTTTTTAATCAAATTAGGGAAGTTTTCCATCACTACTTTTTCAAGTTGTATTTTTCAAATAGGTTTTCTATCCCTTGCTCTTCTTCTTCTCTTTCTGGTGTCCTTATTATTTGTTTATTATTATATTTCATGTTATCTTGCATTTCTCTTAATCCCTCTTCATTTTTCTGAGCCTCTTTTTTTTTCTTGCTCTTTCTGGGAGTTTTTTTTTCTCCTTTGTCCTCCAACTCACTGTTCTGATCATCTGCTTTACGGACCTGCTTTTGATTTCGTCCACTGTGTTCTTCAGTTCAGAAATTGTGTTGTTCATTTCCTCTTGGCCCTTGCTGATAGTTTTTATATCCTTTTTCATGTTGGTATAGTTTGCAGTGAGTTCACTGTAGTTTCCCCTGTAGTTTCTGGTAGCTCATTGTAAGCTCTTTGGACTTCTTGATATCCAGTGCTTTGAATTCATCCAGTGCTTTGAATATCTGATAGCTGACTTGCCTCTAGTTCATCTAGCATTCTTTCTGAGGCTTCCTCCTTTCCTTATATTTGGGGATTGTGTCTTTGTCTTCCCATTGTTTGTGAGACTCTTCTTGTTAGCTTCAGCTTCTTAAATTGATTTGTTCTGGCTTCCTGGGTCTGTCATGTGAACTTCTGTGGTAAAATATCTGTGATATTCAGGGGTTTATTTTCCTCGATCTCCTAAGCTCACTGGTCTTGGTCTGTCCTTTAAGTTGGCTCTGTGTTTGTCTTTGGGTTTTGGTTGTTTGGGGGGTTTTCTTTTGTGGGTCCTTCCCACCAGCTGGTTAACTGAGGGTCACTCTCTGCACTACCTCATGGACTTTGTTGTGCTGGTGATGGCAGGTTGTTTTGAAGCTAGTTCTTCCGTGTGTACAAGGTTTGAGGATTCTCTTTGCTCTTGTTTGATTGTTTGCACTGGGTAGTTTCTTCACTGTTTAGTTGTATTTCCAGATAGGTCTTGGATTGAGGTTTGTGTGGTTTCCACTCCCTCCTTCACCTTCTTCTGTTGCTATCTTTTGGTGGTTCCTTTGTTGTTGGGTTTCCACTTCCAGTGGGTATCCTGGTGTTCGCCACTTCCACCTACTCTTTTTTTGTGATCGGTTGGATGGGAAGGCAAAATGGTTATGATAGCAGTAGAGTATTTTATGATATTTACAGTAGCAGCAAGTAGAGAAGAGATAGGAGATATTTAGGCTATGTATAGTGTTAACTGTAATCTTCAACCCAACTAGCCACTTTTTTAGAAAAGATGGAAAGAAGATAAGATTCTTGTTGGTGAGGGAAGGATTGTGAGTTTGATGTAGAAAGCAGTGAGGTTGTGGGAGGTCAGATTCTGGGGTAATGTGAGAGTAAAGTACAGTAAATATGTGTAGTGTGTGAGAGAATAGAGTTAACCAGTATAGTAATAGAGTTCAGGAAACTGTGAAGTGGGCTAAGATCCGAGAGGGGTGTTGTGCAGTATTTACAATTGAATGGAACAGCTGTTATTTACAATAATATTAGAGCAACAATCATATGACAGAATCTATGTGATCTGGATAACATGAGTAGGGGGTATAGAACTTTGAGTAGTGTGCTAAAGGAACGCAATTTGATGTGAGTAATAGTAAATTAGCAATACACTGTGGAAGAGAGAACAGGAGAAACCTGTCAAATGATACAATATAACCAGCCAAGGCAAAGAAGACTGTACAGAAAGAGGAGAAATACAAAGATACTATTAAAATAAAAGATGTAAGAATAATAAAAATAATAGTACAAATATGCAGTAATTTGTAGCTTCTCTACTATAGCAAAGTGAAATTTGTCTCTCTGTTTCTGCTGTTGGGATGCCCCCTCTTTGGGTCCAACTCTGGCCTTTTCACAGTTCCAAGTTTTTTGTCTCACTTGTGGGGGGAAAAAAGCCAGGAGAAGGGAGGAAGAAGTGATAGGTTTGGAAAGAAAGGAAGAAGAAATAAAACAAGAAAGAAGGAAAGAGAGAAAAAAGGTATTGGAAGATAAAACAATTATAAAATTTAAAAACTAAAAGGTTACTTTAAAAAAAAAAAACCTCTTGTTGGTTTCCATCTGGCCAAACTGGTTTTTCTGGTCTTGCTGGCTTCAGCAGGTTTAGGGGCGATTGGTGTGGTCCCTCTCCCTTCCCAATGTGTACTCAGCCAGTCTCCAGAGCACACTCCCAAGAGGTAGTCTGGTGCCTATCCCCAGTGCCTCACTCAGGGGATCAGGTCTTCTTCAGAGCACTCCTTTCCCAGGAGTCATCGCAGTGGGCTGGGCTGGGGGTGCGCACCCGGGCAGGCTGCCTGGGTCCTGCAAGTTTGGGTGCAAACTCTTCCCAGTGCTATGGGGAAACACAAGGCCTTCCACCCAACCTTGGAATCGCTGCCAGGCTGGTTGGGGAGTAGGCCAAGCCGCCGTCACAGGAGGAGGATCCCCCAAACAGTTTACTTTTTGAGAAATTTGTCCCAATTCTCCAGCCAGACCAGTGACCATCGGGTTCAGAGCTCGAAACTTGGACTCTCAACTCTCCCAAGCTGGTGACCACAGGTTCTGGGGCGATTACGGCCCTTGTGTTTGCCTTTCTTATTCCCCTCTCTGCAACTTCAAGCAAACAGATCTCTCTCTGTGTTGCTCAAACCATGCTTGGCCTGGGAAGGAGAGAGCTGATGACCCTGCTCTCTCCCAAGGACCCTGAAGCTGGCCCTTGTCTCCCAAAGAGTCCGTGGTAGACACAGTACTGGATGCCGTGTGCCAAGGTGCAGGGGGGTGGGGGGGGGAGGCTGTGGCTTGTCTCTGATCTGCTCCCTTGGTCCTTATTGTCCTGCAGTCGTCTCCTTACTGTTTGGTCTTTCTGTGTCCGCTACAATTTCTGGTCTCTTATTTTCATATATGCTGGGGCTCTGCTCCTCCATAGATTAGCCAGGTTTTTCTCCCATGCGTAGTGGGGAGTAGAATTCACTCTGTCCTACTCTGTCACCATCTTCCCTCCCTATCACATGAATTTGATTATTTTTAGTTAGAGAGCTAGAAAGCACTGGCTGCCACAAGATTGCTCTTGCACACACAGACAGTCGTGCTCAGGTTGGAGAGCACAAGGGTGGACTGGCAGGCAACGCTGGAATTGAGGGTCAACAGTCACTTGTACTGTTGAATGCTTGCATTCTTATTTGTCTATTTGAGCCTCTGTGTTGTCATTTAGCTTGTACTTCTTGTTAGGGGAATAAATGTAACTTAACTATAAATTATAAAGACTTCATTAATTTCCAGTGCATTTTTAAAAGCAGGAGTGCTTGTAAATGGTGCTGTATATTTCCTATTGCGTCACATTAGGAGTTGCATACTGTTCAACACTTAGCACCTAGTGATGTTCATTTGGTTCCAGTTGAGGTAACCTGAATGTTCCACTACAGGGATACCTCAGAGATATTGTGAGTTTAGTTCCAGCAACCCCAATAAAATGAATATTGCAATAAATTGAGTTACATGAATTTATTGGTTTCCCAGTGCATGCATGCACAAGTTATGTTTACACTATACCATAGTCTGTTAAGTATGCAATAACACACTTCTGTATTTGAAAAACAATGTACACGCTTTCATTTAAAAGTAGTTTACTGCCCTGGCTGGTGTAGCTCAGTGGACTGAGCATAGGCTGCAAACCAAAGAGTAGCCTGTCAGGGCACATGCCTGTGTTGCAGGCCAGGTCCCCAGTAGGGGGTGCACAAGAGGCAACCACCCAAGAGGCAAACACACATTGATGTTTCTCTCCCTCTCTTTCTTTTTCCCTTCCCCCGTCTCTAAAAATAAATAAATAAAATATTTTTTAAAAAGTAGTTTACTGCTAAAATATATTTACCATCATCTGTGACTTAATCATCTAAGTCATAATGTTTTTGCTGGTAAAGGATCTTGCCTTGAGGTTGATAGCTGCTGACTGATCAGGGCAGTGGTTGCTGAAGGTTGGAATGGCTGTGGCAATTTCTTAAAACAACATTAAATTTGCTGCATCAATTAACTCTCCCTTTCTGGAATGATTTCTCATTGGCAGTAGATACTCTTTGACAGCATTCTACCCACAGTAGAACATTTCTCAAATTTGGAGTTTATCCTCTCAACCCTGGAGCTGCTTTATCAACTAAGTTTATGTAATATTCTAAATTCTGTACTGTCATTTCAACAATCCTCCCAGCATCTTCACCAGGACTAGATTCCATCTCAAGAAACCACTGTCTTTACTCATCCATGAGAAGCAATTCATCTGTTAGTGTTTATCTTAAGGTTGCAGCAATTCAGTCACATTTTCAGGCTCCACTTCTAATTCTAGTTCTCCTGCCATTTCCACCACATATGCAGTTAACTCCTCCAGTAAAGTTTGAACCCCTCAAAGTCATCCATGAGGACTGCAAGCAAATTCTTATGAACTCCAGTTAATGTTGATATTTTGATCTCAATGAATCACAGATGTCCTTGATGGCATGTAGAATGGTGAACCCTCTACAGAAGGTTTTCATTTTATTTTGACCACATCAACCAGAGAAATCACCATCTATGGAAGCTATAGCCTTATAAAATATTTCTTAAACAATAAGACTTGAGAGTCAAATTTACTCTTGATCCACAGGATGCAGAATGGATGTAGTGTTAGTAGGCATGAAAACAACATTATTCTCATTGTGCATCAACACTGGAGCTCTTGGGTAACCAGTTGCATTATCAATGAGCAGTAATATTTTTAAAGGCATTTGTTTCTGAACAATGAGCTTAAAATATTCAGTAAACCATGTTATATACAAATGTGTTGTCACCCAGGTTTTGTTGTTCCATTTATAGAGAATAGGCAGAGTAGATTTAGGATCATTCTTAAGGGACCTGGGTTTTGGAATGGGAAATGAGCATTAGCTTCAAATTAAAGTTACCAGCTGCACTAATCCCTAACAAGAGTCAGCCTGTCCTTTGAAGCTTTGAAGCCAAGCATTGACTACTCTCTAGTTACAAAAGTCATAGATAGCGTCTTCTTTCAACCTAAGGCTGTTTTGTCTACAGTTCAGGGATATCAAACTCATTTTCACTGGGGGCTACATCAGCCTTGTGGTTGCCTTTAGAGGACAAAATGTAATTTTTTTAAAATATATTTTTTCATGTGTCTCTGGATCCTCTGTATGTCCTCCTTGGAGAAGTGTCTGTTCAAGTCCTTTGCCCCTCGATATCGCTAGCTATGAGAGAGATGCAAATTAAAACCACAATGAGATACCACTTTACACCAGTCACAATGGCCATTATAAACAAAGAAACAAACAACAAGTGCTGGAGAGGTTGTGGGGAAAAGGGGACCCTAGTTCACTGTTGGTGGGATTGCAGACTGGTACAACCATTATGGAAAATAGTATGGAATTTTCTCAGAAAACTAAAAATGAATGTGCCTTTTGACCCAGCAATTCCACTATTAGGAGTATATCCTAAGAACCATGAAACACCAATCCAAAAGAACCTACGAACCCCAATGTTCATAGCAGCACAATTTACGATAGCCAAGAGTTGGAAGCAACCTAGATGTCCATCGGTCAATGACTGGATCAAAAAACTATGGTACATTTACACAATGGAATTCTATGCAGCAGAAAGGAAGAAGGAACTACTACCCTTTGCAACATCATGGATGGAACTGGAAAGCATTATGCTGAGCGAAATAAGCCAGGCAGTGAAAGACAAATACCATATGATATCACTGTTAACAGGAATCCAAACAACAAAGCAAACAAGCAGGCAAAATATGACCAATGACACTCAAATACGGAACAGGCTAGCAGGGACCAGAGGGGAGAGGGGAGAGAATCATAGGAGAAAAGGGGAAGGACTCACATGAACAAGTATAAAGGACACATGGACAATAACTAAGGTGGGGGACAGAAATGGGAGAGAGGTGGGGAGAACTGGGGTGGGGCAGGGCTGGGAATACAAGAAAGAAAACTGTACTTGAACAAGAGTTAAATTAAAATTTTAAAAAAAGAATTAAAAAATAAAAAATACCTCTAAAAATAAAAAATAAAAATATATATTTTATTGATTATGCTATTACAGTTGTCCCATTTCCCCCCTTTATTCCCCTCTGCCCTGTGTACCCCTTCCCATGCACCTTTAGTTCATGTCCATGGGTCATATATATAAGTTCTTTGGCTTCTACATTTTTTATACTATTCTTAACCTCCCCCATCTATCTTCTACCTATCATTTATGCTACTTATTCTCTGTACATTTCCCCCCTCTTTCCCCACCCACTCCCCCACTGATATCCCTCCATGTGATCTCCAATTCTGTAATTCTGTTCCTGTTCTGGTTGTTTGCTGTTTGTTTTTGGTTTTGTTTTAGGTTTGGTTGTTGATAGTTGTGAGTTTGTTGCCATTTTATTGTTCTTATTTTTTATCTTCCTTTTCTTAGCTAAGTCCCTTTAACATTTCATATAATAAGGGCTTGGTGATGATGAACTCCTTTAACTTGACTTTATCTGGGAAGTACTTTATCTGCCCTTCCATTCTAAATGATATCCTTGCTGGAAAGAGTAATCTTGAATGTAGGTCCTTGCCTTTCATGACTCGAAATACTTCTTTCCAGCTTTTCTTGTCTGCAAGATTTCTTTTGAGAAATCAGCTGAGAGTCTGATGGGAACTCCTTTGTAGGTAAGTGCCTCCTTTTCTCTTACTGCTTTTAAGATTCTCTCCTTCTTTTTACTCTTGGCAAATGTAATTATGATGTGCCTTGGTGTGTGCTTCCTTGGGTCCAACTTCTTTGGGACTCTCTGAGCTTTCTGGACTTCCTGGAAGTCCAGTTTCTTTACCAGATTGGGGAAGTTCCCCTGCATTATTTTTTCAAATAAGTTTTTAATTTCTTAGTCTTCCTATTCTCCTTCTGGCACCCCTATGATTTGGATCTTAGGACATTTAAAGTTGTCCTGGAGGTTTCTAAGCTTCTCCTCATGTTTTTGAATTCTTGTTTCTTCATTCTTTTCTGATTAAATGTTTCTTTCTTCCTTCTGGTCCATACTGTTGATTTGAGTCCCAGTTTCCTTCCCATCACTGTTGGTTCCCTGTACATTTTCCTGTATTTCACTTAGCATAGCTTTCATTTTTTCATCTAATTTGCAACCATATTCAACCAATTCTGTGAGCATCCCGATTACCAGTGTTTTGAACTGTGCATCTGATAGGTTGGCTATCTCTTCATTCCTTAGTTGTATTTATTCTGGAGCTTTGATCTGTTCTTTCATTTGGGCCTTTTTTTTGTCTCAGTGTGCCTGTTATGTAGTAAGGGATGAAGCCCTTACATAAGGTGTCCACCAGGGCTGAGCAACCCACATTGCTGTGTTGTGACCTTGTCTGTGGGGAAGGAGTTCAAGAGGGAACAATGCAGCTTGCTCTGCTCTCTGCTGGTTTTCAGTCACTTTTCCCACTACCCACAAGCAAATTTGGCCCTTCTGGTGCTGATTCCTGAGTGGGTGGGTTTTTGTATGTTCTAGGACCCTGTGGGTCTCTCCAGTGAACTCTCCTGTGAGGCTGGGAGTATCTTGTGCCACCACAACCCCCACAGGTTTTTTCAGTCAGAGGTTTTGAGACTTTATTTTCCCATACTGGAACCCTGGGTTGAGCAGTCTGTTTCACTCCCCTGTTTTTTCTCCTAATTTATCTGCAAATAAATGTTGGAGTGCCTGACCTGCCAGCCAGCACCTCACTTCCCCAGATCCTCCAGATGTCACCTAGCTACGCATCCTTTTCACTCCAGCTGCCTGTCTCTGCCCCTCTTACCAGTCTGGATGAATGTTTCTTAACCTCCTTGGTTGTCAGGTTTCCATACAATTCCAGTTTCTGGCAGTTCTGGTTATTTTTGTTTTTAAATTTGTTGTTGTCCTTCTTTTTGGTTGTGTGAGGAGGCACAGTACCTATGTCTCCAACTTGGCCAGAAGTCCTTACACACTTTCTTCTACATGCCAACATCTTAGTCACATTCACAAACAATTCTACTAATTACTACAACTTTAATCAGATTTTTTATGTTGATGAAATCATGAAGCTTCAGTTAATAGGGATATAGGTAAGTTATGGATCTCCTTGAACTTTGTGTGTGTGTGTGCACACAATTTTTAACCTTATTTCTGTTGTTGAAACTAGTATAGTATCCCCATTTTTCCCCCAAAAGCAATTTTTAATGGAGATTCAAATGAAACAAAATTTACTATTTTAATATGTACAAAGTTTTTAGCATATTCACAATGTTGTGCAATCATCACCAGTATCTAAATTGAGAACATTTCTATCTTTCCAAAAAGAAACTTTTACCT
Organism: Sturnira hondurensis; assembly: GCF_014824575.4. NCBI lineage: Eukaryota > Metazoa > Chordata > Mammalia > Chiroptera > Phyllostomidae > Sturnira > Sturnira hondurensis. The sequence continues at coordinate 559,162 of NW_028090025.1, read as the reverse complement.
GTTAGCAGTCATTCCCAATTCCTACTCCCCTTGTTCCCTAGACACCATTCATTTACTTTCTGTCCTTATGTATTTCCCTTGCCTGGACATTTCATATAAATGTAATCATACAACATGTAGTCTTTTGTATCTGCATTCTTTCATTTAGCATACTGCTTTCAAGGTTAATTTACGCTGTAGTATGTATCAGTACTGCAGTCATTTTATGGCTGAATAATATTCCATTGTTCAAATGTAGCACATTTTGCTACCCATTCATCAGTTGTTGAACATTTGGAGTCTTTCCACTTTATAGCTATGGTAAATATTGCTTTTTTTGTGTGTGTGAATACAGTGTATTCTTCTCCCTCTGGTATTGGGAAAGTAGGCTGTTATTTTCCAGGCTACCCTGAGCTGCATGGTAAGGCATGGGTGTACAGTAACTTAAAACACCAGAAAAACTTGCTGGTTTTTTTTCTGAGAATCAGCTGTTTTTCTTGCATAAGTGCTCCTCATCCTGCTAAAAGCCTTTCATTAGTTTTGAGATTTCCTAAAAGGTCAATTCTAAGAGTTTTTGCTAGTTTATCATTATTTTTTGAAGGGGAAAATCCTGGTGTTCCATTTTATGCTGACATTCAACATCAAGCATTAAATAAAAATAATCCCATCTTCCTGGGAAAGATTTAGTGATTGGACAAGTTAAAGAAATCAATTTTTTTTGTTTTCCAGATGCAATGCTCTAAGTATCATAGTCCTTGTTCCTGTGATGATGGTATAAGCCCACAGAGAACAGTCTTTATCAGCTGACATAAAACACCTGAAAAGGGATAGTAAATATGACCAGCATGAGAAGCCCCAAAGCTCAACTTTGAGCAGAAAGGAGGTGTGCCAGCCAGTTACTCCAGAACATAGGCTATTACTGGGACCCAGCTGACTCTAAGCTTCTGAGGAAACTACTGACTCTTAGAGTTGGCACCATTAATGAATGAATTTCAAGAAAAGAACTAAAGACATGCCATTGAGTCAGACATGCAAAGCCATATAGCAAATCTGTGGGAATGATACGTATACATTTTGGAACTATGCTCACGTCAAGAGTATCCATAGAATGTATCTGAAATCAGCACTTGGATGAGAATGTGTAAAACTAAAAATGTTCCTTTGTTTTTGTTTTTCAGTTTAGTTGTTGATAGTTGTGAGTTTGTTGTCATTTTGCTGTTCATATTTTTTATCTTTTTCTTAGGTAACTCCTTTAACATTTCATATAATAAGAGCTTGGGTGGTGATGAACTCTTTTAACTTGACCTTATCTGCGAAGCACTTTATCTGCCCTTACATTCTAAATGATAGCTTTACTCAATAGAGTAATCTAGGTTGTAGTTACAGAATCAGGGAAATGGAGATCACAGGGAGGGTTATCAGCAGAGAGGGGGGTGGGGAGAATGGGGGAAATAGTTCAAAGAATAAGAAGGATAATTGGTAGGCACACAATAGACTGGGGGAGGTTAAGAATAGTGTAGGAAATAGAGAAGTCAAAGAACTTATATGTATGACCCTTGTATGTATGAACTTATATGTATATGGACATGAACTAAGGGAGGGAATGCTGGAGGAAGTTGGGGTGGGGTGGAGCAGGGCAGAGGGGAGATAAAGGGGAGGGGGAAAATGGGTCAACTTTAATAGCATAATCAATTAAATATACTTGAAATTACCTCAAAATGTTGAGGGAATTTCTGTGGAATATACTGAGCTAAATTTAAAGACCGGGGCCCCAAAGTTCTTCTTGGCTCTTCTTCAGGTTCTTTGAAAATGAACCAAGCAACAAGAAACTATAGGAAAAACCAGAAAGCTGTCAAAGTGTATTGCATGATTTTGGGCAGCTGATGCACTTAACATGGGGTTTACGTTGGACCTGTAGTGACAATATAACCCAGCAACTCACTTGACCTAACAGTACTCAGTATTTAGGTAGTCTTCATAATGTAGCATTAGTTTCTGGCTTTTAAACTTTAGAATCAACCCTTAGACAGAGCATGAATGACTTGACCTGGTTACAGAACAGAATATAATGTTATTACTTTTGCCAAGACCATAGGTGAAGGGTAGCAGCAGGTAGGAGAGAGTGAAGGAAGAGCCAGAGTGCCAATATCTTTATTTCAAAGAGTGAGAGTTAGTAGATACTGTTAAGAAAAAATTAGATAAGGAACTTGAATACATTATCTATAAAGAAAAACACAAGGAAATATTACCATTAAGAATGAGGTTAGTACTTTAATAGGTGTTGCACTGAATCTGTAAATTGCTTTGGGTAGTATGGACATTTTGATGATGTTAATTCTTCCAATCCATGAACACGGTATATGTTTCCATTTGTTTGTGTCTTTCTTTATTTCTTTTTCAGTGTTGTGTAGTTTTCTGAGTACAGGTGTTTTGCCTCCTTGGTTAGGTTTATTCCTAGGTATTTTATTTTTCTTGTTGCTATATCAAGTGGTTTTTTCCCCTTGATTTCTGCTTCTGGTGTTTCATTGTTGGTATACAAAAATGTCTTTGATTCCTGGATATTGACTTTGTATCCTGCTGTTTTGCCAAATTCATGTATTAGGTTGAGCAGTTTTTTGGTGGAATCTATTGGATTTTCTATGTACATTATTAAAAATAAAAATAAAAAAGAATGGGGTTAGTGACTTAAATCACCATCATTTATAAACTCAATAATATAATTATAATATCATAATATCTAAAATTAATAAATTGAAAAATGAAAGAATAGATTTAAAATTAAGTTATAAAATAGACACTAGGTAAACTAAAAATAGAAGCCATAACTAGGTTGTGGAGCTGGGGTTGTAGAGTGATGGCTACTTTCTCAACTATGAATAAAATGTGGAAATATGTTGTAAAAATTAATAAAACAGAAAGGCTTACAGTGGAAAAGACACCCACTTCTAGATATTTATTTTACCAGTGATATTTTGATAATTTATAAAATAACTTAAAAATGAAAAATTAAAATAAACAATAGAATTGAATATGAATTGTATATTTACACAATAAGGATACCATACATTAATGGAAATCAGTAATATACAACTACATCCAAAACATGGATGACTCTCCGAAACAATGTTCAGTCAAAGAAACCAGACACAAAAAAGCACAACTTGTGTTATTCCACTAATATAAAATATGGGAACAAGCAAAACCCATCTATACTGATAGAAGCCAGAAAAGTCATTATTCTTGGGGGCACATAGGGACAGAAAAGAGGACAAAAAAGGTATTCTATGTATGGGATGTTCTGTTTCATGATCTGGTTGTCAAGTGACCAGATGCATTGTTGATTGGGCATACAATAGTTATGCTTATTTTTGTATGTATGTTATACATTAATAAAAACTTGATAATAACAATGATAAGAGTAAGAATAACAGATAATACTTAAATGGTGCTTAATATGTACTAGATACTGTTCTAAGTGATTTTACATTCATTAATTCATACAGGTCTTTCTAGATATACCCACTGACACCCGTTCTTTGCTCTCACCATTCTATTTCCCTGGAATGCTTCTAACTTCATCTTCACATGGCTGCCTCCTTCCTTCCACTCACATCTAAGCCCAGTCTCAACCACGCTGCTCTATTTTAATTTATTAAAACTTCTCATAACTAGAAAGTTTTCCTTTTCATTTTTTTGTTCATAGTTTGCTGCTTACCCAAACTAGAATATAAGCTCCATGAATACAAGGATCTTATCTCTCTTCCCCACTTCTGTATTTCAGAGCCTAGAACAATACCTGTACCTAGTAAAGGTATGGTTCAATAAACATGTTCAGTAAACATTTACTGAATGAATGATTCTATGAACAATCAGATTTCCTATCTAGTTCCTCTTAATTCATTCTCCATATTGAAGCCAGCGTGATCCATCTAAAGCACAGTTTTGATCAAAAAACAAAACATAAAAAATTTAAAATTTATTTTTTATTTATTTTTTTTTTAATATAATTTTTATTTAATTCTTGTTCAAGTACAGGTTTCTGTCTTATAATCCCAACCCTGCCCGCCCCCCACCCCATGCTCCCCGCCTCCCTCCCCTTTCCACCCCCCACCCTTAGTTATTGTCCATGTGTCTTTTATACTTGTTCATGTGAGTCCATTCCCTTTTCCCCTATGATTCTCTCCCCTCTCCCCTCTGGGCCCTGACAGCCTGTTCCATATTTGAGTGTCATTGGTTGTATTTTGCTTGCTTGTTTGGTTTGTTTAGATTCCTGTTAATGGTGAGATCATATGATATTTGTCTTTCACCGCCTGGCTTATTTCGCTCAGCATAATGCTTAAAATTTAAAATAAAGCACAATTTTGAGCATGATCATCCCCTCCTGGAGGGGCAGGGGGGAGGAAATGCAAACTGTAGTTGAACAACAATAAAATAATTATTTAAAAAAAGAAGTACTAAGAAAGGTAGAGACAACTTCGAGAAAAAATCTCAAAAGTGCTTCCCCATTGCCTTAAATGTATAATACCAAGTATTAACTATGGCTTCATTCATATCTTTTTTTTTTTGCTAATTTCTAAGGCCTCATCTTTCTTCATCTTTCTCCTCCTAGGATAGCTTAGCCATGCTAAACTAGTTTTACTTGCTCTAACACACTAAGTCTCACTCATCTTCAACTGTGTGAGCCTGGTGTTCTTTTTGTTTAGGATGCTCTTATACTGATTTTTTTTACCTCACCTGATTAACTGTCAGCCTGATGACTTTATTTTAGACATAACTGCCTCTGAGGAGCATCCATAATCCAGACACAGCAGGAAGCTTTTCTATATACTCCCAGAGAATACTCAAATGTCATGCACAATGCTCAGGTGAATACCAGGAATAGATGCACAGTTCCCTCTTCTACTGACATCTTGGGCAGAACTGCACAAAGGCCGCAGGCAGTTGGATATATTGGGTCTGTGCTCCAGGAGCAGGCCCATTTGCTCTCCCTTTTCATAGAGGAAATGAGAGAGCAACCCTGTCAGAAGAGTAAAAAGAACTGGCATATTCTTACCAAATTATCGGACCTTTGGTATCAGTTTTTCTAAGAGTTGTTGGTGATATCAGCTTCTTAGTAGCAGAAGGCCTTGGGGAAAATTGAAGTCATGTGCAGCCCCTTTTGGTAAGAGGAGAGAGATCCCATCTCCAGTCAATCCCAAGATGACTCTTAGTGTCATTCATCTCACTGTTATTTTAGTAATTATCATACTGGATTAAAATTGGGTGTTTACTTCATCTCTCCAACTAGTTTTAGTGACTTTTGAGTCCAGGGACTCTGTTTTATTGGCCACTGTGTCTCCATCACCTAGTGGGGTTTAACACACTTTGGTTTCTTTCAATGAATCAATGAATGATTGACATGCTTTCTGAAATTACACTTGGAAGGAGCTGGCAGATTACCTTATTTAATAGCCCCTTCCCATTTACATCTACGTTAATGTTTGAGCCTTTAAAAGAATACCCTGGTGGATGGAAAATTTCCTGAGGAGCTGGTGGAGTAAGAAGATGGTAACAGAGTAGCACGGAGGGAATCCAGCTCCCATGCACCTGGTACAAAATGGAGGTGGATCTACTGAAGAACACCATAAGCAACCAACAATTCCCCAGCATTTATGAAAATAAGAGACAAGAGAGTATGAAGGTGGAACAAGACAGCTGCAGGTGAGTGAGGAGTCCGGAAGGTGGTGAGGACAAAAGCGGCTGCACCGGCGGCCTCTGTAGCAGTGATACTTGCTACACCCACGGCCTGATACTTGAGTGCAGACAATAGAAGGCAACAGGCGACCTCGGCGGCTGGGTGAGTATGGACGGGAAGCGGCGGGCGATTCTGGCTGGCTCGTAGCGGCATCAGTGGGAAACAGAGGCCCCATCTGGGACCAGTGCCAGGGCACCTGCTCCAGAAGCCTGGCACCTGGTGGGTATACAACAGACAACGAGCTACCAGAAACTACAGGGGAGCTACAATGAACTCACCGCAAACTATATAAACATGAAAGAGGAAATAGAAACCATCAGCAAAAAACAAGAGGAAATGAAGAATACAATTTCTGGGCTGAAGAACACAGTAAAAGGTATGAAAAGCAGGATCGATGACGCAGAAGACCACATCAGTGAGATAGGGACAGAGCAGAAAGAATCTCCCAGATGGAGCAAGTAAAGGAAAAGAGGCTCAGAAAAAAAGGGAACGGATTAAGAGAAATGCAAGACAATTTGTCTTGCAAGAAATGCAAGACAAATGCAAGACATAATACTATCCAAATAATAGAAATACCAGAAAGAGAAGAAGAAGAGCAAGGAATAGAAAACCTATCTGAAAGAGTAATAATGGAAAATTTTCCTAATTTGATGAGACAAGAAGTCACACGAATCCAGGAATCACAGAGAGTCCCAAACAGGTGGAACCCAAAGAGGCCTACTGCAAGACATATTATCATTTAAATGGCAAAACTCCAAGACAAAGAGAGAATCTTAAAGGCAGCAGGGGAGAAAAAGAAAGTGACATACAAGGGAGCCCGAATAAGGTTGGCTGCTGACTTCTCAATGGAAACATTCCAAGCAAGAAGAGAATGGCAAGAAACATTCCACGTAATGAGAAAAAGAGGCCTACAACCAAGGCTACTTTACCAGCAAGGCTCTCAATTAAGACAGAAGGCCAAATAAAGAGCTTCCAACACAAAAGAAGTCTAAAAGAATATGTCTCCACAAAACCAGGACTACAAGAATTACTAAAAGGGCTGCTTTAAGGAAATGAAGGAAAAGAGAGAGATGGAGAGGAACACTCGTACATGAATGGTAGTGAATACGTACCTTTCAATAATAACCTTAAACGTAAATGGATTAAATGCACCAATTAAAAGACATAGAATAGCTGAATGGATAAGAAAGCAGGACCCACACATATGCTGCCTACAAGAGACCCACCTCAGGTCAAAAGACCATCACAGACTAAAAATGAAAGGCTGGAAATAAATTTTCTGAGCAAATGCTCAAGAAAAAAAATGGGGTAGCAATTCTAATATTAGACAAAATAGACTTCCAAAAAGGGGCCATAAAAAGAGCCTCTGAAGGTCACTTCATAATACTCAAGGGAAGAATCCACCAAGAAGATATTAACATCATAAATATATATGCACCCAACATATGAGCACCCAAATATATAAAGAAAATCTTAGAGGACCTCAAGAAAGATATTGACAGCAACACAATTATAGTAGGGGATTTTAACACCCCACTGTCAAAAATGGACAGATCTTCAAAACAAAATATGAACAAAGATATTGCAGCACTAAACAACACCGTAGATGAAATGAACCTAACAGATATATATACAGCCCTCCATCCCAAAGAAGCTAAATACACATTTTTTCAAATGCACATGGAACATTTTCAAAGAGAGACCACATGATAGGACACAAAACGAGTCTCAACAATTTCAGGAAATTAGAAATCATACCAAGTATTTTATCTGACCACAGGAGACTGAAATTGGAAACCAACCCCACAGGAAAAAACCAAAAACACCCAAAATCATGGAGACTGAATGGTATACTACTAAACAATGAATAGGTCAATATTGAAATTAGGGAAGAAATCAAAAAGTTTCTGGAAACAAATAAAAATGAACTTACAACAACCAAAAACCTATGGGACACAGCGAAAGCAGTCCTGCGAGGGAAGTTCATAGCAATACAGGCTTACCTAAAGAAGATACAAACATTTCAAACAAACAACCTAACCCAATGCCTGCAAGAACTTGAAGAACAAAAACAAAGATGGCCCAGAGCAAGAAGAAGAAAGGAAATAATCAAGATCAGAGCAGAATTAAATGACATAGAGACTAAAAGCACAATTCTAAGGATCAATGAATCCAGGAGTTGGTTTTTTGAAAAGATAAACAAAATAGACAAACCTTTAAGTAGGCTCATCAAGAAAAGAAGAGAGAGAACCCAAATAAACACAATCAGAAATGAAAGAGGAGAGATTACAACTGATACCACAGATATAGGAGGGATCGTAAGAAATTACTATGAAGAATTGTATGCCAAGAAATTCGAAAACCTAGGTGAAATGGATAAATTTCAAGAAAAATATAATTTCCCAATACCCAATGAAAAAGAAGCAGAAAACCTGAACAGGCCAATAACAGTAGATAGAATTGAAGCAGTAATCAAAAAAACTCCCATCACACAAAAGCCCTGGACCAGATGGTTTCACAGGAGAATTCTACAAAGCTTTTAAGGAATATCTAACCCCTATTCTTCACAGACTATTCCAAAAAATCCAAAATGAGGAAAAGTTCCCTAACTCTTTTTATGAAACCAGCATCACCCTAATTCCAAAGCCAGATAGAGACACAACAAAGAAAGAAAACTTCAGCCCAATATCGCTGATGAACATAGACGCTAAAATCCTCAATAAAATATTGGCAAATTGCACCCAACAATACATCAAAAAGGTCATACACCATGACCAAGTGAGATTCATCCCAGGGATGCAAGGATGGTTCAATATTTGCAAATCAGTAAATGTAATACATCACATAAACAAAAGCAAAGACAAAAAACACATGATTATATCAATAGATGCAGAAAAAGTTTTTGATAAGATACAACACCCATTTATGATAAAGGCACTCGGAAAAATGGGAATAGAGGGAAAACTCCTCAATATAATAAAGGCCATATATGAAAGGCCTACAACCAACATCATACTCAATGGGCAAAAACTAAAAGTTCTTCACTAAGATCAGGAATAAGAGAAGGTTGCCCACTTTCAGCACTTCTATTCAATATAGTATTTGAAGTTTTAGCCATAGCAATCACACAAGAAAAGGAAATAAAAGGCATCCAAATAGGAAAGGAGGAAACAAAACTGGCATTGTTTGCAGATGACATGATAGTGTACATGGAAAATCCTATAGACTCTACCAAAAAAATGCTGGAACTAATAAATGAATTTGGCAAAACAGTGGGTTACAAAGTCAATATCCAGAAATCAAAGGCATTTTTGTATACCAACAATGAAACAGCAAAAGGAGAAATTGAGAAAAAAAATCCCATTCAATATAGCAAGAAGAAAAATAAAATATCTGGGATGAAACGTAACCAAGGAGGTAAAAGACCTGTATGCAGAAAACTACACAAAACTGAAGAAAGAAATCAAGGAAGACACAAACAAATGGAAACATATACCGAGTTCATGGATTGGAAGAACTAACATCATCAAAATGTCTATACTACCCAAAGCAATTTACAGACTCAATGCAATACCTATTAAAATACCAATGGCGTATTTCACAGACATAGAACAAACACTTCAAAAATTTATATGGAACCATAAATGACCTCAAATAGCAGCCATAATGTTGAGAAAGAAGAACAAAGTAGGAGGCATCACAATACCTGATATCAAACTGTATTACAAGGCCACTGTAATCAAAACAGCCTGGAACTGGCATAAAAACCGGCACATAGACCAATGGAATAGAACAGAGAGCCCAGAAATAAACCCAAATCTCTACAATCAATTAATATTTGACAAAGGGCAGTAGCATAAAATGGATTAAAGACAGCTTCTTCAACAAATGGTGTTGGGAGAACAGGACAGCTATGAGCAAAAAAAAAATGAAACTCAAGCACCAACTTACACCATACACAAAAATAAATTCAAGGTGGATAAAAAGTTAAATATAAGCCATGAAACCATTAAAGCTGTAGAGGAGAGCATTGGCAGGAAAATCTCAGATATTCCACGCAGCAATATTTTTACTGATACATCCCCTAGAGCAAGGGACATAAAGGAAAGAATGAATAAATGGGATCTCATCAAACTTAAAAGCTTCTGCATGGTAAAGGAAACTGTATCAAGAGAAAAAGAGAAGCAACTTTTTTAGGAAACATATTTGCCAATGATACCTCAGAGAAAGGTTTAATCTCCAAAATATACAAAGAACTCACACGACTCCACTCAAAGAAGAAGAGCAACCCAATTAAAAATTGAGTGAAGGACTTGAACAAACACTTCTCCAAGGAGGACATACAGAGGATCCAGAGACACATGAAAAGATGCTCAATATCGCTAGCTATCAGAGAGATACAAATTATAACCACAATGAGATACCACTTTACACCAGTCACAATGGCCATCATAAACAAAGAAGCAAACAACAAGTGCTGGAGAGGTTGTGGGGTGAAGGGGACCCTAGTTCACTGTTGTTGGGATTGGATACTGGTACAACCACTATTGAAAACAGTATGGAATTTCCTCAGAAAACTAAAAATGAACCTGCCTTTTGACCCAGCAATTCCACTTTTAGGAGTATATCCTAAGAACCATGAAACACTAATCCAAAAGAACCTATGAATCCCAATGTTCATAGCAGCACAATTTACGATAGCCAAGAGTTGGAAGCAACCTAGATGCCTATTGGTCAATGACTGTATCAACTAACTATGGTACATTTACACAATGGAATTCTATGCAGCAGAAAAAAAGAAGGACCTCCTACCCTTTGCAACATCATGGATGGAACTGGAAAGCATTATGCTGAGTGAAATAAGCCAGGCGGTGAAAGACAAATACCATATTATATCACCGTTAACAGGAACCTAAACAACAAAACAACCAAGCAAGCAAAATATGACCAATGACACTGAAATATGGAACAGGCTGACAGGGACCATTGGGGAGAGTAGAGAGAATCGCAGGGGAAAAGGGGAAGGACTCACATGAACAAGTATAAAGAACACATGGACAATAACTAAGGTGGGGGGTGGAAATGGGAGGGAGGTGAGGAGCACTGGGCAGGGCTGGAAATATAAGACAGAAAACAACTTGTACAAGAATTAAATAAAAATAATAATAAAAATATTTAAAAAAGAAAATTTCCTGAAGTACCAAATGAGAAATTCTCAAAGCTGGCAGAACTCCTTGACGTTATCAAGGTAGAGAACCATGTTTCCCTGACTCCTTACTCTGTGTGTGTATGTGTGTGTATCTATCCTTCATTCTTCACTGGCTTCATTCAGATCACAGAGAATAGGAAAGCACTTATATTGGAACTTGATTTGAAAGCATATCCGAAGACTTAACAATGGAACAAAATCTCCCTAAAGAACAGATTGAAATTTTTTTCTTTTTTTTAAATATATTTCATTGATTATGCCATTATAGTTGTCCCATTCCCCCCCTTCACTCCCCTTCACCCTGCACAACCCTCCTCCACCATTCCCCCCTTTTGTTCATGTCCATGTGTCACAAGTTCTTTAGATTCTGTATTTCCCATAGTATTCCTTCCTTCCCCCTGTCTATTTTCTACCTACCATCTATGCTACTTATTCTCTGTACCTTCTACCCCCTTCTCCTCTCACTCCCCTGTTGCTAACCCTCCATGTGATCTCCATTTCTATGGTTCCACTCCTGATCTAGCTGTCCTCTTGGTTTGCTTTTGTTTTAGGTGTGGTTGTTAATAACTGTGAGTTTGCTGTCCTTTCACTGTTCATATTTTTCCTCTTCTTTTTCTTATATAAGTCCCTTTAGCATTTCATATAATAAGGGCTTGGTGATGATGTACTCCTTGAATTTGACCTTATCTGAGAAGCACTTTATCTGCCCTTCCATTCTAAATGAAAGCTTTGCTGGATAGAGCAATCTTGGCTGTAGATCTTTGGATTTTATGACTTGGAATACTTCTTTCCAGCCCTGCAAAATAATTCCCATCAGACTGTCAGCAGATTTTTCAAAAGAGACCTTACAGGCAAGAAAACTTTTTCTTAACATCTTTAAGCTTTTGGGGAACATGCTGCTCTCTTTCTAGAAGATTGTCGTGTACATTATAAAGCCATAGCAGCAGAAGAACTATTTGTTTAGTACAGCAGTAGTCTTTTGAATAGTACCTCACTTATTACTGTACAAGCTCTATCCAGGCCTATTTACCCATTTTCTGTTCTGGTAGAACAGAAAAACACTACCCCCAAAGTTATGTAGTAACATAGTCCTTTTGTCTATGCATTGGTTTGACTCCCACATAATTTTCTCCTGGTTATGTTTTAAACCTAGGAGTTCCCCTGAGGACCTACCAGATACTTCAAGGGCTACTTATGGTGACATAGAAAACATAGATCCACAGTAATACTTGGAATTTATTCAATTGCAGTGAAGAATATCATGGAATTACCCAACAAGAAAAGTAGGCATGTGAATATTAAAGCATGTGAATATTAATATTACCTGAAAGAAATATCCCATTTGCAAATTAGCTATTGGGGCCTACCCCACTTCATCTCAATCCAAAACCTAAAAAAGGACATTTTATCTTGGAAATATATGTGTTAATCATTGCAAATAGGTAGATGAAATCCAATTGCCAAACAACAAATATCCTAATAAATAAATGTCTCTAAACAGGTAATGATATCTCAAATTATCTCTCCTTGGACTATGATTCAATAAATATCTATATGTGTCATCTAGAGACACATGCAGAAAATATCAAAATAGAACATGACTAGTACATGATGTGATATTTGCCTTGCCACATATATGTACACCTGCCATTGAACTGGAGTTACAGAATGTGGTACAAGGGAGGAATATCCCTCTTACTCTAAGACACATGTAAGGAAGGAAGACTAGGAGTAAATTGCATAAATAAATGTTAAAGATTAGTTATATTTGATCTAGGTCTTTGTAAACAATATTCTACAGCAAGACATGCATAGTACTTAAGCTCCATAGTGACTATTCTTTTTTGGCACAAAATTAGCTTACATGTATCTCTTTTAAACTAAACTTTGTTTGGAGAAGGCGAAATTTTTCAGGGAGAGGCCACTAATTTCTCAGTTTTACCATTGAGAAATTTTAATGAGCCTTTATTTTTCTTACCATGGCTGTACACAAGTTTTGGGGGCTTTCCTTCTGATTTACTCATAAGTAATCAGAGAAACTCAGATATCTGGCCTGGAATACATAAATGTATATTTTTACTTAAAAAAATTGGACCTTCAATGGATCAAGGTTATTTTTCTCACCAGAGAATTCTGGAACTTTAAAATGAAATAAGCATTCTCTTTTCTGGCTTATAACAGAGGTAACTTATTGTATTAATTTAATGTTTACCCTGCCATTGATGTACACTGATTATTTAAGAAGGAGAACACAGCCAAACAGATAAGTAAGTGACAAAGATCATATTTGGGTCTTGAAAAGTTATTTGCCTTGGTGAGTCTGGCATTCCTTAATAATAAGTTGTCACTTGAATCTCTTTTATCCCACACTCAATAGGGTGTAAAATTTCAAGTATAATCAGCCATAGTTATTGTGTGTACTTTATCATCATTTTTTCAGAGCTGTTTTAGCTTTTTCCTAAAGAGGGGAGCATGGAACTCAAGAATATTTGCTATTTATAAGGTACCTTTTTCTTTTTCCAATAGACATTACTTTTTTCTGACTTGGCACTCTCTCTTTCTTCACATTATGATCTTACTCTGTAAAATTCCCCTAATATTGTCATGATCATACTATGTAATTGTTATACCTTACAACAGCCATGAATCCAGAACTGTCCTCCTTGAGATCCTTTTTCCTACTTTCCAAGCACATAATGAACTACTGTCATCAAATGGTCTTGGTTTCTTCTTTTTATTTCTTTTGACATGTGTTCAATGCCAGTTTATTTGTATCAATTAATCTTGTCATTAAAGTCCTCACGCATCAAAATTATAGCCTCTGCACTCCCTGAGATATACATTCTTTCTAATCCTTTGAAAGCAATTCTCCTGATTGGTAAGACGTGTATCAATCCTGAATTTCTTCCATCCACCAAAAATTGCTTTTAGTCCCACCATTTGAAAGATATAAGGACTCATAATATCACATCTTTCAGAACAATTACAAGATAGAGGCCTCTAAGGGGAAAGGGCCACTTTTAAGTAGGTTAATTTTTTCGATAATAAAAGGTTTAGAGTACTTATTAAACATGGTTGAAATAATGACAGTAGCCACAAGTACATCACAGAATCCCCATGGGCACCCCTTGCTTTCATTCCAGGATCACCAGTGCATCCCCTAAACAAATGCAAGACCATACACATAGACTTAATACAATTGCATTTCTGGTAGAAACATTTTCTTTTCTTCTCATTTCTTTTTCTTCTTTTTTTGAGGTCTTGAGATGGTAACACGTGAACAGCAAACTGTCAGCAATATCCAACTGAAGCTCTGTTTATTTCACAGACTTCTAAGAACCTAAATTATCACTTAAAGTTATCTTAGGTGGAGAATACAAGAGTGGAAATGTAGGGAGTCAGACCAAAACTTAAGAAGATCCCTTGTATCAGACAAAGCAGACTTGAAAATAAGGACCATAACAAAAGGCAGAGAAAAACATTACCTAATGCTAAAGGACTCAATCCAACAACAATATGAACCTTGTAAATATTTATGCACTCATCATAGGAGCAACTAAATATATAAGGCAAATCTTGATGGACATAAAGGAAGAGATTGACAGTAATACAGTCACTGTAGACAATTTTAACACCTCATTGACATCAATAAATAGACTTCTAGAAAGAAAATCAGTATAAAAATGGTGGCCTTAAATGACACACTAAATCAGATGGATTTAGTTAATATTGTCAGGGCATTTTGCCCCATACAATAAGAATACACATTGTTTTCATGTGCACATGGAACATTTTCTAGTATAGACCACAGATTAGGACACAAAAGAAGTCTCAAAAAATTTAAGTAGATTGAAATCATATCAAGCATTTTCTCTGATCGTAATGGTATAAAACTGGAAATCAATCACAAGGAAAATAGTTGGAAAAAAAGACATGGAAGAAAAATAACATGTTACTAAATAGTGACTAAGTTAACAATGAAATAAAGGAAGACATAAAAAGATACCTTGGAACAAATGAAAATGAGAATACAACAAATCAAAATCTGTAAGACACAAGGAAAGAAATTCTAATAGGGAAATTCATAGCATTACAGGCCTATCCAAGAGATAATAACAACAAAAAAGCTCAAATATACATTTACACATAAAGGAAGGTGAAAAAGAACCACAAACAAAACAGAAAAGAAGTAAAAGAAAGGAAATAATAAAGATCAGAGCAGAAATAAATGAGAGTCTAAAAATCAATGCAAAAGCCAATGAAACCAAGGGCTGATTCTTTGAAAAGATAAACAAGACAAACAAATCTTTAACAAAACTCATCAAGAGAAAAAAAGAGAGGCCCAAATAAATAAAATCAGAAATGAAAGAAGAGAAGTAAGAACTGACTCCAAGAAATACAAAGGATTTTAAGAAAATATTTTTGAACAACTATATGCCAATGAATTGGACAAACTGTATGAAAAGTATAAATTCCTAAAAATATACAGTCTTCCAAAACTGAATCAAAGACACCCAAGATGGCAGCAGAGTAGGTAGAGGCCACACTAACCTCCTTCCAGGACCAAACTGAAATTACAACTAAATAATTTAAAAATTCATCCTGAGACTTCCGCCAAGATGGAGGCATAGGTGGAAACACTGTGCCTTCTCCCACAACAAAGTTTGAACACAACAAAGATTTGGAGAACTAGGACACACCCAAAGACCAGAAAACGGAATTATACGAAAGTCCGACAACTACAAACTGTTCAACGGGGATGGTAAGAGAGGTGGAGCCAGCAGCAGAACTGGGTCTGGCAGGACAGGTCCCCCGACCCAGTTGCGTGGGCAGCCCGGAACCAGTCGGGGTGTGGGGCAGACTGACCGCGGTCGCACATTCACACACAGTGAGACGGACCATACAGGCCTCAGGGGGCAAACCCAGTGGTGGGGGGCTGACGGCGGTGGCACACTCGCGTGCAGTGGAACGAAACATGTGGGCCTGGTGGCAGTGGTGGCTGCGGCGGCAGGCGGCAGATGGGAAGCCATTGTCCCTCTTTGACCCCACCCCCACACACAACATCACAACCCAGTGACTTAGTTGCCCTGTTCTAGTGAACACTTTAGGGCTCTGATCCTGCTACGGAACAGGCATGAACATCCCAAAAGATGGTTCAAGAAGAACTCAAAGTCCCAGAGCCAATAACTCTAAGTGACTGAGAAATTGCCAGCCTCTCAGAAGCACAATTCAAGACACTATTTATCAGGATGCTCACAGAACTGGTAGATTATAGTCACAAATTAGAGGAACATAGTCACAAATTAGAGGAACATAGTCACAAATTAGAGGAACATATGAAGGCTAGACTAATTGAAATGAAGGGAGATGCACAGGAAACCAATAGTGATGGAAAGGAAACTGGGACTCAAATCAATGGAATGGACCAGAAGGAAGAATAAAACATCCTACCAGAAAGGAATGAAGAAATGAGAATTCAAAAAAATGAGGAGAGGCTTAGGAACGTCCAGGACATCTTTAAACGTTCCAACATCCGGATTATAGGGGTACCAGAAGGGGGAAAGAAACAGCCACGAGTGGAAAACTTATTTGAACAAATAATAAAGGAGAACTTCCCCAGTCTGGCAAAGGAAATAGACTTCCAGGAAATCCAGGAAGCTCAGAGAGTCCCAAAGAAGTTGGACCCAAGAAGGAACACACCAAGGCACATCATAATTACATTAGCCAAGACTAAAATGAAGGAGAGAATCCTAGAAGCAGCAAGGGATAAGGGGACAGTCACCTACAAAGGAGTACCCATCAGACTGTCAGCGGATTTCTCAAAAGAGACCTTACAGGCAAGAAGGGGCTGGAAAGAAGTATTCCAAGTCATGAAATCCAAAGACCTACAGCCAAGATTGCTTTATCCAGCAAAACTTTCATTTAGAATGGAAGGACAGATAAAGTGCTTCTCAGATAAGGTCAAGTTCAAGGAGTTCATCATCACCAAGCCCTTATTATATGAAATGCTAAAGGGACTTATATAAGAAAAAGAAGATGAAAAATATGAACAGTGAAAGGACAGCAAAGACACAGTTATTAACAACCACACCTAAAACAAAAGCAAACCAAGAGGACAGCTAGATCAGGAGTGGAACCATAGAAATGAAGAACACATGGAGGGTTAGAAACAGGGGGGTGGGAGGGGGAGAAGGGGGGAGAAGGCACAGAAAATAGCATAGATGGTAGGTAGAAAATAGATAGGGGGGAGGGCAAGAATAGTGGGGGAAATATAGAATCTGAAGAACCTGAGACACGTGGTTATAAACTAAGGGGGGGAGAATGTTGGTGAGGGAGTGTGTGGGTGGAGGGGAATGAAGGGGGGGAATAGAACAACTGTAATGGTATAATGAATAAAATATATTTAAAAAAAACAAAAAACAAAAATACTAACAAAATAAAAGATGTAAGAATAATGAAATATAATATTACAAATGTGCAATAATTTGAAGATTATCTGTAGCAGCAAAGTGTATTTTGTCTCACTGTTTCAGCTGTTGGGATGACCCCTGTTTGGTTCCAACTCTGGTCTTTTTACAGTTCCAGGTTTTTTGTCTCACTTGTGGGAATTTTTTAAAAAAGAAGGAAGGAAAAAGAGATAAAATGGGAAAGAAAGGAAGAAGGAATAAAACAAGAAAGAGGGGAAGAGAGGAAAAAGGAGTTAAAAGACAAAAAAATAATAAAAATAAAAATAAAAGAATTACTGAAAAAAAAAATGCCCCTTGCTCTCTTCAAACTGGCCAAACCAGTTTTGCTGGTCTTCCTGGCTGCAGCATGCTGAAGAGTGATTGGTTTCACTTTTCTCCTTTTCTGATCCACACTCAGTCAGCTACCAGCCCAGTTCCCCAGCAGTCTCTGTCCAGTAGGCTCCACAGGTCCAGGTTCACACTCTCCCCAGGGCTACAAGCATGAGTTCCAGGTGCCTCTCCCCGGAACTTTGGGTGTTGGCATTGGGCCTTCCACAGAGTGCACTCTCCCCAGGGCTGTGGGCATGCATGCTTGGCCGGGCCACCTCAGATCCCTCAGGTCAGGTGCACACTCTTCCTAGGGCTATGGGAGTATGCCCAGGGCCTTCTGTGCCACCTTTGGAGCACCACACAGCTGGGTGGGGAGGAAGCCAGAGTGGCTGCTGCAGGAGAATTTCCCAAACAGCCACCGAGTGTCTATTTTTTCACTTTTTTTCATTTTTATTTTTTTAAGATTTTATTTATTTATTTATTTATCTTTAGAGGGGAAGGAGAGAAGGAGCAAAACATCAATGTATGGTTGCCTCTACCTTGTCCCCTGCTGGGAACTAGCCTTCAGGGAACTGGCCTGCAACCCAGGCATGTGTTCTGACTGGGAATCCAACTGCGATCCTCTGCTTCGCAGGCCTGCACTCAATCTACTGAGCTACACCAGCCAGGGTGTAGCTACTTTTTTTGTCACCTTTTTTTTAGAATTTCCTCCTGCTCAAGCCTGCCTCTCCATACAGAGGTCTGGCCTCTCACACAGCCCAATTCTCCAACCAGACTGAGGAGTATCTTAGTCAGGGCCCTTCATGGCCCAACTCTCAACACTCCTCAGCTGGTGCCCACAGACTCCATGGGTGCTCACAGCCCCTTTATGTTTGCCACTTAGTCCTTATTCCCCTCTCTGCGACTTCAAGCAACCAGCTCTCTCCTGGTGCTGCTCAAACCTTGTTTGGCAGGGGAGGGAGCCATTGACCCAGCTCTCTCCCAAGAACCCTGTGGCAGACCCAGTGGGCTCCAGGCCTGGGGCTGCAGCCACCCTGGTCCCCACCCTGGTCCCAGGGACTTTATTGTCCTGAAGCACTCTCTTTACCATCTGGTTTTTCAATGTCATCTACAATTTTTGGTCTCCTATCTTCATATATGCTGTGGTACTATTGGCTGTTTGCTCTGTTCCTCATTAGTTCAGCTAGGTTTTTCACCCATGTGTAGGGGGAAGTGAAATCCTCTCCCACCTACCTCACTGCCATCTTCTGGGTTCTCTATTCTGTTACATTGATTTATGTGTCTGTTTTTATGCCATTACCAGACTCTTTTGATTACTGTGGCTTTATAGTATAGTTTTATATTTCTGTTTATGCATTTATGTTTATAATGTTTATGTCTTCTTGCTGGATTCTTCCCTTGAGTATGATAAAGTGACCTTCTGAGTCTCTTTTTATGCCCCTTATTTTGAAGTCCATTTTATCTGATATGAGTATTGCTACCCCAGCTTTTTTTTCTGCCCATTTGTTTTGAATATTTTTTCCAACCCTTCACTTTCAGTCTGTGTAGGTCTTTTGTTCTGAGGTGGGTCTCTTCTAGCCTATATTCTATAGCTTTATTTGTCAACCCTTTGGAAAATACCAAATTATCTTTATTTATGTTGTTTTATTGTGTCTTGCTATATGATAGCGTCAATCCATCAGCTTTGTTTTTCTTTAGGATTGTCTTGGCTTTCCTTGGTTCTTTGCACTGCTTTACAAAATGTAGTGTCCGCCTGTTATTTTCCATCAAAACAAACAGAGGTAGAAGAAAAATGTGAAGAAATTTTGATTTACTAGTTTGTATCCATCAGCCATTTTTGAGAGAACTGACATTTTTATAATATTGAGTCTTTCAGTCCATAAACTTAACAAATACCACTATTTGTTTCTGCTTCAACTGTTTTAAAAGTAATATTTTGTAGTTTCTTGTTTAGTTTTATTAGATTAACTCCTAGGTTTTGTATGCTATTGTAAATAGTATCTTTAATTTTTTAAATATTCACTGGAGGATATATTTGTTGATTTTACAGAGGGAGGAAGGGAGAGAGAGGGAGAGAGACATTAATTTAAGACAGACGCATTGATTGGTTGCCACCTGTACATGCCCTAACTGGGGATCAAACCTAGGTGCATGCCCTGACCAAGAATCAAACTCATAACCCTCTGGTGTAATGGGACAATGCTCCAACATCAGAACCACCTGTGGTGTCTTTTTGAAATTTTAATTTAAAATTGTTTGTTGATAGTATAGTTAAATAAAATTGATTTTTGCACATTGACTTTTACCAGAGAGTTTTAAAAAAATTATTAATTATAATACTTATCTGTAGATTCCTTTGACTTTCTACATACATATTCGTGTAGTCAGTACTCTTTTTATGAATATGTGTGTGTATCTGTATGTAATAGAAAAGTTTGGTGGAAGACTGTAGCAATGGGATGCCTCACACATGAGTACAATTCAATCTATTATTTGTGGTTTCCACT
This sequence comes from Sturnira hondurensis, assembly GCF_014824575.4. Taxonomy (NCBI): domain Eukaryota; kingdom Metazoa; phylum Chordata; class Mammalia; order Chiroptera; family Phyllostomidae; genus Sturnira; species Sturnira hondurensis. The sequence goes on along the minus strand of NW_028090025.1, from coordinate 538,957 downwards.
CAGGATCTACTCTGTTCTTTCCCCCTGTTCCAGATCTTATTTGTCTACATCTGCTACCTGTAAATGTACTCAGAAATGCATCACCACTGACACCACTTACAGCATCAAGTATGTCTGTTACTAGGTACTTCTAAAATACCCAATTTTGGTGGTATCAGACTTTTACTAGGTCCTGTAAAGAGATGAAAGAAAGGATATTCCTACTTTCTGTTACATTGTGTTGCCTGTGTTATAAATAACTGATTTTTCTGTGCCCAGAATTTAACACTTTCTTGAATGCTTCCTGCAGTTTCTAACTTGCTCATCATATATACTTTCAATTATATACAGATCAAAATATCAGATCCTCATTTTTTCTAGCATCTTTTACAGATAAATATCTGATTTTTCTGTGCCCAGAATTTGACACTTTCTTGAATGCTTCCTGCAGTTTCTAACTTGCTCATCCATCTCTAACCACAAGATGTCACTCAGTCCACAGAGTTGGGGTAACATTGTTCTATCACCTCTATCCTCTTCATCTCTTGTGGTTCTTCTATGCAGAACTAACAACAGAAACAGCCATCCTCTCATAATTTATGTTGGAGGCAAATGGATACTGGTAGGTGGAGGGTGGAAAATGTACAGAGAACTCATTGCACTAGTTGCAGCCAATTTAAATTTGCATTATAATTTCATAATCATAAACTCTTTGGGGACTCTTGATTTAATTGAGCTCTCTTAGAATGGTATGAGAGGTGGGGTTGTGGGAACAAATACACAGAAACTGGGATAATACAAGGGGGCTATTTAAAGTGTAACTGTAAACAGGCTAAAGAGGCTGGAACTCTTTCAGCATAATAACTAATAGGAGTTAAGTTCAAATGCCAGACTAATGGGGGTAGATTTCCTTCACCTCATCCTTCATCCACATGAATTTAAAGTCCTTCGAATCTGTCATAAAAAAAGAAAGGATGGATGGAACAAATGGCGAACAACCTGGGTCAAAAACTGAAGCAAACAAAATGTAGGACCTCAGAAAAAAAAAAGCAGAGAGTTTTAAGAGCAGAAGTGGCTTGTAGAGGAATGAGGGAAGAAAGAGGTAGTGACTCCAAAGAGAGAAGAGGTTTCCTAGAAAGAAGGTGACTACATACAGGCCCCATGAAATAAGACAAAGGTTCAGCACACCTGTAGTGAAGCAGGCAGAATGAGTTGTATAGGATGAAATAACTACTTCCAGTTCTCCCACAAGGTAAGCCCTCTCCTGCACATTCTTCTGGATTCTGGGCACGTGTCTGATTGGCTAATAGTAATTTATTTCTTCAGCAATGCATTTTATCCTGCTCCATTTGGGTATGTGGGACACAGTAAGGAGGCTACACATATAAATTCCAAGAGCATTTAGCTTTAAATGACTTCTAGGGAAGTTTCTGTGGTGGCAACATTTGTTAGTGAATGCAGAGTAGGTTTCACATTTGACTCTGATGCCCCTAATCATCTTTAACCCTGAACTAGATCCCATGTCTACAGTTCCTTCCTTCGACACATGGCTAATGGCATCATGTAAAATTCTAAAACCATTAAGAACAGCATTCTTGAGTTGTAATCAGTTATTTCCACTGCCTTGCACAGGGTATAATGTAATATATCATTAATCTGTACTCATTTCTGCTATTATCTAAGCAAAATATTTAGTTCTATGGGCATAGAATATATAGTTTCTCCTAGCATATATAGTTCATTTGATCAAGTGATTTATGCTTGAATTTTGTCCAGTGTCTTTTACTTCATGTGTGACTATTAGTTGGAACATTGACAAGTTGCCATAACCATAAAGTTAATCCCCACCATAGATCCAGTCTCTGGAAGTAGACCCAAGCATTTGGCTATTTCTCACTCAAAAAAGTGTCGTGTACTCTGGGAGCTACAGGTAGTCCTGACCTCTTCATTGGAGATAGTTTGAATTTAGCTGTGAAAGTTTAAGTGTAAAAAGAATTAATGATAAAAATACATTATAAAATCTTTATATGGAAATAAACATTTTTGATCATTTGTTTTCTGTAAGTTTGTAGCAGACTATGTTAGTTCCCTTCCTAACAACTACTACTTCAATCCCTTGGTGGCATATATACCTTCAATTATATACAGATCAAAATATCAGATCCTCATTTTTTTCTAGCATCTTTTACAGATAAACAACGAGCATGTAATTCAAATTGATGAGGTTTTAGTAAATGTTATTCACTTCTATAAAATCACCTTTCTTCTTTGTTGAAACTGGTCATATATGTATCTGATTGGTAGAACTGCTGTAAGAATCTTGCAACCATTTAAGGAAGATATCTCTGATATACCGAGGGTGGCAAAGTTTAAAGAAGAACACCTGAATCCCTGATTAATCCATCGAACTGCTGTACCAACTTAAAAACCCTCATATATTAGTACTTTTTACTATGTGATATAATAAGTGTATTTACTGCTTAATCCACTTTTTATTGGGTACTATGTTAGTTTCTTTTTTAATTTTTTAAAGATTTTATTTGTTTTTTGTTTGTTTGTTGATTAGAGAGAGGGGAAGGGAAGGAGAGAGGGACAGAAACATCAGTGTGTGGTTGCTTTTCATGTGCCCCTGCTGGGGACTTGGCCCACAACCCAGGCATGTGTACTGACTGGAAATTGAACCGGTGACCCTCAGGTTTGCAGGCCAGTGCGCAATCCCCTGAGCCACACTAGCCAGGGCATGTTAGTTCTTATTATGGGCTGAATTGTGCCCCCCTAAACTTTATATATTAAAGTCCTAAACCCTAGTACCTCAGAATGTGGTTGAATTTGTAGATGGGGTCTATAAAAAGGTAGTTAAGTTAAGATGAGGTCTTTAGTGCCAGCATTAATTCAATACAACTTGTATCCTTTTTAGAGGAAATTTTGACGCTGACTGATATAGAGGAAATACTGTGTAAAGACAGAGGAAGAAGATGACTATCAAGTAGTTAAGGAAAGAGGCCTCAGAAAAAAGCAAACCTGCTGACACTTTGATCTGGGCCTTCTAGCCTTCAGTACTGTGAGAAAATAAATCCCTGTTGTTTAGGCCACCCAGTTTGTGGTACTTGAGTATAGCATCCCTAGAAAACTAGTGCATTGCCCTCTAAAGCATCCTGACAGATAGTTATTAGTTTATTATAAGATTGGTACTTTAAAACTAAAAACAACTTGACCAAAAGCTGCTACAGATTTTTTGAGACAATTTTTAAAAAGTTAATGTAAAACAAAAACAAACAAAAGACCCCATGGTAGGTTTCTGGCCAGACTTACCCTTCCACCATACAGGACTATAGAACAAAACAAGATGTAAAAGAAAGATTTTCAGCTATTGAACAATAGTCAGGGAAAGACACTTATCTCTAAGAAAAAGAAATATAAGCCCTACAGTTGCCCCCAGATACTGCCTAGTAGTATCCCTGAGTTGATGATACAGAGAATTCAAGGAGGCTGAGACATCTAGAATTTGCAAAGCAGAGTACTGGAGAGAGTGTTGATGGGGGCTGGAGAGAATATAAGAGAGAGGAAGGAGAGGGAACACTCTGGAGATCTGCAGAAGGTTTCCTTTAAATTTTTAGTGGATTACTGATTAGTACGTTTTTGTGAGGAAACCACCTGAGGTTATAGGGATGGAAAAAATAAGAAGAGCAATCCTAGGAGCTCACACAGGGTGAAGAATAGTGTGTTCCCTGAAGCCAGAGTGGAAAATTCCCTAATTTGAGGGCATCGGGTTTAGCACCCACAAAGGTGTTACCTCTGTAACAGGGAAAAACTAGTTCTAAACTAAAAGCTGTTCTTATCCTACCCAACAAAGTTTAAAAGTGAGTTTCAAAAGGATCAAATGACTTTCAAGTAATTTAACATCAACCTAGGCAATGCTCAAAAATATTTTAAAAATTCAAAAAAAATAAGCACCCACCAACAATATTCACAATAACTGACATCTGATAAGAAATTATCATGAAAAGAAGCATGAAAGTATAAACTATAATGAGGATAAAAATGAATCGATTGTAAGGCAAACTAAACATATGATAGAATTACTAGATACAGACATGAAAACAACTTCAAAAAAGGTAGAAGAAAGCATGACTATTAAGAGACATACAATATCCAAAGTATGTTCTTTCAAAAATAATAAATTTTTGAGATAAAAGTATCTTAAATAGATCAATAGATAATATATTGCAGATCAGATTAGTAAACTTGAAAGTGTAAGAATGGAAAAAAATAACAAAATGGAAAAAAGATTAAAAATTTTAAAGACCACCAGTAAGTTCTGTGGGGCAACTTAAAGTAGTCTGTTCTATGTGTAATTAGAGTTCAACAAGGGAACAGAAAAATATTTGAGGAAATGACAGAAACTATATGATAAAATCTACAAATCTACAAATCCTAAAAGCTCAATGAATCTCAAGCACAAAAAATACGAAGAAAAGCACACCAAGGAATATGCTAAACTCTTAAAACCAGTGATAAAGAGAAACTCTTAAAAGCATCCAGAAAACATTACATCCAGAGGTACATTCCTTACAGAGAAGGAAAGATGAGGATAACCGTAAATTTATCATTGAAAATAATGCAAGCTAGAAGAAGGAGGAACAACATATTTAAAGTGCTGAGAGAAATACACTGCCGATTTAAAATTCTACATCCAGGTAAAATATCCTTTAGCTTTTGCATTACTGTTATTTTCTTCTTTGTTCTTAAAGGATATTTTTGTTGGATATAGAATTCTTTAATGACAGTTTTTTTTCTTTAGGCATATTAAATATCTTCCTACTACCACGTGGTCTCTGTGGTCACTGATGAAAAATCAGATACTAATGTTATTGAAGATTCTTGTATGTGAAAATCTGCTTTTCTCTCTCCTGTCAACGTTTTCTTGCTGCTTTCAAGATTCGCTCTTCGTTATAGGGTTGCTACAATTTCACTATAATATGTCTTGGATTGGATCTCCTTGAATTTTGTTGCTGTGAGTTTGTTGTTTCTTGGATATGTACATTCCTGTTTTCCATAAAATTTGGGAAGTTTTTTGCTGCCATTATTTTTCCAAATATTCTGCCCCCTTTTCACTCTATTGTCCTTCTGGGATTTCCATAGTGCTTATTTTGTCATACTAGATGGTATGCCTAGGTTTTTTAGGTACTGTTCATTTTTCTTCATTCCTTACTTCTGTTTTTCATACTGTATGATTTTAGTTATCCTATATTAAGTTCATTGATTCTTTCTTTTGCCTGTTAAAATCTCTTGTTTTATTCTTCTAGTGAAATTTTCATTTCAGTTATTGTATTTTCAAACTGTAGAATCCATTTATTTTCTATTTGCTATCTTTTTATTAATATATTTATTTTCTTCATACCAAAATAGTTGAATATCACATAACATTTCTGGCAAAGGAGTTACATAGAGAACACATAAAATGGTCAAAACTTAATAGGAAGGTGATTAAAATTAGAATCAACATTGCTAAGTCATGCTGATAGTATGCCCCTCCTTGATGTGACGAGAAAACTTGATTGTGGTGGACACAGGACTTGAATATGTTTATCTAAACTGGTAGAATGCACAGCAAAAAGAGTGAATTTTACTGTATATAAAAGTTAGAACATGGAAAAATATACCATTATGAAATGAAAATACAAGCCACTGTCTGGAAAAATAATTGGAAAATGGATTTCCATCAAATGAATAATTTAGATAATACATAATTTTTTCTTATGATGAGTTTTTTATTAATGTTCAAATACAGTTGTCTTCATTTTCCCACCACCACTTCCCCTTATCCCCACCTGCCTCCACCTCCCACCTTCGATCCTACCCCCATTTGGCTTTTTCCATGGGTCCTTCCTACATGTTCATTGGTGATCCTTTCTCTTTTTTCCCCATTATTTCCCTCCCTGCTCCCCTCTGGTTACTATTAGTTTGTTTTTAATTTCAGTGTCTCTGGTTTTATTTTGCTTGCTTGTTTGTTTTGTTGATTAGGTTCCACTTATAGGTGAGATCATATGGCATTTGTCTTTCACTGCCTGACTTCTTTCACTTAGCATAACGCTCTCCAGTTCCATAGACGCTGTTATGAAGGGTAGGAGCTCCTTATTTCATTTTGCTGCATAGTATTCCATGATGTAAATGTACCATAGTTTTTTGATTCACTCATTTACTGATGTGCACTTAGGTTGCTTCTAATACTTGGCTATTGTAAATTGTACTGCTATGAACATTGGGGTGCATAGGTTCTTTTGAATTGGTGTTACAGGATTCTTAGGGTATAATTCCATCAGTGGAATTTCTGGGTCAAAAGGCAGTTACATTTTTAATTTTCTGATATATATATAAATATATATTATATATTTGCTTATATATCTTATACATCTAATATATTTATATGTAAATATATATTAAAGACATATAAATTCATATATATAAGTAATTTTTTAAAGATTTTATTTATTTATTTTTAGAGAGGAAGGGAAGAAGAGAGGGAGAGAAATGTCAATGTATGGTTGCTTCTCGTGAGTCACCTGCTGGGAACTGGTCCGCAACCCAGGCATGTGCCCTGACTGGGAATCGAACCACGATCGTGTGGTTCACAGACCCACACTCAATCCACTGAGCTACACCAGCCAGGGCTAAATTCATATATATAATTCATATATAAATTATGTGTATAATATATATGAATATATATGTGTGTATAAATATATGTGTATATATAATGTACATATACATACATGTATATATTTATATGGGTGCATACACATATATGCATGCATAAATATATTCATGCATAAATATATGTATGTGTATTATATATTTATATGTGCACACACATGCACATATACGTGTTTGTGTGTGAGCATGCATGTGTGCATGCATGTATGCGTGTGTGTAAATGCACGTGCATATAATTTATATAAAATATATGTTTAAATACAAAATACATATATTTAAATATGTATCATATATTTATATAAGATATATATTTATATTTATATATCCCTAGCAGACAACCCCACCCCCAAGCAGCACAGGTATACTGGTGGCAGCAGTTGAGGTTAGCTTTGGAATTTCACAGAACTAAAAAACTTGTGATCTAGCACCTACTGGAAAATAATAGAAAGACCTCTTTGTAGTAATATATAAGGCAACTGCCATTAACAATAGACGGCTAGGCAGAGAAAGACCCTATTAAATAACATTAATAACCAAAGTAGTGAGGCAGCTCAGAAAGAAAATGAAAAATCTCCAAAAAGCAAACTAGAACACATAGAAATATATGATATAAATGACAGAAAGTTCAAGATTTCAGTTCTAAAAATACTCAATGAGATGCAAGAAAATACAGTCAATTTTGTGAGCTTTGAAAACAACAAACAAAACAAGTACTTTACTAAAGATACTGAAATTTTAAAAAAAGACTTGAAGAGAAATCTTGGAGAAGTAAAGAATGAACTAACAAGTATAGGAAATACAGTAGACCAAATGAAGGAAAGGATCAGTGATATTGAAGATAGCAGTCTAGAAATGACTTGGAGGGAAGAAACAAGATATCTAAGCATAAAAAAATGAAACAGTTCTATCAGAACTATCTAACTCCATCATAAAAAATATATAAGAATAATAGGCATACAAGAAGAGAGGGAGAGGGGAATAGAGAACCTATTCAAACATATAGTTGATGAGGACTTCCCAAACCTATGGAAAAAACTAGATCCTCAAGTCCAAGAAGCAAACAGAACACCTAGTTATCTTATTCCAAAAAGGCCTTCTCCAATGAACATTGTATTAAAACTGTCAAAAATTAATGACAAAGAAAAAATCTTCAAGGAAGCCAGGAAAAAGAGAGACTAACCTATAAAAGAAAGCCCATTAAGTTGACATTGGACTTCTCAGAAGAAACTCTATAAGCCAAAAGATAGTGGAACCAAATATTCAAGCTACTGAAAGAGAGTAATTATCAGACAAGAATAATATATCCAGAAGTTATCTTTTAAATATGAAGGAGAAATAAAGACTTTCACAGACATACAGAAGTTGAGGGAATTTATCACCAAAAACCACCTCTCTAGGAACTACTCAAGAGGGTTATTCTACTTGAAACAAAGAGAAAAAGGTCATAACACTATGAGTAAGATCACCAAGAAAAGTTACAGCATAAATAGGAATGATTTGTGACAAGAGTATGATGGAGATCAGATACATTAAAAAACCCTACTTTATATGAAAATTTCTTTCATAAACATAATGGTAACCACACATAAAAAAACCAAAACTGTGACACATAGCTGGAAAAGAGAGGAAACAGGGAAAGAAGTATGGAATAGCACCAAACAACAACAACAACAACAAAGACAGAAACACAAAGGAAAAGATTCAGTGCAAGCACAGAACTACCAGAAAACAAATGGCAAAATGACTATAGGACATCTTCCAATAATTACCTAACTGTAAATGGACTGAATTCACCAATAAAGAGGCACAAAGTAGCAGATGGAATCAAAAAACAAAAACAAAACATATGCTGCAAAGACAAAAGTAGATTCAAAGTGAAACGGTGGGAAATGATATTTCAAGCTAATAACATTCACAGAAAAGCAGGATTACCCATACTTACATCCGACAAAATAGATTTCAAGATACAAAGTCCTTTATACAAAGATGAAAACAATGCATGTGGGGGTAGGATTCAGTATGGGAGGTGAGGGTGGGTGGGGCAGAAGAGAGTAGTGGGAGGAAATGGGCATAAACTGTAATTGAGCAACAATAAAAAAATCTCTATAATGAAATTATCTGATTGTAAAATAATTATGTACACATCTACTTTAATATGGCTATGAACAAACAAAATATGTTGATTCCTAAACATCTGAAGTGTTTTTAATTCTGCTGATATGAACAGAAAATAATGTCTATTTCTTCATAAGTACTATGTATTATAAGAAATCTAAAAGTATTCAGAGATAAACACAAAAACTTCGGAAATGTTTTATATTTTATAAACATCCAAGTGTCTAACAAGCACATTTTTCAGGTAGTTGTAATGATGTTAAAGATTATTAAATATGTATAAGGGAGCTTTAAACCAAGGAGAAAAAAGGTAACAAGAGTCAAAGATGGAAATTTTTTATTGATAAAGGGATGCTAAATCAAGAAGACATAACACTTCTTAACATACATGTACCAAACATGTACCAAACAAGGAAGCACTGAGATATGTAAAGAAATTACAGAACTAAAAGGAGAAACAGACTAAACACAATTGTAGTTAGGAACCTTAATACTTCATTGATAGCTTTAGATAGATCATCCAAACATAAAATCAATACAGAAATATTGGCCTTAACTGACACATTAGACCAAGTGAACATAATTGATACTTACAGAACATTTTATCCCAGGACACCAGGCTTCACATTCTTCCTCAAGGCACACGAAACATTCTCAAGAATAGACCTTATGTTGGGTTACAAAATTATTCTCCACAAATTCAAGATTAAAATTATACTGAGCATATTCTATGATCAAAATGCGTTGAAATTAGAAATCAACTACAAAATGAAAGTAGACCCACAAATATGTGGAGATTAAAAACATACTATTAAAAATGATTCAGTTGAAGAAGAAATAGAAGGTGAGATAAAAAAAAACAGATGGAAACAGCTGGCTAGGATGGAGGTGTAGGTAGATACACTGTGCCTCCTCACACAAACAAAAGAAAGACAACAACAAACTTAAAAACAAAAAACAACCAACACTGCCAGAAAAATGAACTGTATGGAAGTCCAACAACCAATGAGTTATAGAGGAAACATTCTTCCAGACTGGTAGGAGGGATGGAGATGGGCAGTTGGGGCAGAGAGCACTCACGGCAAGGCTGTGACTGATGAACCAGGCAGTACCGTATTTGCATGCAGATAAACTGGAAAGAACAACTGGGGAGCGAGACAGACTGCACAACCCAGGGTTCCAGCATGGGGAAATAAAGCCTCAAAACCTCTGACTGAAAAAAAAAACCTGTGGGGATTGAGACAGGAGAAACTTTCAGCCCCCAGGAGAGATCATTGGAAAAACACACATGGTCCTAGAACATACACAAACCCACCCAACCAGGAATCAGCACCAGAAGGGTGCAATTTGCTTGTGGATAGTGGAGAAAGTGACTGAAAGCTGGCTGAGAGTCCAGCAAGCAGCATTATGTTGCCTCTGACCCCTCCTCCACATAAAGTGTCACAAAGTAGAGATGTGGGTTGCCCCGCCCCTTCAAATACCTAAGGCTATGCCCCTTATTGTATTAAAGGTATACCGAGATTAAAGAAATGGCTCAAATGATAAAAAGATCAAAGTTCTAGAAGAAAATATGACTAAGCCACAAAGAGCTAGCCAACCTATCAGATGCACAGTTCAAAACACTGGTAATTAGGATGCTCACACAATGGTTGAGTATGGTCAGCAAACAGAGGGAAAAGGTGAAGGCTATGCAAAGTGAAACAAAGGCAAATGCACAGAAAACCAACAGTGACAGGAAGGAAACTGAGACTCAAATCAGTGGTTTGGATCAGAAGGAAGAAAGAAACATTCAACTAGAACAGAGTGAAGAAACAAGAATTCAAAAAATGAGGAGAGGCTCAGGAACCTCTGGGACAACTTAAGATGTTCCAACATCTGAATTATAGGGGTGCCAGAAGGAGAAGGAGAAGAGCAATAAATTGAAAATTTATTTGCAAAAATAATGCAGGAGAAATTCCCTAATCTGGCAAATGAAATAGACTTCCAGGAAGTCCAAGAAGCTCAGAGACCAAAAAAAAACTTGGACTCAGGGAAGCACATACCAAGGCACATTATAATTACATTATGCAAGATTAAAGGTAAGGGGAGAATCTTAAAAGCAGTGAGAGTAAAGGAAACAGTTACCTTCAAAGGAGTTCCCATAAGACTATCAGCTAATTTCTCAAAAGAAACCTTACAGGCAAGAAGGGGTTGGCAAGAAGTATTCAAAGTCCTGAAAGGCAAGGACCTACATCCAAGATTACTCCACCCAGCAAAGCTATCATTTAGAATGGAAGGGCAGATAAAGAGCTTCCCAGATAAGGTCAAGTTAAAGGAGTCCCTCATCACCAAGCCCTTATTGTATGAAATGTTAAAGGGACTTATCTAAGAAATTGAAGAAGATAAAAAACTATAAATAGTAAAATGACAGCAAACTCATAACTATCAACAACTGAATAAAACAAACAAAAAACAAACTAAGCAAACAACTAGAACAGGAACAGAATCACAGAAATGGAGATCACTAGGAGGGTTATCAGTGGGGTGGGGGCAGGGGAAGAATGATAAAAAGGTACAAGGGATAAAAAAGGTAAATGGTAGGTACAAAATAGACAGGGGGAGGTTAAGATAGTACAGGAAATGAAGAAGCAAAAGAACTTATATGTATGACCCATGGACATGAACTTAAGTGAGGGAACGTGGGTTGGGGGTGCAGGAAGGAGGGGAATAAAAGGAAGGGAAAATGGGACAACTGTAATAGCATAATCAATAAAATATATTTAAAATATAAAAAATAAAAAGCTAAAATATATATACAAACAAATGAGAATGACAATACAAAATACCAAAATTTCTGGCATGCAGAGAAAACAGTAAAAGATGGAAGTTTGTATCTCAATAAATCAGAATAATCCCAAGTAAACAACAGGCTTATCTCAAGAAATCAGAATATTCCCAAGTAAACATCTTAAAGAATTAGAAAAAAAAGAACTAAAGCAATCCAAAGTCATCAGAAGGAAGGAAATAAAAATTAGAGCAGAACTGAATGAAATAGAACATGAAAAGACCAAAAGAGTATAGACAAAATTAAAACAAACACATGGTTCTTTGAAAAGATTAATAAAGTAAACAACCCCCTGGCTAAACTTACTAAGGAAAAGAAGAGAAAAGACCCATAAAACCAAAATCTTAACGAAAAAGTTGGTTATTACAAACATCACAGATATACAAAGGATCATACTAGAATACTGTGAAGACTACATGCCACCAAATTCAACTACCTAGAATAAGTGGTTAAGTTTCTAGAAATATATAACCTTCCTAGACTGAATCATGGAATGTAATCAACAAAACAAATAAGAGATCAAGATAGAACCAGAGACATGGAAATAAAGAACAAACTGATAGTGACCAGAGGGGATGGGGGAGAGACATATTGGGAGAAAGAAGGGTCAAGTCAATGAACATGTATAAAGGACACATGGACAAAGATAACAGGGAGGAGGATGGAAACTGGAAGGTGGGGGTGGGTCAGTCACGGGAGACTAATGGGGGAGAATGGGGACAATCATAATAAAAAATTTAATTAAAAAGAATGAAAAAAGAATTGGAAAGCCTAAATTGACTAATCAGCAGGGAGGAGTTTGAAACAACCAGAGCAGGGAAACCAGTCCTGCCTGGGAGAGACCTGGATGCTTGAAGTCCCTGATGGAATAAAGATGCAGTAGAAGACACGCAGTATGGGGTACTCCCCAACTTAGTCTGTGGTCACTGGCTCAGTACCAGAGAAATCAGGGAGCAGGGAGACACCTAGAGATGGGAGAAGAGTTGGGCCATGACTGACCATGACACAGAGAATCTCCAGACTGGTCAGAGTTGGGCTGTGTGAAAAGCCTGGCACTTATTAAAAATGACAGCCTGAAGTCAAGGTGTAACAGGATGAAGCCAAGACAGGGGCCCCAAATAGGGATTTGTAATGGAATCCAGAATTCAGGGTGTCCAGGAAATATTAGAGAAAATATATATATATAGGATATCCTCACCCCCACAAGTCTGATCCGGGGGGGATGGGACACATGGAGCAGGGCCATTGAGAGCTGTTTTGCATAGCAACAGCTTTACAGCTAATCTCTGGCATGGTCATTTAATATATCTATAACCTTTAACTGGTTTCATAGATATGTTAAATAGCTGTGGTCATGCTTTGAGCCAGGGGGATGGGAGTGACTTCAACCCATGATGCAACTGGAAGGCAACTCCCCCTGGTTACAATGCCTATATGACAGCTTGGAGATGATTGGCTCCATGCTATGGGGCCACACCTGCCTGGACTTGCTATGGTAGCCCAGTAAAGCTGGAGGAATATGGGAATGCTGGCAGGTGTAACTGATTGTGGGGGAATTCAGAAATGGGGCTGCAGAGGAAGACTGGCACTGGTATTTAAACCCAGGCATGGCAGCCATGCAAAAGGAGAGGAACACGTGGTTTTAGCAGAGTGGGAACCCCTGGGCTTGGGCGACAGTCAGGACCACTTGGCTTTTGGGTGCTCCCTTTTGTCACATGGCTTAGGAAGTAGGAGAGACTTTGCTTGAAAGAAAAGGGGTGAAAGGACTCTTGCTGGTGGGCCATGAGAAAGTGCCACATAGTTTTGGATTAACTGGAGATCTTGGCATCGACACAGCTGATGGTGCTGGGAGCCTGAATCATGGACTTCTACTTCTTTTTCTGAGATATGGTACCCCAAAATGGGCAGAGGGAGAAGGAAGGACTATGTGTGTCTGTGGGTATGCTAAAGGACTTTAGTATTTTAATGAAGACATTAAGTCATTCCTCTAAGTCTGTATAACTTTTAAATAAATAATTCATTTCCTTTTCACCAATCTTTGGCATTGAGAGATGTCTCTCCCTAATGGCAGGCAAAGCAAACCTAGTAGGTGGGAGGTAACCCCCAGAGAAAAATTGGGGGTCCTCCTGGTAATAGTATATTGTTCACCCCTCCAGATCTGTTCTGTAACAAAGGGAAACCTGCAAAAAAAAAAAAAGGTGCACACCTGCTGTGCAAGGACCTCTTCTTCACAGTAGTCAGGCCAGTGAAATGAAAGGAGGAAAAGTTCAAGTCATGCCTAATATGGGGTAGATGGACAGTGGGAGCCACACAGATCCCAGAAGACTTGGGCTAGAGGCTGGACAGCTGTGAATATTGCAGCCCAGACCTAGCTCCCATTCTCATAAAACCACAGGAAAGAAAAAAAGAAAAGCCCCACCCCCATCAGCCTGTAGCAGCCAGGAGGGCCAGCAAAACTGGATTGGCAGGTTTAAACACAGCAGGAAGCTTTTTTTTCCCTCCAAGTTTGGGACAATATCTAGAGCTGTGCAAGGACCAAAGAACCAAAGACCAAACCAGAGAGAGATCAGAAGGCTAACACCAAATGGGAAACTGAGACAAATTTCACTTTGCTATCCTACAGAACTTGTGTTTTATTTTTATCATTATTTTATTTTCACTTCTTTTATTTTATCATTTTTAATTTTTCTTTTTATTTCTCTTTTTCTATTTAGTTGTCTTCATTTTTATTTGTTTATTTAATTGCATTGTTTAACTGGTCTTCTTTGTTCTCCCTTTCACTTTTTTTTTTAAACATTTTATTTATTTATTTTCAGAGGGGAAGGGAAGGAGGAAGAGAAACATCAATGTATGGTTGCTTCTTGTGCATCAACTGCTGGGAATTGGCCCCTGCGGGGAACTGGCCTGCAACCCAGGCATGTGCCCTGACTGGGAGTCGAACCCCGATCATCTGGTTCGCAGGCCCACGCTCAATCCACTGAGCTACACCAGCCAGGGCTTCCCTTTCACGTTTTTAAAATTATTTTTCTTCTTTCACTTCACTTCTATTCCAATAACAAATTACTCTTGGTCTTTCTACTTTCTATTCTTTTAATTCAGATCATATATTTTTGTCATATTATTGTTCCTATATTTTTATAAATAATTGTTGTTCCATATTACTGTAAATCCTACACAGCACCCTCTCCCCCAAGTCTTGACCCATTTCACTGTCTTCTTGAACTTTATTACTGTTGTGGTTAATTCTGTTCTCTACCACATTATGCCTAGTTTCTACCCCTTGCTCTCCCGATATCTCACCATCTAACCTCACACAAGCGCTTTGTTTTCTGGATTAAGTTCACATTCTTTCTCCCTTCCAATGAGTCTTATCTCTTTCTCACCTTTTATAAAAAGTGGCTAGTTGGGATAAATACCACAGTTATCTATACTCAGAAGTTAACTATACTTCTCCAAAGGATAGTTCTCTACTGGTTGGTACTTTAAATTCAATAGAATAGCCTCCCTCTGTCTTATTCTACTTCACCTTTGCCCTACCACTGATCACATACAAGATAAGGTGAGAGTTGTGAACTCCAGGAAACCTTCTGGAATAGACAACCCCCCAACAAAGGAACCTCCAACAGGTGAAACCCAAGTACAACAAGAGAGCCCACACAAACAAAAGAAAGGGCAATCCTACAACATCCAGAAGAGGAGATCAAAGAGACCACAGCACTGAATCAAATAGAACTTCTATCATAGAGGGTCACCCTAGAAAGATAGCTAGCAAAGCAGAGCATCATGAATCATAGAAACTAACAAAAAGAAGCACCTAAAGTGAAGATACAAAAAAAAAATCAAAAGGAATGGGAGACTCCCCAGTAAAAGAGATAAATGAAGCAGAGGTAGCAAACTATCAGATATAAAATTGAAAAGAATGGTTAAAAGGATACTCAAGGAATTCACAGACAACTACAAGGAACTGAGTAGGAACCAAACAGGGAACTGAGTGAGAACCACAACAGACTTCCGCCAAGATGGAGGCATAGGTGGAAACACTGTGCCTTCTCCCACAACCAAGTTTGACTACAACAAAAGTTTTGGAGAACTAGGACACACCCAAAGACCAGAAAACGGAATTATACGGAAGTCCGACAGCTACGAACTGTTCAACGGGGACGGTAAGAGAGGTGGAACCAGCAGTGGAGCTGGGTCGGGCAGGACCGATCCCCCGACCTAGGCACTAGGTGCTCGGGCAGCCCAAAGCCAGTCGGGGTGCGGGGCAGACTGACCAAGGTCGCACATTCGCGCACAGTGAGACGGACCATGCAGGCCCCAGGGGACGAACCCAGTGGTGGAGGGCTGACAGTGGTGGCACACTCGCGTGCAGTGGAGCGGGGCACCTGGGCCTGGTGACAGTGGTGGCTGCGGTGCCGGTGCCGGTGGGGGTCGCAGCAGCGGGCGGCAGAGGGAAACCATTGTACCTCTTTGACCCCACCCCCACATACAACATCACAACCCAGCGACTTAGTTGCCCTGCTCTGGTGAAAACCTAGGGCTCCGATCCTGGTACTTAACAGGCACGAACAGCCCAAAAGATGGCGCAAGAGGAACTCAAAGTCCCAGAGCTGATAACTCTCATCGACTGAGAAATTACCAGCCTCTCAGAAGCACAATTCAAGACACTATCTATCAGGATGCTCACAGAATTGGTAGAATACAGTCACAAATTAGAGGAACATATGAAGGCTAAACTAATTGAAATGAAGGGAGATGTCCAGGAAACCAATAGTGATGGAAAGGAAACTGGGACTCAAATCAATAGAATGGACCAGAAGGAAGAATAAAACATGCCACCAGAAAGGAATGAAGAAATGAGAATTCAAAAAAATGAGGAGAGGCTTAGGAACCTTAAGGATATCTTCAAACATTCCAACATTATAGGGGTACCAGAAGGGGAAAAGAAACAGCCACAAGTGGAAAACTTATTTGAACAAATAATAAAGGAGAACTTCCCCAGTCTGGCAAAGGAAATAGACTTCCAGGAAATCCAGGAAGCTCAGAGAGTCCCAAAGAAGTTGGACCCAAGAAGGAACACACGAAGGCACATCATAATTACATTGGCCAACACTAAAATGAAGAAGAGAATCCTAGAAGCAGCAAGAGATAAGGGGACAGTCACCTACAAAGAAGTACCCATCAGACTGTCAGCAGATTTCTCAAAAGAGACCTTACAGGCAAGAAGGGGCTGGAAAGAAGTATTCCAAGTCATGAAATCCAAAGACCTACAGCCAAGATGGCTTTATCCAGCAAAACTTTCATTTAGAATGGAAGGACAGATAAAGTGCTTCTCAGATAAGGTCAAGTTCAAGGAGTTCCTCATCACCAACCCCTTATTATATGAAATGCTAAAGGGACTTATATAAGAAAAAGAAGATGAAAAATATGAACAGTGAAAGGACAGCAAACACACAGTTATTAACAACCACACCTAAAACAAAAGCAAACCAAGAGGACAGCTAGATCAGGAGTGGAACCGTAGAAATGAAGAACACATGGAGGGTTAGAAACAGGGGGGTGGGAGGGGGAGAAGGGGGGAGAAGGCACAGAAAATAGCATAGATGGTAGGTAGAAAATAGATAGGGGGAGGGCGAGAATAGTGGGGGAAATATAGAATCTAAAGAACTTGAGACACGTGGTTATAAAGTAAGGGGGGGAGAATGGTGGGGGAGGGAGTGTGCGGGTGGAGGGGAATGAAGGGGGGAATAGAACAACTGTAATGGTATAATCAATAAAATATATTTAAAAAAATATAAATAATAAATAATAAATAAATAAATAAATAAATAAAAAGAGAACCACAACATTATGAAAAAGTAAATAGAAACGATAAACAAGAGCCTGGAAGAAATTAAGAATACAATTTCTGGAATAAAAAACATACTAGAAGGAATTGCAACCAGGCTGGATGAAGCAGAGAACCGAATTAATGAGCTGGGAGAAAAGGTAGAAAGAAACACACAGGTAGAGCAGTTACACACAAAAAAGACTAAAAAGAATATGAAAATAGCTTCAAGGAACTACAAGCTAACATGAAATGCAACAACATTCGAATCATAGGAACAACAGAAGGAGAAGAAAAAGAGCAAGGGATAGAAACCATGTTTGAAAAAATAATGACAGCTGGAAGATGGCAACAGAGTAGGAGGGAACAGATTACACTTCCCCCTACATTCTGGAGAAAAACCTGGCCTATCTATGGAGGAAAAGAGCAAACAGCTAACAGTACCTCAGCATATATGAAAATAAGAGACCAAAACTTGTAGCAGACACTGAAAAACCAGATGGTAAGGAAGGAGACTGATACAAGACAATAAGGTCCCAGAGACCAATGTGGGGACAGACGCCTGTGGCCTTGGCTCGGCGCCTGGCACTGGGTCTACCACAAACTCCTTGGGAGCAGTGGGCCTGCCACAGAGTCCTTGGGAGAGAGACAGGTCAACAGCTCCCTCTATCCCCGGCCGAGCATGATTTGAGCAGCACCAGGAGAGACCTGGTTGCTTAAAGTTGCAGAGAGGGGAATAAGGGCAAAGAGGCAAACACAAAGGGTCGTGGTCACCGGTGGAGTTTGCGGTCACTGGCTTGGGAGAGTTGAGAGTCCCGCAGTGACTCGCACTCACTGACCCAGATAGTCACCAGAAGCAGCAGGCTTCAGTAGGAGGAACTTCTAAAAAATACAAGCTATTTAGGGAATTCTCCTGTGACAACCACTCAACCTACCCCTGACCCAGCAAGGCAGCAGCAATACTGAGGTTGGGCAGAAGACCTAGCATTCCCTCATAGCACTGTGAGAGATTCATGCCCAAACCCACTGGACCAAGGCAGCCTGGCAGGGTGCATGCACCTGAACCCAAGCCCCCGGTGATGACCCCCAGGGAAAGAAGGCTCTAAAGAAGACTTGGATCCCCCGCGTGGGGGACTGGGGAGAGACGCCAGACTACCTCTTGGGAGAGTGCTTGTAAGACTGCATGAGTACACATCCAGAAGAGAGAAAGGCCACACCAATTAATTACCCCTCAGCCTGCTGCAGCCAGACAGAACAGAAAAACTGGTTTGGCCAGTCTGAAACCAACAAGAGGTGGGTTTTTTTTAAGTAATCTTTTATTTTTAAATTTTTATTATTCTTTATCTTTCAATACCTTTTTCCTCTCCCTCTTTCTTGTTTTATTCCTTCTCCCTTTCTTTCCAGACTCATCTCTTCTTTCTTCCTTCTCCTGCCTTTTTTTTCCTATCCACAAGTGAGACAAAAAACTTGGAACTATGAAAGGGTAAGAGTGGGACCCAAAGAGGGGGCATCCCAGCAGTTGAGACAGTGAGATCAATTTCACTTTGCTATTGCAGAGAAACTATAAGTTACTGCATATTTTTAATATTTTTCATTATTCTCAAATCTTTTAATAGTATTTTTATATTCCTCTTCTTTCTGTATAGTCTTCTTTGCTTGGCTGGTTATATTGTATCATTTGGCAGGTTTCTCTTGTTCTCTCTTCCACAGTGTATTGCTAATTTACTATTACTCACATCAAATTGTGTTCCTTTAGCACACTACTCAAAGTTCTATACCCCCTACTCATGTTATCCAGATCACATAGATTCTGTCATATGATTGTTGCTCTAATATTATTGTAAATAATAGCTGTTCCATTCAATTGTAAATACTGCACAAAACCCCTCTCGGATCTTAGCCCACTTCACAGTTTCCTGAACTCTATTACTATACTGGTTAACTCTATTCTCTCACACACTACACCTATTTACTGTACTTTACTTTCACATTACCCCAGAATCTGACCTCCCACAACCTCACTGTTTTCTACATCAAACTCACAATCCTTCCCTCACCAACAAGAATCTTATCTTCTTTCCATCCTTTCTAAAGAGTGGCTAGATGGGTGGAATATCACAGTTAACACTATACATAACCAAAGGATTTTCTGTCTCTGCTCTACCGGCTTCAAGTGTAAATATCATAGAATACTCCCCTGTTGTCATGAACAATTTTGTTTCCCCTCTAACTGATCACAGAAAAAGATTTGGCGGAAGCAGTGAATACCAGGATACCCACTGGAAGAGGAAACCCAACAACAAAGGAACCACCAACAGATAACAACAGAAGAAGGTGAAGGACACAGTGGAAACCACACAAACCTCAATCCAAGACCTATCTGGAAATACAACTAAACAGTGAAGAAACTACCCAGTGCAAGCAATTGAACAAGAGCAAAGAGAATCCTCAAATCTTATACACACAGAAGAACTAGGTTCAACACAAACTGCCATCACAAACACAACAAATTAAATAAGGTGGTGGACAGAGTGACCCTTGGTTAACCAGCTGGTGGGAAGGATGCATAAAAGAAAAACCCCAAAACAACCAAAACCCAAAACCAGAAACAGAGTCAACTTAAAGGAGAGGCCAAGACCAGTGAACTTGAGAGATCTAGGAGACTACACCCCTGAATCTCACAGGTATTTTACCACAGAAGTTCACACAACAAACCCAGGAAGCCAGAACAATTCAATTTAAGAAAATGAATCTAACAAGAAGAGTCTTACAAACAATCAAAAGACAAAGAAACAATCCCCAAACAAAAAGAAAGGAGAAAGCTTAAGAAAGAATGCTAGATGAAATAGAGGCAAGTCAGCTATCAGATATTGAATTCAAAGTACTGGTTATCAAGAAGTTCAATATGCTCACAATGAGCTACGAGAAACTACATGGGAACTACAATGAACTCACTGCAAACTATATCAACATGAAAAAGGAAATAGAAACTATCAACAAAGGCCAAGAGGAAATGAAGAATACAATTTCGGAACTGAAGAACACAGTAGAAGGAATCAAAAGCAGGATCCATGAAGCAGAAGATCAGATCAGCAAGTTGGAGGACAAAGTAGAAAAACCTCCCAGAAAGAGCAAGAAAAAGAAAAAAAGCTCAGAAAAAATGAAGAGGGATTAAGAGAAATAAAGAAAATATGAAACATAAAAATATCTGTCTAATAGGGATACCAGAAAAAGAAGAGGAGTAAGGAATAGAAAATTTATTTGAAAAATAAATGATGGGGGGGGTGGGCACAGGAAGATGGTGGAGGAGTAGGCCAAAGGATTTTGCTTCCCTCCGGGCTCCAGAGAAAGACTGGGCTGATATGCGGAGGAGCTCAGCAGATGCCCAACAGGAACCCAGCATATAAGAAGGCAGGAATCCAGAGAGTGTAGTGGACACTGAATGACCAGAGGTTGAGGAGAGGAGACAACCGCACATCAACAAGGTATGAGGGAGCAGCACAGAGGCAGCGGCAGGCCCTCCGCCAAGCCTTGCCAGGGCCCTGGCCAGCCACCCTAGTCTCTGAGAGCTGAGGGTGGGCAACAACAACCCTGGGAGAGAACTAGTCACTGGCACCCCCCCTATCTGGCAGGGCGCAGATCGAGAAACACCAAGAGAGATCGGTTTGCCAGTAGTGGCAGAGAGAGGAGTGGGCATTGGGAAGCAAACCAGTAAGCTCTGATAACCCGTGGAGCCAGGCTGTGGCTGCTGGTCTGGGAGAACTGAGAGTTGCCGGAGCATTCCCTGTGTCACAGGGCCTGTGCTGGCTCTCGAATAGTCTCAGGAAAACTTGGGCTGCTGGTAAGACCCCTGGAAGGGAGCCAGTCACCAGCTCCATCTCTACTCGGCCGGCACAGACTGGGAAGCACTGGGAGTCAAACCATGGCTAACGGCTTGGGTAACTGCAAGTCACCCTTGCTTTCCCGGTGGCACAGGGCCTGTGCTGTCCCTCAGCTTGGGGAACCGCAAGTTGCCCGTGCTTTCCCGGTGGAGCGGGGCCTGCACCTACCCTCAGCTGGAGGAACTGAGAGTCTCCCATGCTTTCCAGGTGGCGTGGCCCCATGCTGGCTCTAGGCTGGAGGAACTGAGAGTTGCCCGTGCGGCTACTCACGGGCTTGAGAGTTCCCTGTGGCACAGGACCTGTGCCGGCTCTCAGCATGGGGAACTGAGAGTCGCCCATGCTTTCCAGTGGTGAAGATCCACTCTCAGTGGGGTGCAGGAGAGCAGCGCCAGTCTGGATCTGGGGAGGGCACTGGCCAGACCAGTTGAGCTCACCGAGGCACAAAAAAGGCTACACTAACAGCCCCTCGGGCTGCTGCAGCTAGTGAGACCAGAAGAAAAGGTTTGACCAGCTGGAAACCAACAAGAGGAGTAGATGGAAGTGGAGAACACCAAGATACCTGCAGGAGACTGCACCACTGAATTTCACAGGTATCCTACCACAGAAGTTCACACCATAAACCCAGGGAACCAGAAAAGATCAATTTAAGAAGCCGAGACCAACAAGAAAAGCATCACAAACAATGGGAAGACAAAGAAACAATCCCCAAATGAAAGAAAAGGAGGAAGTCTCAGAAAGAACGTCAGATGAAATAGAGGCAAGTCAACTATCAGATATTGAATTCAAATCACTGGTTATCAGGAAATTCAAAGAGCTTACAACAAGCTACCAGAAACTACAGGTGAGCTACAATGAACTCTCCGCAAATTATACCAACATGAAAAAGGAAATAGAAACCACCAGCAAAGGCCAAGAGGAAGTGAAAAATACAATTTCTGAACTGAAAAACACAGTAGAAGATATGAAGAGTAGGATTGATGAGGCAGAAGACTGCAAAAGCGAGCTCAAAGACAGGGTAGAAAGAATCTCCCAGACAGACCAAGTAATGGAAAAGAGAATCAGAAAAAATGAGGAGAGTTTAAGAGAAATTCAAGACAATATGAAACGTAATAATATCCAAATAATAGGAATACCAGAAGGAGAAGAAGAAGAACAAGGGATAGAAAACCTACTTGAAAGAGTAATAACAGAAAATTGTCCTAAGTTGAGGAGAGATAAAGTCACAAGAATCCAGGAATCACAGAGTCCTAATCAGGTGGAATGCAAAGAGGCCTACTGCAAGACACATCATCATTAAAATGGCAAACCTCCAAGACAAAGAGAAAATCCTAAAGGCAGCAAGGGAGAAAAAGGAAGTAATATACAAGGGGGTCCCAATAAGGTTGGCTACTGACTTTTCTCAATGGAAACATTGCAAGCAAGAAGAGAATGGCAGGAAATATTCCAAGTAATGAGAACCAGAGGCCTACAACCAAGGCTACTTTACTCAGCAAGGCTCTCAATCAAGAGAGAAGGCCAAATAGACCTTCCAAGAAAAAAGAAGTCTAAAAGAATACGCCTCCACCAAACCAGGTCTACAAGAATTACTAAAAGGGCTGCTTTAAGGAAAGGAAGGAAAAGAGAGAGATAGAGAGAAACACAGGTACACAAATGGCAATGAGTAAGTACTTTTCAATAATAACCTTAAACGTAAATGGATTAAATGCACCAATTAAAAGACATAGAAGAGCTGAATGGATAAGAAAGCATAACCCACACAAACATATGCTGCCTACAAGAGACCAACCTCAGTTCAAAAGACCACCACAGACTAAAAGTGAAAGGGTGGAAACAAATTTTCCAAGCAAATGGATGAGAAAAAAAGCCGGGGTAGCAATTCTCATATCAGACAAAATAGACTTCAAAAAAGGGCCATAAAGAGAGACCCAGAACGTCACTTCATAATACTCAAGGGAAGAATCCACCAAGAAGACATTAACATCATAAATATATATGCACCCAACATAGGAGCACGCAAATATATAAAGAAAATCCTAGAGGACCTCAAGAAAGATATTGACAGCAACACAATTAAAGTAGGGGATTTTAACATCCCACTGTCAAAAATGGACAGATCTTCCAAACAAAATATCAACAAAGATATTGCAACATTAAACGACACTCTAGATGAAATGGACCTAATTGATATATAATGAGCCCTCCATGCCAAAGAAGCTAAATACACATTTTTTTCAAATGCACATGGAACATTTTCAAAGATAGATCACATGATTGGACACAAAATGAGTCTCAACAATTTCAGGAAATTAGAAATCATACCAAGTATTTTCTCTGATCACAAGGACTGAAATTGGAAACCAACCCCACAGAAAAAAACGCAAAACACCCAAAATCATGGAGACTGAATGATATGCTATTAAACAATGAATGGGTCAAGATTGAAATTAGAGAAGAAATCAAAATATTTCTGGAACAAATGAAAATGAACTTACAACAACTCAAAACTTATGGGACACAGTGAAGGTATTCCTGAGAGGAAAGTTTATAGCAATACAGACTTACCTAAAAAATATAGAAACATTTCATAGAAACAACCTAACCCTTCACCTACAAGAACTCGAGGAACAACAACAAAGACAGCCCAAAGCAAGTAGAATGAAGGAAATAAACAAGATCAGAGCAGAATTAAATGGCATACAGATGAAAAGCACAATTCTAAGGATCAATGAATCCAAGAGGTTGTCCTTTGAAAAGATAAACAAAATCAACAAGCCTTTAAGCAGGCTCACCAAAAAAAAAAAAGAGGACCCAAATAAACACAATCAGAAATGAAAGAGGAAAATTACAAGTGACACCACAGAAATACAAACTATTCTAAGAAACTAGTATGAAGAACTGTAGGCCAAGAAATTTGAAAAACCTAGGTTAGTCCTGGCTGGTGTAGCTCAGTGGATTGAGCACAGGCCTGAGAACCAGAGGATCGGGCAGGCAGGGCACATGCCTGGGTTGCAGGATGGTTCCCTGCAGGCCAACTCCCAGCAGGGGATGCACGAAAGGCAACCATACACTGATGTTTCTCTCCCTCTCTCCTTCCTCCCTAAAGATAAATAAATAAAAATTTAAAAAAAACCTAGGTTAAATGGATAAATTTATAGAAAAATATAATTTTCCAAAACTCGGTGAAGAAGTAGTAGAAAACCTGAACAGACCAAGAACGTCAGATGAAATTGAAGTAGTATTAAAAAAACTCCTGTCACACAAAAACTCTGGACCACATGGTTTCACAGGAGAATTCTACAAAGCATTTAAGAAAGAGCTAACCCCTATCATTCAGAGATTAATCCAAAAAATCCAAAATGATAGAAGACCCCCTGACTCTTTTTATGAAGCCAGCATCATCCTTATCCAAAAACCAGATAAAGACATAACAAAGAAAAAAAACTCCAGGCTAATATTGCTGATAAATATAAATGGTAATATCCTCAACAAAATATTGGAAAACCACATTCAACAACACATTAAAAAGATCATACACCATATCAAGTGGAATTCATCCCAGGGATGCAAGAATGGTTCAATATTCACTAATCAGTAAATGTAATACACCACATAAACAAAAGCAAATACAAAATCATATGATCACATCAGTAGATGCACAAAAAGCATTTGATAAGGTACATCACCCATTTATGATGAAAACACTCAGCAAAGTGGGAATAGAGGGAGCATTCCTCATTATAATAAAGGCCGTATATGACAGACCTCAAGCAAATATCATACTCAATAGTCAAAACTAAAATCTTTTCCACTAAGATCAGGAACAAGACAAGGTTGTCCACTTTCACCACTTCTATTCAATATAGTATTGAAAGTTTTAGCCACAATGATGAGACAAGAAAAGGAGATAAAAAGCTTTCAAATCAGAAAGGAGGAAACAAAACTGTCAGTTTGCAGATGACATGATAGTGTACATGGAAAATCCTAAAGACTCCACCCAGAAACTGCTCAACCTAATAAATGAATTGGGCAAAACAGCAAAATATAAAGTAAATATCCAGGAATCAAAGGCATTTTTGTATACCAACAATGAAACAGCAGAAGCAGAAATCAGAAAAAAAATCCCATTTCACATAGCAAAATGAAAAATAACATACTTAGGAATAAATCTAACAAAGGAGGTAAAATACCTGTGTGAAGACAACTACACAACACTGAAGAAATAAATCAAGAAAGACACATACAAATAGAAGCATATATCATGTTCATGGATTGGAAGAAATAACAGCATCACAATGTACATACTAACCAAAACAATTTACATATTCAATGCAATACCTATTAAAGTATCAATGGTATATTTCACAAACATAGAACAAACACTTCAAAGATTTATATGGAACCATAAACAACTGTGAATAGCAGCTGCAATGTTGAGAAAGAAGAACAAAGTAGGAGGGATCACAATACCTGATACCAAACTGTATTACAAGGCCACTGTAATCAACACAGCTTGGTACTGGTATAGAAACAGGTACATGGACCAATGAAACAGAACAGACAGCTCATAAATAAACCCAAGTTTCTACAGTCAATTAAGGGGACAAAGGGGACAGCAACATAAAATAGAGTAAAAATAGCCTCTCCAAACAAATGCTGTTGGGAGAACTGGACAGCAACGTGCAAAAAAAAAGAAACTCGAGCATCAACTTAAACCATACGCCAAAATAAATTCAAGGTAGATAAAAGAGGTAAATATAAGCCATGAAACCATTAAAGTCCTAGAGAAGAACATTGACAGGAAAATGTCAGATATTTCACGCAGCAACATTTTTACTGATATGTCCCCTAGAGGACAGGACATAAAGGAAAGAATAAACAAATGGGATCTCATCAAAATAGAAAGCTTCTGCATGGCTAAAGAAAACAGTGTTAAGATAAAAAGAGAACCAACTGTATGGGAAAACATATTTGCCAGTGATACCTCACAAGGGGGTTTAATTTCCAAAATATTCAAAGAAATTACATGACTCCATCTAAGAAGAAGTCAAGCAACCCAAGTAAAAAGTGGGCAAAGGACTTGAACAGACAATTCTCCAAGAAGGACTTATAGAGGATCCAGAGACACATGAAAATATGTTCAATATCACTAGCTATCACAGAGATACAAACTAAAACCACAATGACATACCACTTCATATTGGTCTGAATGGCCATCATAAACAAAACAAGAATCAACAACCATTGGAGAGGTTGTACAGAAAACGGAACCCTAGTTCACTGTTGGTGGGATTGCAGACTGGTACAACCACTGTGGAAATCAGTATGGCATTTTCTCAGAAACCTAAAACTGGATCTGCCTTTTGACCCAGCAATTCCACTGCTAGGATTATATCCTAAGAACCCTGAAACACCAATCCAAAAGAACTTATGCACCCCAATGTTCACAGCAGCACAATTTATAATAGCCAAGTGCTAGAAGCAATCTAGGTGCCCATAAGTAAATGAATGTATCCAAAAACTATGGTACATTTACACAATGGAATTCTATGCAGCAGAAAGAAAGAAGGAGCTCCTACCCTTTGCAACAGCATAGATGGTACTGGAAAGCATTATGCTGAGTGAAATAAGCCTGATGGTGAGGGACAAATACCATATGATCTCACAGTCAATAGTAGCCTAAACAACAAAAGAAAGAAGGAAGCAAAATACAACCAAAGACACTGAAATAGACAACAAGCTGACAGTGACCAGAAGTGTGAGGGGAGGGAATTTCAGGGGAAAAGGAGAAGGGTTTGCAAGAAGAAGTATAAAGAACACATGGACAACAACTAAGAGGGGTGGAAATGGGAGGGAGGTGAGGGAGCACTGGGGTAATGGGCTTGTATGGGAGTAAAAGACCATAAACTATAGTTAAACAACAATTAAAATACAGAAATTTAAAAGGAAAAAAATGATGACAGAAAACTTCCCAAACCTGGAGAGGGAAAAAGCCATGCAAGTTCAGGAAGCACAGAGGGCGCCAATCAAGATGAACCCCAAGAGACCTACTGCAAGACACATCATAATTAAAATACCAAGTTTTAAGGAAAAAGATACTATCTTAAAATCATCAAGGCAGGAACAATAAGAAACCTATAAATGAGCTTGGATAAAGCTAGCAGCTGAAATCTCCACAGAAACACTACAGGCTAGGAAAGAATGGCAAAAAATATTTCAAGGAATGAAGAGCAAGGTCCTGCAACCAAGACTACTCTACCCAGCCAGGATCTCAATTAAAATGAAAGGTGAAATAAGGAGCTTCCCAAACAAAAGAAGGCTGAAAGAATACACCTCCATGAAACAAGCACTGCAAGATATGATAAAGGGACTGCTTTAAGTAGAGGAAGAAAAAGAGTGAAAGAGAGAGGCAAACAAATACAAAGGGGGGGGATGAACAACAAGTACCTATCAATAATAATCTTAAATATTAATGGCTTAAATGCTTCAATGAAAAGACATAGATTAGCTGAATAGATAAGAAAACATGATCCACACATATGCTGCCTACAAGAGACCTACCTCAGAAACAAGACCTACACCAACTGAAAGTGAATGATTTGAAAAAAAAATTCCAAACAGATGGACAGAAAACAACCTGGTGTAGCAGTACTTACACCAGACAAAACATACTTCAAAACAAAAGCCACAAAGAGACCCTGAAGGACACTTCATAATACTCAAGGAAGAATCCATCAAGAAGACTTAAGTATTGCAAAAATATATGCATCTAACATAGGAGCACCCAAATTTATAAGGAAAACCTTGGAGGACTCTAAGAAGGATATAGACAGCAATATAGATATATTAGGGGATTTTAATACCTTATTGTCAAAAATAAATCAATCTTCCAAATAAAATATCAATGAGGATATTGTAGCATTGAACAATGTCCCAGAACAAATGACTTAACAGATATCTATCTATCTATCTATCTATCTATCTATCTATCTATCTATTTATTTCTCTATCTATCTAGGTATATAAATTTTAACCCCAAAGAAGCAAAGTACACGTTCTTTTCAAATGCACATGACATATTTTCAATGATAGAAAACATAATACCACAAAATATTAGCCTCAACAAATTCAAGAAAATAGAAATCATATCAAGAATTTTCTGGGACCATGAGGGCCTGAAACTGGAAACCAACCTCAAGAAAAAACTCAAAAACATTCAAATTCATGGAGATTGAATAGCATGCTACTAAACAATGAATGGGTTAATAATGAGATCAAGGAAGATATTTAAAAAATTTCTGGAAACCAATGAAGATGAACGCACAACGGTCCAAAATTTAGGGGACACAGCAAAGACAGACCTGAGAGGAAAGTTCATTACTCTACAGGCCTACCTGAAAAATACAGAAATATTCCAAATATACAACTTAACTGTACATCAACAAGAACTAGAGGAACAACAAAGCCCAGAGTGAGTATAAGGAGGAAAGTAACCAAGATCAGAGCAGAATTAAATGAAATAGAGAGTAAAACAACAACCCAAAGGACCGATAAATCCAGGAGCTGCTTTTTTATATATATTTTATTGATTATACCTTTATAGCTGTCCCATTTCCCCCCCTTCATTTCCCTCCATCCTGCACTCCACCTCCCACCCACATTCCCCCCTTTAGTTTATGACCACGTTTCTCAAGTTCTTTAGATTCTATATTTCCCCTACTATTCTTGCCCTCCCCCTTATCTATTTTCTATCTACTGTCCATGCTATTCTCTGTACCTTCTCCCCCCTTCTCCTCTTCCCACTCCCCTGCTGCTACCCTTCCATGTGATCTCCATTTCTGTGGCTCTGTTTCTGTTTTAGCTGTCTGCATAGTTTGCTTTTGTTTTGGGTGTGGTTGTTAATAACTGTGACTTTATTGTCCTTTCACTGTTCATATTTTTATCTTCTTTTTCTTAGATAATTCCCTTTAACATTTCATATAATAATGACTTGGTGATGATGAACTCTGAACTTGAACTTATCTGAGAAGCACTTTATCTGCACTTCCATTCTAAATGAAAGCTTTTCTGGATAGAGCAATCTTGGATGTAGGTCTTTGGATTTCATGACTTGGAATACTTCTTTCCAGCCCCTTATTGCCTGTAAGGTCTCTTTTGAGAAATCAGCTGACAGTCTGATGGGAACTCCTTTGTAGGTGACTGTGCCCTTATCTCTTGCTGCTTCTAGGATTCTCTCCTTCATTTTAATCTTGGCTAATGTAATTATGATGTGCCTTGGTGTGTTCCTCCTTGGGTCCAACTTCTTTGGGACTCTCTGAGCCTCCTGGACTTCCTGGAAGGCTATTTCCTTTGCCAGATTGGGGAAGTTCTCCTTTATTATTTGTTCAAATAAGTTTTCTCCTTGTTTCTCTTCCTCTTCCCCTTCTGGTACCCCTATGATTCGGATGTTGGAACGTTTAAAGTTGTCCTGGAGGTTCCTAAGCCTCTCCTCATTTGTTTGCATTCATGTTTCTTCATTCTTTTCTGTTTGGTTCTTTCTTTTTTTCTTCTGGTCCATGCCATTGATTTGAGTCCCAGTTTTTTTTCCATCACTATTGGTTCCCTGTGCATTTTCTTTCATTTCATTTAGTGTATTCTTCATTTTTTCATCTAACTTGTGACCAAAGTCAACCAGTTCTGTGAGCATTTTGAACTGTGCATCTGATAGGTTGGGTATCTCTTGGTTGCTTAAAAGTATGTGCTCTGGGGCTGTGATTTGTTCTTCCATTTGAGCCATAATTATTTGGTCTGGTCGTGCCTGTTATGCATGAAGGCTGAGCCTTAGGTGTTCACCAGGGCAGGGCAGCCCACATCTCTGGGTTGTGATGCTGTATGTGGGGGTGTGGTCAGAGAGAGAAAAATGGCGCTTGCTCCACTGTCTCTCAAATCAGTCCCCTCTGCCGCTTCCCAAAAGCAAGTTGGGCCCTTCTGGTGCTGGTTCCCAGGTGGGTGGGCTTGTGTACATTCTAGACCTCTGTGAGTCTCTCCAACAAACTCTCCTATGAGGCTGGGAGTATCTTCCATCACCTCAACCCCCACAAGTGTTTTTAATCCATGCTTTTAGGCTTTGTTTTCCCTTGCTGGGGTCCTGGGTTGCATGGTATGTCTCACTGCCCATTTTTTTGCCTGGTTTATCTGCACACAAATATGTGTCTGCAGCCATCCAACTGCCTTTCATGCCTTATTGGGACTACTTGTATCCTCCCCATGCCCGGGTCTGCAAACCAGCACTTTTTCCTGCCACAACCCCTGTGGACTCTGCCCCTCTTACTGGTCTGGTTGAATGGTTTGTTGTTGGACTCCCGTACAATTCAATTTTCTATCTGTTCTGGTTGTGTTTTTGTTTCTTTGTTGTCCTTAAATTTGGTTGTACGAGGAGGCAGAGTATTTCCATTTACACCTCCATCTTGGCTGGAAGTCAGTCAGAAGCTGTTTTTTTAAAATAAACAAAATCCACAAGCCATTAATCAGACTCATCAAAACAAAACAAGACAACACAAAACAAAGAGGATACAAATAAACACAATCAGAAATGAAAGGGGAGAGATTACAATTGATAACACAGAAATACAAAGGATTGTAAATAATCACCACAAACAACTATATGCCAAGAAATTTGAAAACTTGGGTGAAATGGACAAATTCCTAGAAAAATATAATTTTCCAAAACTGAATGAAGAAGAAGCAGAAAGCTTGAATACACCTATAACACCTGCTGAAATTGAAGCAGCAATAAAAAAATAAACTGTTGGTACAGAAAAGCCATAGACTGGATAGTTTCACGTGACAATTTTACAAAACATATGAGGAAGATTTAACCCTTATCCTTCCCAAACTATTCTAAAATATCCATGTAAGACTCCCAAATCTTTTTATGAAACTAGCATCATACTAATTCCAAATTAGATAAAGACACAAAAAAGAAAAAAAGCTACAGGCCAATATCGCTGATGAACATACATGCTAAAATCCTCAACAAAATATTGTTAAACTGTATACAGCAATACATTAAAAAGATCATACACCATGATCAAGTGGGATTTATCCTAGGGAAGCAAGGATTGTACAACATTCACAAATCAATAAACATAATACATCACATAAACAAGAGGAAAGAGAAAAATCACAGGATCATATCAGTAGATGAGGAAATTATTTGATAAGGTACAATACGCATTTATGATAAAATACTCAGCAAAGTGGGGATAGAGGGAAAATTCCTCAACATAATAAAGGCCATATGTGAGAGACCTACAGCCAACATCATACTCAATGGGCAAAAACTAAAATCTTTCCCACTAAGATCAGGAACAAGACAAGGATATCTGCTTTCACCAGTTCTCTTCAACATAGTACTGGAGGTCCTAGCCACAGCAGTCACACAAGAAAAAAATAAAAGGCATTCGAATTGGAAAAGAGGAAGCAAAACTGTGACTGTTTGCAGATGACATGAGAATGTACATAGAAAATCTTATAGACTCCACCAAAAAATTACTTGACTTTATAAATGAATTTGGCAATACAGCAAGCTATAAAGTCAATATTCATAAATGAAGGCATTTTTGTACACCAACAAAGAAATATCAGAAATAGAAATCAGGGGAAAATCTTCCATTTGCTATAGCAACAAGAAAAATAAAATACCTATTAAGAAACCTAACGAAAGAGGTTAAAGACCTGTACTCAGAAAACCACACAACACTAAAGAAAGAAATTAAGGAAGGCAGAAACAAATGGAAGCATATACCATGTTCATGGATTGAAAGAATTCACGTCATCAAAATGTCCATACTACCCAAAGCAATTTATAGATTCAATGAAATCCCTATTAAAGTACCAAAGGCATATTTTAGAACTATAGAACAAACATTTCAAAAATGTATATGGAACCATAAACCACCCTGAATAACCACAGCAATTTTGAGAAAGAACAAATAAGAGGGATCAAAATGCCTGATATCAAACTGTACTACAAGGCCGCTGTATGTAAAACAGCCTGGTACTGGCGTAAGAGCAGACACATGAACCAATGGAAAGGAATAGAGAGCCCAGAAATAAACCTAATTTCTACAGTAAATTAATATTCTATAAAGTCGGCAGAAGCATAAAATGGAGTAAAAAGAGCCTCTCGAACAAATGGTGTTGTGAGATCTGGACAACTACGTGCAAAAAAATGAAACTCGAACACCAACTTACACTATACACAAAAATAAATTCAAGATGGATAAGAGACTTAAACATAATTTGCGACACCATTAAAGTTGTATAGGGGAACATAGGCAGGGAAATCTCAGATGTACCCCTCCGGTGTACCCTGCAGGCAGGTAGGCTGTCACCCACCCATCCCCATGCACTGTATGTGCTCTCATGTGTACATATGCTCTCGCACTTACACTCTCACTTACTCACTGCTGGATTTTTGAGTTAAATACTCTGTGATTAGGCTGCTTCTGGGTCTGGGAGTAAGTAGGTGGAGTTCCCAGCTACTAGCAGCCATCTTAGATCTCTTCTCCCCTTCATGTTTCAAGAAAATTCCCCTGAGGATAGAATTACAGAGTAGCAGTTTTCTTTTATAGTATTTTACAGATGTCTTTACAGTATATTTTGGCATCCATGAAGTGTGTTGTGTTGAAAGGTATGTTGTTAGTCTTATTTTTGCTTCTATGAAGACATTTTGCCTTTTTCACCCTCCAGCTGCTTTTAGGTTTTTCTCTTTATCCTTGGTTCAGAAGTTGGACTATAACATGCCTAGGTACCACAGACATCAAACTAATCACTTTAAAGCATGAAATTAAGCGGCATTTACTATATTCACAATGTTGTGAAACCACCACTTCCTATTTCAAAATATGTCCATCACTCCAAAAGAATACTCTATACCCATTATTCAATCACTGCTTATTGTTCCCACCTCATAGACCCCGATAACCACCAATTTTCTTTCTGTCTCAATGGCTTCATTTCTTCTGGATATTTCACATGAGTATAATCAAACAATATGTGACCATTTGTGCCAGGCTTCTTTTAATTAGCACAATGTTTTAAGGTACAACCACACTGTAGCATGCATGACTATATGCAGCATCTGAATCACCAGAAGGTGTTCTTCTACTGACAGTTTTTCCTCTCATTTATAGATTCTATTTTCCTGTATTTTTAAGTTTCATAATTTTTTGTATGGTGAACATTATGCATAATGTGACCACAGAGCATGATGCCAATATTTTCCTTCTTCCCAGAGAGGTAATGGTCTTCCCATTGTCAAGAAAATGAGTGAGGAGCTTCTGGCCAAAATGGAGGCATAGGTAGATACATTTAGCTTCCTCACACAACCAAAATTAGGACAACAACAAATTTAAAAACAAAAAATAAACAGAAAAACCAGAAAATTGAACTGTATGGAAGTCTGATAACCAAGGAGTTAAAGAATAAACACTCACCCGGGACTTCCGCCAAGATGGAGGCATAGGTGGAAACACTGTGCCTTCTCCCACAACTAAGTTTGAATACAACAAAGGTTTGGAGAACAAAGATAGAGCCAAAAAACAGAAAATTGAATTATACAGAAGTCCGACAACCACTAACCGTTCAACCAGGACGGTAAGAGGGGTGGAGCCAGCAGCAGAACAGGGTCGGGCAGGAAAGATCCTCAGACCTAGGCGCACAAGTGGCCCGGACCCAGTCAGGGTGTGGGGCAGACTGACCACGGTCGCACATTCGCGCACAGTGAGACGCACCACACAGGCCCCAGGGGGCGAGGGCTGACGGCGGTGGCACACTCGCGTGCAGTGAGATGAAACGCGTCAACCCGGTGATGTTAGCAGCTGCCGCACCTGTGGGGGCCACGGCAGGAGACGGCAGATGGGACGCCATTGCTCCTCTTTGACCCCGCCCCCACATACAACATCACAACCCAGCGACTTAGTTGCCCTGCTCTGGTGAAAACCTAGGGCTCCGATCCTGGTACTTAACAGGCACGAACAGCCCAAAAGATGGTGCAAGAGGAACTCAAAGTCCCAGAGCTGATAACTCTCATCGACTGAGAAATTACCAGCCTCTCAGAAGCACAATTCAAGACACTATCTATCAGGATGCTCACAGAATTGGTAGAGTACAGTCACAAATTAGAGGAACATATGAAGGCTAAACTAATTGAAATGAAGGGAGATGTCCAGGAAACCAATAGCGATGGAAAGGAAACTGGGACTCAAATCAATAGAATGGACCAGAAGGAAGAATAAAACATGCCACCAGAAAGGAATGAAGAAATGAGAATTCAAAAAAATGAGGAGAGGCTTAGGAACCTCCAGGACATCTTGAAACGTTCCAACATCCAGATTATAGGGGTACCAGAAGGGGGAAAGAAACAGCCATGAGTGGAAAACTTATTTGAACAAATAATAAAGGAGAACTTCCCCAGTCTGGCAAAGGAAATAGACTTCCAGGAAATCCAGGAAGCTCAGAGAGTCCCAAAGAAGTTGGACCCAAGAAGGAACACACCAAGGCACATCATAATTACATTGGCCAAGACTAAAATGAAGAAGAGAATCCTAGAAGCAGCAAGAGATAAGGGGACAGTCACCTACAAAGAAGTACCCATCAGACTGTCAGCAGATTTCTCAAAAGAGACCTTCCAGGCAAGAAGGGGCTGGAAAGAAGTATTCCAAGTCATGAAATCCAAAGACCTACAGCCAAGATGGCTTTATCCAGCAAAACTTTCATTTAGAATGGAAGGACAGATAAAGTGCTTCACAGATAAGGTCAAGTTCAAGGAGTTCATCATCACCAAGCCCTTATTATATGAAATGCTAAAGGGACTTATATAAGAAAAAGAAGATGAAAAATATGAACAGTGAAAGGACAACAAACTCACAGTTATTAACAACCACACCTAAAACAAAAGCAAACCTAGAGGACAGCTAGATCAGGAGTGGAACCATAGAAATGAAGAACACATGGGGGGTTAGCAACAGGGGAGTGGGAGCGGGAGAAGGGGGGAGAAGGTACAGAAAATAGCATAGATGGTAGAAAATAGATAGATGGGAGGGCAAGAATAGTGGGGGAAATATAGAATCTAAAGAACTTGAGACACGTGGTTATAAACTAAGGCGAGGAGAATGGTGGGGGAGGAAGTGTGCGGGTGGAGGGGAATGAAGGGGGGGAATAGAACAACTGTAATGGTATAATCAATAAAATATATTTTAAAAAAGAATAAACACTCATCCAGAGCAGTAGGAGAAGTGGAGTTGGGCAGCCAGGTTGGAGAGGACTCATGGCAAGATGACGGCTAGAGGACCTGGGTGAACAAGGTGGAGGCTGGCAGAAGGGACGATCCCACATTTGTGTACAGATAAATGGGGAGGAACAACAGGGGAGTAAGACAACCAAGCAACTTAGGGTTCCAGTGAAGGGAAATAAAGTCTGACTGAGAAAACCTGTGGGAGCTGAGGGAGCAGGAGAAACTCCCAGTCTCACAGGAGAGGTCAATGGAGAAACCCACAGGGCCCTAGAATGTACACAAAACCACCCACCCAAGAATCAGTACCAGAAGGGCCAGATTTGCTGGTTGGTAGCAGAGGAAGTGACTAAAAATTGGCTGAGAGCCCAGCAAGCAGCACTATTTCCTCTTGGACCCCGCCATCACACAAAGTGCCACAACACCGTGGTGAATACCTAAGGCTCTACCCTTTACTACATAACAGGCATGCCAAGATAAAAAAAAAATGGCCCAAATAAAAGAACAGATCAAAGCTCCAGAAAAAAATACAACTAAGTGATGAAGAGCTAGCCAACCTATCAGAAGCACAGTTCAAAACACTAGTAATGAGGATGCTCACAGACTTTGTCGCAAATTAGAGGAAAAAGTGAAGGCTATGCAAATTGAAATAAAGGCAAATGTGCACGGAACCAACAGTGAAGGGAAGGAGCCTGGACTGAGATCAATGGTGTGGACCAGAAGGGAGAAATAAACATTCAACCAGAACAGAATGAAGAAAGAATTCCAAAAAATGAAGAGAGGCTTAGGAATATCTGGGACACCTGTGAAAGTTCCAACATATGAATCATAGAGGTGCCAGAAAGAGAAGAACAAGAGCAAGAAATTGAAAGCTTATTTGAAGAAATAATGAAGGAGAACTTTCCCAATCTGACAAAGGAAATAGATTTCCAGGGAGTGCAGGAAGCTCAGAGAGTCGCAAAGTTGGACCCAAGGAAGCACACACCAAGGCACATCATAACTACATCAGCCAAGATTAAAGAGGAGAGAATCTTAGAAGCAGCAAGAGAAAAGGAGACAGTTACCTACAAAGAGTTTCCATAAGAAACATCAGCTAATTTCTTCAAAGAAATCTTGTAGGCAAGAAGGGCTTGAAAGTCATGAAAGGTAAAGACCTACATCCAAGATTACTCTGTCCAGCAAAGCTATAATATAGAATGGAAGAGCAGATAAAGTGCTTCCCAGATAAAGTCAAGTTAAAGGAGTTCATCATCATCAAGCCCTTATTATTTGAAAAAATAAAGGGACTTATTTAAGAAAAATAAGATAAAAATATGAACAGTAAAATGACAACAAACTCAAAACTACCACAACCAAACCTAAAAAAACAAAACAAAAATGAACTAAGCAAACAACTACAACAGGAACAGAATCAGAAATGGAAATCACATGGAGGGTTATCATTGGGGAAGGTAGGGGGAGGATGGGAGAAAAGGTACAAGAAATAAGAAGCATAAATGGTAGGTAGAAAATAAACAGGGAGAGGTTAAAAATAGTATGGGGAATGAAGAAGCCACAGAACTTATATGCATGATACAAGGACATGTACTAAGGTGGGGGCTTGCTGGTGGGAGAGGGATACAGGAAGGAGGGAAATAAAGGGGAGGAAAAATGGGGCAACTGTAATAGCATCATCAGTAAAATATCTTAAAAAAGAAAATGAGTAAGGAGCTAACAATCTCGAACCAATTAGGAACTGAACTGGATTGGTACCAGGTTGTGCTATATACCTCCATTCAGTTCTAACTAAAAGTCTCAAGGGCAAAATTTGAAAAAACAACTTTCCCTTTTGGTAGAGGACTTTTCTCTGTTCAGACTTTGCCTCTTATATACCTGGAGCCAAAAAATAAAAAAAAAATGCTAATCTTTGTATATTGGGTCAAAGCTGAGGCTGTTCTTCAGTGCTTAGCTGGTGCATTTACAGTTCGGCCTTAGCCTTTGTTTTCCATTTAACCTTAGCATGAAGGCTAAATGTCAGACAAAGGTGAAAACTTAGGGTCTCTGAAGTCTTTTCTGAGCATGTGCTTAGCCCTGAGGATGAACATATTTTTCTAGATCCCTTAATATATGCAGGCGCTTTTCAAAATTCTTCTTCTTCTCTTGTATCTCCTTCCCAAGCCTCTTCCCAGTCTTTCAGTTTGCCTGCTAATTGTACTGTCTGTTCACCTTTACCTCAAATATCTGCAGCTACTTTATGCTTTTAACTGCTTTCAAAAATCACCACCCTGCCCTGGCTGGTATAACTCAGTGGATTGAGTACAGCCCTGCAAACAAAAGGTGTGGGGGGGGGCTCCACCCACAGGGCACCCCATTCCCTGGCCACAGCAAGCACGGGTGAGAATAAGTCTACCAAGATACTATCTGCTTGGGAAGGAAAGGTAGCCAATCTCTCAAAGGAGAAGGGCCAAGAGCCTTTTCCTCAGTGGGCTTTTATTAGGTTCCTTTTGCACAGGAATACAGGTAAAGCTCATTAATCATTCTCAGGCAATATGGATCAAATAGTAGATAACAAAGAACTCTGAGGACCTAGTTTGAGTCAGGGTCAGATAGCTAAAGAGCTATAAAACTCTGAGGAACAAATTCACTTCTTGCTTGGACCCTTATTAATTGAGAGCATTCTAAGCAAAGCAGGTTTCATAGGATTTTACATATTCTTTCTTAGGCCTGATTGCCCTAAGGAACCCACCCTTTCCAGCACAAGGCAGTACTCACCACCAGCATTGTTTCAGGCTTAAATCAGGCAGGGGTAGTAAGGCAGCCAAGAGATTAGGAGACTTCTTGCAGACAGAATGAGGACTCAGGATATGTTATAGACGAGGGGCGAGGGGTCTGTTACCCCCTTTTGCTGTAGCCTCCCCAAGTCCTTTCCTGGGGCCTCCATGTGATTGTGCCAGTCTTAGGTCATTCCCACCTTAGGGAATCTTACCCATCATTGGCTAACTGATCAAGCATTGGGGGCCAGTTATAGATGAAGTAAAAGGAGCAGAAGTGGTGCTCCTGCCATGGAGATAAGCTTTGTCTCCTTAGTGGCTTATGCTCCAAAGGTCACTCACTCAGCCTTAGCCACCGGGTGGTTACAGCTCCTGAAATCAGGCAGGGTGGTTCCCAACAAAAAGGGTCACTGGTTCAATTCCCACTCAGGGCACATGCTTGGGTTACAGGCCAGATTCCCAATAGGGGGCATGGAAAAGGCACATTAGTGTTTTTCTCCCTCTCTTTCTCCTTTCCTTCCCTTCTCTCTAAAAATAAATAAAATCTTTTAAAAAATTTCCACCCAACATAAAATGCACAGCCAGATTCCATCTCTCACGCCCATTAGTTTGGCTTCTATTTGAAAAAAGAAAGAAAAATGTATTGTCAAGGAAGCAGAGAAACTGGAACCTTAGTACAATGTTGGTGGGAATGTGAAATGGTATAGCCATAGTAAAAAATATTTTGTTGGTTTCTCAAAAAAGTGTGTATTACTATACAATTCATGCCATTTCTTTTTGGGGAATATGCCCACTATAATTTCAAGCAGTTCTAGAAGAGATATTTGTACACTTATGTTCACAGCAACCTTATTTACAATAGCTAAAATGTGGAAGTAACACAAACATCCAATGATGGATGAATGGATAAGAATGATATGGTATACACATACAGTGGGATATTATTCAGTCTTTAGAAAGGAAGGGAATTCTGACATATGCTAAAATGGATGAAACTTGGGGACATTATGCTAAATGAAACAATCCAGTCATGAGAAGTCAAATACTGAATCATTCTACTGATATGAGGTACTTATAGTAGTCGAATTTGTAGAGGTGGAAGGTAGATTGGCGGTTGCCAGTGGTTGGATGGAGGGAGGTATTGAAAATTATAAAACTCTAATTTTCAGTTTTACAAGATAAAGAGCTCTGGACATTGATGGTTGTGATTGTACCACAACAACATGAAATGTACTTAATACCACTTAACTGTACACTTAAAAATGGCTAAGATAATAAATTTTATGTTATGTCTATTTTACCACAATAAAAAAATGGGAAAAACTAGCTTCCCAGGAGGCCACTTCAGTCTTGAGACAAGTTTGCCATGAGAGGGCAAAACAAAGTCAAGTCTCTGAACTGATCCCTTAGGGAGCAACCAGGCAGGTCAAACACAAAATGGCAGCTCCTTGAGAACAAGTCTGTATGCTCCATTTGGCACCAGTAAGATGGCCACTTCATGACTGTCACAGAGCTGCTGATTGGAGGATGGTAGGCAGGAAAGTATGCCATAACACTTTCTTACTGAAACCCAGCAGCCCTTTTTTTCATCAAGCACAGACCTGGTTGTTCTAAGTGTCTTAAATTAGATTTCAGAGTTCCAAAAAAGTTAATTCTGAGAGGTTTTGCCAGCTTAATCATTGCATTAGTTGAGAGAGAAACCCTTGACTTTCCCCACTTCTCCATTTTCTGTGACAGCATTCTCATGAGTTTGCTTTCCTTTGTAACTAATATGGAAAGTTATTAAGTGGTTTTGAGCCAATTTGTTACAGGACAAATTTTATATTTTTAAAAGAATCATCTCTATGCTCTCTGGAAACTGGATTGTAATGAGGCCAGAGTGAGAAAGAACATCAGGAGGCTTTTGTCAATCCAATTATGGATTCTTCTAGGGCAGATTAGATTAGCAGCAAAGTTGGAGAAAAATGTGTGATTCCTAGCATATTTTTGGAGATTACCACTAGGTAATCTGCAGGATTGGATATAGATATATGTAGAAAATGAGAGGAAGTGATTAATGAAGAACAATTAGAAATAGGATGGTGGTGCCATTTGATGATGAGGGAAAGATTAGAAAAATGATGGGTTGGGAGAAGTAAATATTAAAGTCTTCTATTTTGAACATATTTCACCTGAGATGGATTTAGACATTCAGGAGCCCTGTTAGGGAGTCAGTTGGATATAGGAATCTGGAGCTCAAT
Source organism: Sturnira hondurensis (assembly GCF_014824575.4). Classification (NCBI taxonomy): domain Eukaryota; kingdom Metazoa; phylum Chordata; class Mammalia; order Chiroptera; family Phyllostomidae; genus Sturnira; species Sturnira hondurensis. The sequence continues at coordinate 498,355 of NW_028090025.1, read as the reverse complement.
AGAAAAGTCTGAACTGGAAGTCAACAGTAGATTTAGTAGTCCTAGGTCTATAGATAGTAAAGTCGTGAAACTAGATGGGATCTTTAAGAGAGATAGTAAAATCAGGGGGAAAAAGCAGACTAGGGAGGGAACCCCAGAGTGCTATAACATTGAAAGAATCAGGGAAGAAGCCATAAAGGAGATTAAGAATTTATCTGTGAAGTAGGAAGAAAAGCAAACCTATGGTGGTACAGAAGTCAAGAGAATAGTGTTTTAAGAAAAAAAAAGAGTGGTAAATGGAATTGAAAGTAGTCGAACAGTTGAGATATATGAACAGTTGAGGACAGAGAAATTACCATTGCTTTGGCAAGGTGGGGATGAGGGGCTGTTACTGAAGACTTTGTGAAGAGCAGTGCTTTACTGAAGCAGATTTAGAAGTGGAGACAATGACAATAAAGCACTTTAAGAATAGAGAAATGAAGCAGTAAGTTGATGAGAATGTAAGGTAATGAAGTTTTTTAATAAATGAGACATTCTAGAACATGTTTATATGCTGATGGAAATGACAGATTGCTGATGCAGAGAGTAAAATTGCGTATGTTAAGTCCTTGAGAAATCAGGGGACTGGAATCCAAAGCACAAATGATGTGGATGGCCTTTGATAGAAAAAGGATACTTCGTCCATTAAAATAATAATCTAACACTTATTGAACTCTTACTATGTACCAGGTAATATTCAAAATACCTGACATGTATCCACTAAATACTCACAACAATCCTGCGAGGCATATACTATTATTGCCCTCATTCACATTAAAAATGAAAAGAAAAAAACCCCAAGGGATAGTAAGTTTAAATAACTTACTCAAGTTTATACAGCTAGTAAATGGTAGAGTCAGGATTTGAACACTGAGAGTATGGCATTAGATCCCATATCTTTAACCACTCATGATGTGTATGATAAATACAAGAAGGCAGAATGTAGGAACAAATGTAAATAGATGGTAGATTTGGTGATAAAAAGATGAAGTTCTCATATGATTGCTTTTATTGTCTCAGTGAAATATGAAGCAAGGTCCTCATCAATATCTACAGATCTGTCCCATTTCTTTTTTTAATTGAATGTATTGGGGTGACACCGGTTAATAAAATTATATAGGTTTCAGTTGTACAATATAAGACATCATCTGTATATTTGTATTGTGTGTTCACTATCCGAAGTTAAGTCTTCCATTACCATTTATCCCCACTTTATCCTCTCCTACCTTCCCCCACACCCTTTCGCTTTGGTAATCATGATACTCTTGTCTTTATATAAGGGGTTTTTTTCTGAATTCCTTCACATTTTTTCACCCAGCCCTGTAATTGTCTTCCAATTTCACAGCTGTCAGCCTACTCTCTATGAGTCTATTTTGTTAATGAAATTCCACATATGAATAAAATCATGAGGTCTGTCCAGAAAAAGTCCAGCTATTGTTAATATAATGAGATGGTTTGCACAACATCAATGTAACCTAGCAGCCAAGAATAATAAACTGGAATGTGCATGTGCGAACAAGATAACTTCACTGTACTAGTCAGTAGAAGCTGTAGATGCCATTGAAAGCATATGTACTGTGTGGCTGTCACATTCAAAATGACTGAGGGAGTAGAGCAATGAATCTGCATCAGATTTTGCATTAAGGGTGAACATTCCTCCATGGATATTAATGGGATGATTCAGAAGGTCCCAGTTATGTGCAACTGGTGACTGGCAGCTTCATCATGACAATATAGCTGCTTATGCCTCATGTCTTGTGTAGTTTTTTTTGGCAAACCATCAAATCATCCAGGTGACTCAGCTCCACTACAGCCCAGATTTGGTACCCTATGACTTCTGGCTTTTCCCAAAACAAATCACCTTTGAAAGGGAAGAGCTTTTAGACCATCTATGAAATTTGGGAAAATATGATGAGTCAGTTAATGGTGACTGGGAAAACTGTGTTCAGTCCCAAGGTGCCTACTTTGAAGGGAACTGAGGCATCACTGTCCTATGTACAATGTTTCTTTTGTGTTCTTCAATAAACGTCTCTATTTTTCATATTACATGGCTGGATACCTTCTAGACAGACCTTGTATGGTATTTGTCTCTCTGACTTACTTTTCTTAGCATAATGCTCTCCAGGACCATTCATGCAGTCATAAGGTCCTATTCTTTTAATGTGAACATTTTTATTGTATTGTTGTACCACAATTTAATTACTTAACTAACCAGTCCTTATTGATTAACTTTTCCTGCAGGCTTTTCCAATTATAATGTTGTAATGAATATTCCTATGTATATTTCTTTGAGTTAAGTATTTCTGTATAATAGATTTCTGGAAGTAGATTTTGCAGACTTTACAATTAAATTTCTAGTAGATATGGCCAAATTGTTCTCCCAAAAGATTATCTGTATTTATAATCCCATCCAATGTGTCTATTTTCCATACCCTTGGAAACACTTAGTGTTATCAACATTTATATATGACATTCTGACATGTTATAAAAAGATAGCCACTAGTGCTGAGATCTTGGTTTCTAAATACCATTTTTCCAATAAAAACACTAGCACTGCACATAGAACAGTTGATTCTAGCACTGGAGTAGAGAAAATTCAAGATGATTCTGGAAGACCTTATGGTGCCAGAAAATAAGGAAGTAGACAAAAATAAAAACATCAAAATTACACAGAATCTCCTAAAGGGCAAAAGAGGAACAATTTGAGTAACAGAATAATGATGAAATTAAGTTATAAGTCATAGAATAAACATATATTAGTCCATGCTGACATAAGTAAATGAGTAAATAAATGGGTAGGTGGGACATCTTCCTTATAGAATTCCAGTTAACATAAGAGAAGTGAAAGAAACAGAAAATCACCACTAGGTAAACACCACAGTAGTAACTGTCAGAATCAAGAACCATTGATGAATGCTAAAATTAGTGGGGAAACATATGATAAGAAACAGAATATTTGGATGGTCTCAATGTATCTTTCTATACTGAAGAGGTATAGCAGATACAACCTTAACCAAGGTTAACATCACCAGTATTAAGACATATAGGCAAATACCTCCTGATATAATACACTAAAAAGGACACCACTTCTGTGGTATTCTTACCAAAAATGTATCACCTCAATCTAATTACAGAAAAATATCAGACTAATCCCAATTTAGGACATTATACAAAATAACAGTACTCTTCAAAATTGCCAAGGTCATCAGAAACAGAGTGAGAACTGTCACAGATAGCAACGGAATAAGGATACATGATATCAAAATGCAATGTGGGATCCCAAATTTGATCTTATAAGCATCTAACTGCTATGCTGTATACTTGAAACAAATACAAATATTGAATGTAAACTGTAGTTTGAAAAAAATAAAAGAATTAAAGAACTCTGGTTTGGGATCATAAAAGGACATCGGTGGGACAAGTGGAAAAATCAAATGGGTTCTGTAAAATAGTTACCACTGCACCATCAATATTATTTTCCTGGTTTTGATAATTGTACTTCTCTGTAGGATGCTAACATTAGGGGAAATTGGGTGAAGGATATATAGAAACTCTTTTACTATTTTTGTGACTTCTAAGAGTGCTCATTGTCCTAATGTGTATTACTACTCTGAACATTTTTTTCTTAGCTTATCAGTCATTTACATTCCAGTTTCTATAAATATTCATTTATCTATTTTAATTGGATTAATGGCTTTAATATATTAAGAAAATTGTACACATTTTATATTAAGAAAATAATCTCATGTGTACCAAATTATTTTCCTGTTTCTGTTGATATTTTTAATGGTAGGTTTGTGTGTGTATGTGTATATAGGATGATTTTAACTGACAATTTCTGCTGATCTGTGGGCAGAAAATAAGGAAGGGTAGCCAAGTGGCTTTAAGTCTTCAACAAAAATCAAAAGACCAAAGAATAGAAACTACTTTATAGAAATGATTTTGAGAAACTTTTTCTTTCCTACATCAAAAATTACATTTATTTGAAAATTCACATACAGTAAAATTAATCATTTTTGTTGTATAATTACAGACGTTTTAACAAATGCATACACTCAGGCAAGTATAATCAAGATACAAAAAATTCTGTTATTAAGACAAATTCCTGTGCTACCATTTTGTCATCAGTATGGCATTTTTAACCCCTGACACCCACTGATCTATTCTATTCCTATAGTTTTCTTTCTCAGAATATTATATATGCAGAATCAAACTGTAAGTAGCATTTTGAGCTTCCCTTCTTAGCAAAATGGATTTCAGATTCAGTCAAGTTGTTGCATATGTGTCATTGTTCATCACAGTTTTTATTGCTGTGTAGGATTCCATGAATATACTACAGTTTATCTATGCACCAGTTGAAGGTCATCATTCATTTTAATTTTCCTCTATTATTAGTAGGTCTAGAAAAGGGCAGAGATAAGGTTTTCCACTCAGCAGGAAGAAATTCCTCTGAGAAGTATAGGTTAGAAGTATGTCCCTGGGTAATATGTCCAAAAGGTTATAACAGGATAACTTCTTGTCCCTTAAACTATATTTAAAATTGGAGACTTAATCCTAAGTGCACAGTATATCAAAAGAATGAGTTTGTCCTGAGTATAGTTAGATGATATCCTCAGAGCAGGCCTGATACATGGTCTGGGAGTCATCGTTGGCAGGATATTTTAAAAACAACTTTTCTAAATGAAAGAAAATGCTGAACAAAGTAAAAAAAAATCAAACTATGTGACTTTAAAAATTTCTGCCCATCCAATCCCAACTCTAAAATGTTTACAATTTGGTATGTATATTTCCCAGATTTTTCCTATATTTAGAAATATATACATATACTATATATGTACACAAATGCTTTTGTTTATAAAAATGTGTTGATATTACACAGTTGACTTTTGAACAATGAGTGAGTTAGGGACACCGACATCCCACATTTGGAAGTCCACATATAACTTTTGACACACCAAAAACTTAGTTGCCCCTTGATATCCATGAAGGGCTGGTTCCAGCACCCCCTGCAAATACTAAAATCCATAGATGCTCAATAAAATAATATAAAATAAAATAAAATCCATGGATGTTCAAGTCCTGTATATAAAACAGTGTAGATCAATACATAGTCAGCCCTGTTTCCATGGAGTCCTAACCACAGATCAAAATATTACAGGTATTTATTGAAAAAAATCCATGTATAAATGGACCTGCATAGTTGAAACCATAGTTGTTTAAGGAACAACTGCACATATTACTTGCTTTTTAACTTAATATAAAACCCTGGACACCAAACAGTTCAGAATGTATTCATACATATATCCCATTATTTTAATGGCTGTACATTAAATGGATATTCTATTATTTATTCATCCATTCTGCTACTGATGGAAATTTGGGTTGTATTCAATTTTTGACTTTGAGATGTAATTCAAACACCATAAAATTTATTCATTTAAAGTTAATTGTAGAATATCAGAGTTGTACAATCATAACCACAATCAATTTTAGAACATTTTCATCAACCTCTAAAGAAATCTCATACTCTTCAGGTATCACCCTCAGTCCTAAGCAATTGCTAATCTACTTTCTCTGTATTGGCCAATTCTAGATACTTCATATAAATGGAATCATATAATATATAGTCTTTTGTGACTGTTATTTCATTTATCATGTTTTTTACACATTATAGCATCTATCAGAAGTGCTCCCTCCTCTTACTTTTTGGGAGAGTTTGTGAAAAGTCTGTATTCTTTAATGTTTACTAGAATTCATTTGAGATCCCATTTGAGCCTTGGCTTTTCTTTGTGGGTATTTAAAAAAACTACTAATTAACACCTTGTTACAGGTCTTTTCAGATTTTTTATTGGTTTCTGTAGTTTGTGTATATTTCTTGGCATATAATTATCTATAGTGCTACTTCAAATCCTTTTTATTTCTATAACATTGGTAGTAACATCCCTTCTTCATTTCTGAGTCTAGTAATTTGGGTTTCCATTTTTTCCTGGTCAATCTACCATAAGGTTTGTCACTTTTGCTGAGATTTTTATAGACCCAATTTTGGTTTCACTGACATTATTGTTTTGCTATTCTCCACATCATTTACTAATTTTTTCTTTCTTCTCTGTGCTCTAGGTTTAGTTTGCCCTTTTTCCAGTATCTTAAGGTAAAAGTGAGGTTACCAATATGTGGTCTTTTTAACAACATAGGCATTTGTACTTATAATTTTCTAAGTATTGCTTTAGGTGCATCCCATAAGTTTTGGTATGTTGTCTTCATTTTCATTCACCTAAAAAGATTTTGTTATTTCCCTTGTGATATCTCCTTTAACTAATTAGTCATTTAAGTGTGTTTAATTCACATTTGTGAGTTTTCCAACTTTCTGTTATTGATTTCTAGTTTTACTCCATGTAATCAGAGAACAGTTTGCATAGTTTCAGTTCACTTAAATTTCAGGTTTGTGTTATGGTATATCCTGAAGATATTTCATGTACACTAGAGAAGAATGTGTATTCTGCTCTTGTGTGGAGTGTTCCATAGATCTCTTTAAAGTCTACATGATTGATCTCTCTAAGGTCTACATGTTTATAGCATTTTTCAAGTCTTTTAATTCATTGTTATTTTCTGTCTATTGTTATTGAAAATGGGGTATTAAATTCCCCAACTCTTATTGTAGACTAGAATACTTTCCTCTTTTATCAGTTCATTTTTGATTCATGTATTTTGGTGCTTTGTTGTTAAGAGCATATATATTTACATTTTTTAAATCTTTCTGATATAGTGAATCTTTTAGTTAAAATGTCACTCTATCTCTAATAACAGCCTTTGTTTTAAAATCATTTTATCTGATATTATTAGTATGGCCAATCCAGCTTTCCTATAGCTGCCATTTGCCTGATGTTTTTTCTATCTTTTTACCTTTAATCTGTTTGCACCTTTAATTTAAAGTATGACTCTGATAAATAGTATAGAGGTAAATCCTACTTCCCCCCACAGTCTGACAACCTCTGCCTTTTGCTTGCATTGTTTAATGCATGCATATTTATTGTTATTATTCACACAGGTGTATTTAGGAATGTCAATTTACTGTTTTGTTGTTTTTTTTTAAATTTTAATTATTTATTTTCAGACCAGAGGGTGGAGGGAGAAAGAGAGGGAGAGAAACACCAATGTGTGGTCACCTATGTAAGCCCCCTACTGGGGACCTGCTGGCAACCCAGGTATATGCCCTGATTGGGAATTGAAACAGTAACCCTTTAGTTTGCAGGCCAGCACTCAATGTACTGAGTCACACTAGCCAGGGCTGTTTCTATTCTGTATGTCTCAAGTTTTTCTTGTTTTTGTTTCTCCATTCCTCTTTTTGTATGGCTTTACCTTGAAACTTTTATATTGTGATACTTAAATCTGTTTAATAATATTTTCACTATTTTCAGTTATTTCTTAGTTGTTGCTCTAAGGGTTTACCATGCATGTCTTAACCGAATTGGCTTCAAATATATCATAATCCCAATGAGATATTAAAACCTTATTCCTATATAAACCTATTCATTTTTCTACTTCTTTATGATATTATTAGATAATATTTCTGTTATAAGCCCAACAATACATCGTAATAATTTAACATAATTTTGTCTTTTAAAGGTGAGAGAAGAGTAAGTATATATTCACAGCTTTTTAATAACTTTATTTCCCATTTTTAATTTTCTTCATTTGTTTCAGTGGATTTGAGTTACCACCTGGAGTCAATTCTTTAAGTTTTGCTTCCACCCATGTTTTTTTGTCCTGTTATTGGCAATAGTTTCATATGTTATAGGTCCCAAAGGGCAACTATATACATACTGTTTTATAAAATTGATTTTTAAATTAATTAAAATAAAGAAAAATGCACCTAGATGGACTTTTATAATTACATAATTAACTTTAGCCATGCTGTATTTTTATATGTATAGATTCAAGTTACTGTCTAAGGTCACTTGCTTCCCACCTGAAGAATTTCCTGTAAATTAGGTGTGCCTGCAACCTATTCTTCCAGTTTTTGATTATGTGGGGATGTCTTTATTTAATCTTCATTTTTGAAAATTAGTTTTATTGGATGCAGAATTCTATATTGAGTTTTTTTCTTTAAGCACCTTGAATATGTCATCCCACTGCCATCTCCATTATTTCTGATGAGAAATCAGCTATTAATCTTATTGGGGTTCCACTGAGAGTAATGGTTCATTTTTTTTCATGTTGCTTCCAAACGTTCTGTCTTTGTTTTAGCATTTTTATTGTAATGTATCTGTGGATTTCTTCTTGTTTACCATACTACTTGGGGTTTGCTGAAATTCTTGGATGAGTAGATAATATTTCTCATCAAATTTTGGGTGTTCACAGCCATTATTTATCAGAATTTCTTTCTGCTTTCTTTCTCTTCTCTTTTTTCTGGTACTCCAGTTACAAGTATGTTGGAGTACTTAACCCTGAGGAGGTTGTGGCTTATCTGAAATACAAACTCTTCTCTTAAATATTATTACATATAGCAGGTGCATAGGTTCAAGGTCATGACTAGCTGCATGTTTGTACATGACTAATATTAAACCATGACCTTTAAGCCATCAGTTGGGTTATAACATGTTTTGAAGGTATGTTAGGTGCTATGCATCCCAAATGAGGTGCTTATCAAAATATTTTTGCCAGTGTTGTGAAAATTATGTATTCCTTGAGCATACCAATATTGTCTGCAATGACTGTTACAAATGCTTGGTGAAGCCAACCATGAAGATTCTAATTAATTAATGTCACAGACTTTTTTGGTTACATTTTTAGCAATATCCATGTTTCTGTTATTTGAAAAAGAAAAATTATTCTTTATATTTTTACATTTCTTTAAATTTTAGATTGTAACTGAAAATAAATTAAAAATAATGTATTTTATATATAAATATAATAAATACAAATCTGTGTTTTTAATTTTTTTCACATTTTAGCATATACTAGTAATGAATATATTTCTGGGATAGATGAGACATATGCTGCAATTATTTTGACTGTGACTTCTACAGGGTTAATGGTCCTATACTCTGTTCAGTTTTTCCTTCTTTTTTTCCCCTGCTCCTTAATCTGGATAATACCATCTCATCGAATTCTCACTACACAACAAGGTAGGTAGTATTATTTTCCTCATTTTATAGATGAGAAAACTGAGGTTTAGGTTAAGTGACTTGCCAAGGTCATGGAGTGATAAGTGTGGCTGTGAAATTCAAACACGGGTCTGAGTCCAAAGTTTGTACTACCTTCTCTATACCTTATTGTCTTTCTACTCTTCAGCAACTATAAATAAACAACTGGGGTATCTGGGATTGGCTGCCTCTCTTCTAGAGAACTCTTTCTTCCCATTTGCCCTTTAGTATTTTTTGCTAGTATGTTCCTCTTAAATGGGTATACCTAATACCTAACATATATTAGATGCTTATCTGATGCTTATTGCTTTGAATTCAATGATTACTCAATGGTAGCTAGCTATAACTGACCAGAAGAACATCAATATTTACATCTAGATGGTTTCATTATAAAAATATATGGCTTTTTGAAAACACTGACAACTTAATGGGAAGTATTCATTAAATATGTATACTGACTTATGAAACTACGGTTACTGATGATAGTTCTCATTTAACAGCATTTGTTGATGTTTAGACCTGGGGTCCTGGTGATTTATTTACCACATGAATACAATTAGGGACAAATGGGCTCTAATAAATAAATATTCCAACATTTAGGTTTTTAGTTCTGTATATAGGAAACAGTCTTAGAAACAATACTATCTCAAGGGACAAGTCTTTAAAACCACAGATAAACTATAAATATTTAGTTAAATCCTTGGAAATAATCCTTTATAATTTATCCCAAGAAAATTATACTCTTTGTACTGTACACTTCAGACTCAGCATCTAGTCTGTCCTATAGAGTCTTTGATTATAAAGATACTTTCTACCAATTCTTTCTAAAAGCTAAAGGGATTATCTTAGTTATATTTTTCTCTTCTTCAGTTTCTCTTCTTCAATTCTGAACAAACTGCTATCTATATAGAAATCCTAGATCAGAGATTCCGATGCAAGAAATACCTCCTGGGATCACAATGCATATATCTTCTAGCTGCCACTAATTTCTGTAGTGCTTTCTGTGGCAGGTGAAACAAGAGACACAGCCTGGAGATCTGACTGTTGCTTTTTGTTCTTTCCAAATTCTATTACCAATGTTTTCCCATGTAGTTTATATCCATTTACTAGATGAAATGCTTGCCATGCTATCTCCTTATCTAAAAAAAAAACAGAGAGAATCAATTTACACAGGGTATAATAATTCAATTCCATTACAAGCTTAGTTTATGTGTCTATTTATCTTTGCCTTGGAGTTAAATGCAGGGTATAAGGACATATACCTATGTGATTTTATTAATTTTGCCATAATCTCAAATTTGTATAACTCAGCAAGATTAAACTAATGGCTAAAAATAATGATAAAAAACCTTAAAATAGGTGTTTGAGAGTACTTCCTAATTTAAAGATCTAGGTAAAGAAACAAGAATATAGATAGTGTGCTAAAAAAGGCTAAGCTATAAGTACTAATACACAAGCCTCTACCTTAGATAACAGATTATAGGTATTGTGAGAATAAAATCATTTTCAAAATGGGCAACACAAATAAAAGAGGTTAGCACAATATTAGGGACATTTTGCTTCTTTTTTTTTCTTTTGACAGGAGAGTGATTGTGGAGGCCTTCATTAAGATAAATGAGTGTAATAATTAACCCCTGTAAGCATGTGAAAACTTGAGATGTAAGAGTACACAGTGTACAGCAGAAGTATTTAACTTATGAGTCTCAGAGCCTTGATGTAGGAAATCAGGAAGAAGCAGAATTATTGCCCTGAATTGGTGAAATCAAAAGTACACAAGCAATATTTTTAGGCTGAACCAACTTATGTCACAATTTATATATGTACTACAAATTTTCAAATGTGTATAGCTGCTATTAAGATTAGTAAAACAGCTATCCATTTGAAAGTGCTTAGTTTATAAAGCCTTTTTATTATATATATATTTCAATTAAAAGATCATATTAGGTGGGGTCCACGGAAGATATGTTTAAGTTTAAAAAGAATCCTTACACTTAAAAAGGCTAAAAAGTACTAGCGTATATAATCCACAAACCCTCAATAAGATAGGAAAGATGGTACAAAACTACATGAAAAGAGTGGAATTTGGAACTGCTCAAGTGTAAATCACTTGCCTGTACATATATTACTAGGCTATTTATAAATGATGATAACTTAGGAATAATAAAAAGTACAGCTCATACCCTACCTCCAGCAAAAAAAAATAAATAAATAAAAGAATAGGACATTAAGCAAGTATAAGTGTTCTGATCAGAATATCAATATACTAATAAATAATATAATTATAACTTGGACTACAAATACTATTATGAGCAAAGGTAAAATTTTTAAAGATAACGTAAATTTTCATAAAGCTAGAAGAAAGTGCAGAGGCTGAGGAAAATTGAGGACAATGGAGTACGGTGGTTATGGACACAGTCAATAGTGGAAAGGAAGCATAGAAGTGAGGACAGAGGAACAATTAATTCATATTTTGCTTACTTCTCTTCCCATATTCCCACGTGCTTATTTAAGCACATGCTTTTCATGTGTTATAGAGAAATCAAAGGACTGTATCTAAATTGGAGAGGGCATAAGTAGTCTTTAATGCTGATGCTACAAATGAATAATTATCCAGATAAAGCTACTTACTGGGAAAGGTGATAAAAGCTTGTCCCCTCATTCGTCCAGTCATCATTCTGAATTGAACTGGAGGCCCTTTTTTCTCCTGGAACCGAGCGAATAATGAGACAAGATCTCTTTCAGTCACCTGAGGGCTAAGGTTCTTCAGGTATAACACCTAAAATAAACAAAAGATCAAGAGAAATATCACATTAGAGAGGAAAGGCAACTATTTCACTGTGGTTATAATTCACTAGTTTCAGATTGAGATGGTGGAGGGAACACATGTATTTACGTTCATTCCCTCCAGAAAATTCTCAAAAACTGGAGGATGTTTTTTCAAACAAACCTGCAAGGTCAGGAAGAACGAGGAAAAGAAGCAGTATCTACAGTATTCTGGAAACTGGGAAATATTGGATAAGTATACTCAAGAAAGCTGAATCTTCAAGCAGCAGTGGGGAAAGCCAGGAACCAATCCAAACTATAACTAAGAATTCTAAAATAGTTTAGAAATTGATAGCTTCAGGAATCTCTGGAAACAGATGTAAGGGGATGGGGTTAAGACAAGGTGGGTAGGTTGAAATCTATTTAAAAACCAACTAGACCTTAACATATCCTCCCCTACAATATACTACCGAGTAAAAGGCCATTCCCAAATCCTGGCAAATACTGAAAGTTCATTCTCTGAATATAAGGAATGACAGACACAGTTGAAGGTATAAATACTGTGTCTGAAAGCAAGAAAATGAAGATAAATAATATATACTGAAGGCTGAGGATACCCCAGACAGTTTCCCCCTTTTGGCTTCTACAGTGCTGGTTAGTACCCTCCCACGCCAGAGTTTATAAGTGTCTTCCCTGAAGAATCAAATTAGCCCCAAGAGGAAAGATCCAAAAATTCTAATTTTGCCAACAAATGGACCAGCCAGATGACTTTAAACTGTAGCTCAAAGTAAACAAGGATGACTCAAGTACTCAAAGCTTCCAATTTGATTTTGGTCCCTACTCATAAATACAAGCATGATTCTCAGTCATCTGAGGAAAGTCTCCAATGTGAAAGAGAACAAAACAAAAAAACAGAAATGAAAGCAAGCAGGAAAACCAGAGAACATCCAAAGAAAAAATAATCTTCAAAAATCTATCTATTGGGAATTGGATGCTATTTTTTTAAAAAGAACATTCAAGAAAATAAAATAGAGCTCTTTAATGTGATTGAACTTAACATCTATTGCCTTAAAATAGATTTTTTTAAACTCTAAGTAATGTGTTATAATTTTAAGTAAGGTTGATTTTAACCACAAGAAAACACCTATAGAAAATACAGAAAAGAAAATGAGGGAGAAAAAAAGCATATTACTACAAAAAAAAAATCAATGAAACACAAAGGTAGACACTAAGAAAAAGAGGAACAAAAGAGTTCCAAGATAGAAAACTAATAAATGGCAATATTAAGTCCTTCCCTATCAATAATCACTTTACATATAAATGGATTAAACTCCCAAAGACATACAGTAGCCAAATGAATAAAAAATAAGATCCAATGTATGCTGTCTACATGAAACTCACTTTAGATTTAAGGCCACACATAGGCTGAAAATGAAAGAATAGAAAAAAAAATCCATGCACATGGTAACAAAAAGAGAGCATGGGTATCAGACTAAATAAACTTTAAGTCAAAAATATCACAAGAGGAGGCTCCGGAGGAAGATGGCGGCGGAGTAGGACAAAGGATTTCCTTCCCTTCACTCGCCGGAGAAAAACCAGGCTGCGCTGCAGAAGAGCACGGCGAACACCCAACAGGGACCCAGCATATGGGACGGCAGGACCCCAGAGAGTATAGCGGACACTGAATGATGAGAGGTTGAGGAGAGGAGACGGACCTCAGATCAGCAAGGTACGAGGGAACAGCACAGAGGCTGCGGGCCCTTCGCCGGCGGCAGCGCCAGGGCCCTGGCAGGGCCGCCCTGATCTCTGAGAGCAGAGGGAGGGCAACAACGACAACCCTATGAGAGAACTAGTCACCAACATCCTCTCTAACCAGCAGGGTGCAGATTGGAAAACACCAGGAGAGATCGGTTTGCCTGTAGTGGCAGAGAGAGGAGTGGGCATTGGGAAGCAAACCAGAGAGCTCTGATAACCCGTGGAGTCAGACTGTGTTTGCCAGTTTGGGGAACTGAGGGGCCCCAGCATTCCCAGTAGCCTGAGCCGGCGCTCCCACAGTCTCGGGGGAGATTCGGGATATGGTCAGTGCCCCTGGAAGAGCACCAGTCACCAGCTCCCTCCCTACCTAGCCAGCCGCAGGCTGAGAAGCACCCGAAGGCAGGCTGTAGTTGCTGGCTTGGAGGGCTGAGTGGCGCACATTCCCGGAGGTGCGCATTCCCTATACCGGGGGACTCCAGCTGGCGACTCCAGCTGGCTGGCGACTCCAGCTGGCGACTCCAGCGGGCGCTCACACAGCATGGGGCACTGCGGTGCTTGACTTACAGGGCCCCTGGGGAAGCGCCAATCGCCATATCCATCCCTACCCAGCTGGGCGCAGACTGAGAAGCATCCAGAATCCAGTGTGGTCACCAGCTTGGAAGTCTGGGAATCCCGTGCATTCCTGGTGGCGTGCATTCCCGGTGGCACGCATTCCCAGTGGTGCGCATTCCCAATACTGGGGGACTCCAGCCGGGGACTCTAGCTGGGGACTTCAGCCAGGGACTCCAGCGGGCGCTCACACAGCCTCGGGGCTCTGCCCGAGACTGACAGGACCCCTGGGGAAGCGCAAATTGCCAGATTCATCCCTACCCAGCTGGGCTCAGACTGAGAAGCACCGGGAGTCAGGCTGTGGTTGCCAGCTTGGAAGAATTGTGAGTTGCCCAGTGTGTGCAGCCACAGCACTGGGAAGGGTCCAAGCCCAAGCCTGCGAGACCAGGAAAGCCTGGCTGGGAGTGCGTGCCCTCACGCCAGGCCAGAATTGGGAAGCCTGGGGAAAAACCTGCTCTCAGCGGGGCACAGGAGAGCGGCACCATTCTGGATCTTGGGAGGGCACTGGCGAGACCAGCTAAGTTCACCGAGAGGAGAGAAAGGCCACACTAATAGCCCCTCAGGCTGCTGTAGCTAGGGAGACCAGAAGAAAAGGTTTGACCAGCTGGAAGCCAAAAAGAGGAGTAGGTGGAAGTGGAGAACACCAAAATACCTGCAGGAGACTGCACCACTGAATCTCACAGGCATCTTACCACAGAAGTTCTCACCATAAACCCAGGAACCCAGAAGAGACCACTTTAAGAAGCTGAAGCCAACAAGAAGAACAACACAAACAATGGGAAG